>NC_044031.1:173509750-173851813 GCF_901765095.1 Microcaecilia unicolor
TTTGTCACACTTGATAGAATAAAAATCATGCATCGCTGTCTGACCATTTCAGTTTCATGCACCTGTCGTTCTGGAGGGGGGGGAGTTTTTTTTTTTCTTGTTCCTTGGTCACGTAGTGGTACATATGCTCATTGCTGTGCATGTGCCTCAGTGCTTGTTACTGCAGGTTAAAGTACAGTATACTTCCTCACTGACCCAGATACATAGAAAGTGTGTTTACGACACAAGGCAGGCAAGGCAGAGTTTCCTGTGTTTGTATACTATAAAAAAAAAATGGAAACTAGATATTTGTACTGCATAATGAGCTCCAGGCATTATCTCCTAAGTAGGTTACATACCTGGTATGAAAACACATTTTTACTCGGTTTGCTTAATGAAAGTGTATTATGTTATAAAGGTGATTTTGCTAGACTGATCTAAAATCTGTGAAATTGAACCATCCCTCTCCCCCAAGTTAACCTAATTGTACCACTCCAAAATAAAGTGCTACATTACATCAGACTGAAAATCTTTTTAAGTAAAATATATTTTTCTCTGTAGTTTGGGACTCTCTTGCTGATGCAAGGCTCCACATTCTTGAACGAGTGGAAAATAAATTTAAAAAATAAAGATGTAAATGTTTTCAGTTTTGAGGTTGCATTATAGCACATATACATGTTGATTTGTTGGAGTCTAGGTGAAAGTACCTAGGTTGAATCTTGGCTGTTCTTGCTGATAAGATCTTTCAGCAGTATTTATAAACTGATCTTAGCTCACAAAGTTTAATTGGCTTATTACTTTCTAATTGGGGGTTGTGCTGGACCCCCATTTCTGTTCTCAGCCCCTCACAATAGAATCTTATTTATTCTTTCATGCCCCGTCCCCCTCCCCATGCAGGATCTTTGTCCATGGCTTTCACCTCCAGAAGTAGTATACAGAAAACTGCTAATCCTATTTCTGGGTAGGGTATCAGTAGCAGATTGTGACTGAGCATGAGAACTGTGCAAGTATATGCTTTTGAGTGGAGTAGCCGGGGCTGGTGGTTGGGCGGTGGGGATAGTGCTGGGCAGACTTATATACGGTCTGTGTCAGAGCCGGTGGTGGGAGGCAGGGATAGTGCTGGGCAGACTTATACGGTCTGTGCTGGGGCTGGTGGTTGGGTGGCGGGGATAGTGCTGGGCAGACTTATACGGTCTGTGCCAGAGCTGCTGGTGGGAGGCAGGACTGGTAGACTGGTAGTCTTTCTTTACAACATCCGTAAAATCCGCCCCTTTCTTTCCGAGCACTCTACCAAAACCCTCATCCACACCCTTGTCACCTCTCGTTTAGACTACTGCAATCTGCTTCTTGCTGGCCTCCCACTTAGTCACCTCTCCCCTCTCCAGTCGGTTCAAAACTCTGCTGCCCGTCTCATCTTCCGCCAGGGTCGCTTTACTCATACTACCCCTCTCCTCAAGACCCTTCACTGGCTCCCTATCCGTTTTCGCATCCTGTTCAAACTTCTTCTACTAACCTATAAATGTATTCACTCTGCTGCTCCCCAGTATCTCTCCACACTCGTCCTTCCCTACACCCCTTCCCGTGCACTCCGCTCCATGGATAAATCCTTCTTATCTGTTCCCTTCTCCACTACTGCCAACTCCAGACTTCGCGCCTTCTATCTCGCTGCACCCTACGCCTGGAATAAACTTCCTGAGCCCCTACGTCTTGCCCCATCCTTGGCCACCTTTAAATCTAGACTGAAAACCCACCTCTTTAACATTGCTTTTGACTCGTAACCACTTGTAACCACTCGCCTCCACCTACCCTCCTCTCTTCCTTCCCGTTCACATTAATTGATTTGATTTGCTTACTTTATTTATTTTTTGTCTATTAGATTGTAAGCTCTTTGAGCAGGGACTGTCTTTCTTCTATGTTTGTACAGCGCTGCGTATGCCTTGTAGCGCTATAGAAATGCTAAATAGTAGTAGGCAGGGATAGTGCTGGGCAGACTTAAAGGGTCTGTGCCAGAGCTGGTGGTTGGGAGGCAGGGATAGGGCTGGCCAGACTTATACGGTCTGTGCACTGAAGAGGACAGTACAAATAAAAAAGTAGCACATATGAATTTATCTTCTTGGGCAGACTGGATGGACCGTGCAGGTCTTTTTCTGCCGTCATCTACATGTTTACTATGTTTAGCCTAGTGATTATAGCAGTGAGTTGAGAATTAGGGAAGCTGCAGTTAATGCAGCAGAATGAGAACTCGATAAGCCACGTTCAAATCACACGGATGCTCGTTGTGACTTTGGCCAAGTCACTTCACCTTCCATTGCCTAAAGTACAAAGTTACTTCTGTTTACTAAGGCACATTCCCCCAAATTCTATATATGGCGCTTTAAGTTGTATGGCTGCATGGCCAAATTGCGTGCACAACTTAATTGATTAACAAGCTAATCAGTGTCAATTGGTACTTAACCAATTAGCAACACTAATTGGCTTTAATTATAATTTATTCACACAACTTTGTGGGCGTATTCTATAACACAGTGCATGTAAATTCTAAAGCACACAGTCAAAAAGAGGGTGTGGCCATGGGTAGGTTGTGGGTGTTTTCAACAACTATGCGCACTAGTATAGAATATACCTGAACTGCACCTAACTTAGGCAAATGTATTTAGGCCTGGTTTTAGGTGGCCTACATGGGTACACCTAAATTTTAGGTGCAAGAACGATATGTGAGCGTATTCTATAACCTATAGCCTAACTCTAGGATAACCACGTGGTTTTACAGTGCCAATTTTTAAGGCATCATATATAGAATTTCCCCCATTATGCCAATAATGCGTGTTATCTGCCAATTAACATGCATTAATTGGCAATAACATAAAGGTCTAGTATGTCTTTGTTTTTTCTCTCATGTCTAATATAAAGCAGACAGTCTAATATATATGTGTATGTATTGTGTTTATTTGCCACCTTTACTATGAAAACCTAAATTATCAGCAGCATTAATCTAACAAATTGCTGTTTGTTTTATTTACTGTAGAAAACTGATCATGTTTCTTTAGATCACCAGCTTTTACCTTGTTACTTTACAGTCACTTTAAGCTGTTTACATCACACAGAAAGTAGCATTACTTAGGCATCATAGATGTCATTGGCGTCCATATTCTGTTGGAAGTTGTCAAACATAGAGTCTGTTCTTGTGACATCATTGATGATCTTGTCCTTCCTGCCACTTCCCATAACGTGCATCCCTCTGCCATTGACGTACAACTTCAGGAACTTGAAAAACTAGAGCAAATCCAAACAAATAATCATTTGGTGAGATCTTTAACCTGCCATGAATGACAAAGAACACACATGCTGTTTGTCAGCCGGACACTGGCCTCTCTTCCTGTGGTTATTGTAGCCTAGGACATTGAGCTTCAGTAGTTAATGTGCTTGGTTCATTGTACAAATTGTTGCTGGTCCTCATTCAGAGTGTCATTCTGGCTTATGGAAAAGTAAGAAAACCAGTAAAAATGAACAAAAACAAACGGATACCATTCTTAGATACTATTTGATAATATGGGAACAGTTTTCAGACTGTCCTATGGGATGAAATCTGTAGGTACTAAGTTTCAAAAGGAAAGTGCACATATTTCATCTTTGAAATTTGCCTCACAGACTTTAACCCATATTTTCTAGTTATGCCCAAAACACACCCTTCAGGAGTGCTGCTCCTGAACTTAAATGCAGCTGAGAAGTATGAATGTTCTGTAACACCGTGTTTGGTATTGAGGGAGGGCAGTTTTCAGACAGTTCATTTATGCAGGTAAATGACTTTGAAAATTGTTCTCATAGTACATTTGATAAAACTATTAGATGAGCCACAAATTCCTCTGCTTTTCAAAACTATTATTGACTTGGGGATATATGAAGCAACACTGTGTGCACCTGAAAGACTTGACTGAAAAAGATTTCTGCTTGTCTTGATGCTCTGAACTCCTGCGAGCTAAATTAGGAGGCAAGGCCTAACATTTCAGTCAAACTGAACTAGGCAAAAAGACAATATACTCACCAGAATTTCTCTCGATGAAACGGTTGACTTAATAAAGGAAAGGTTTGGGAGGAATTTTATGATAGAGCTAAAAAATCACCATATTCTCATGGAATAAAGCAGACCTTCCATTTTGAAAATAGTGGCCAACCTGTAGCAGAAGGAAGAGGAGGAGGAGGAGGAGGAGGAGAGGTATTCATTGGAATCAGTAAGTATATTGGGGACCAGCATGGGGGCCTATAGGTTGGGTGGGTAATTAAATGAGTTAGGCAGGCGGCTCAAGGGCCACAGTGCAAACTCTGACTTGGGGTCCCTGACTTTGATCTCCAGCGCTTTACGTTTAATGCACTTTCCTGATTTGGAAGTAATTCCGTATGTAGGATTTTTTTCTGTGCATTTGCATGAAAAGTGCACTAAATTTTTTTTAGTGCTAACTCACATAGGAGCAAATTTTATCAATGAAAAATACATGCTAAAACCATAGACAAAAAAACAACAACCCACAGTAATGTTGGCATGCTGTATTATATTAAATTCATGCATGCTCTTGGGGTGCACAGCCCCCAAAATTTCACTTTGTATCTCTTCCTATGAATTTTGGTTTTGTTTTGCAGGGTTTTTTTTCCATTATGAGAACAATATCGTTAAGTGCGTACTCTTTTTCAGCACAGTGTGCATTATTAATGACGCAAAAAACCTCTGAAATTGTTGGTTCTTTCCTGTCATTTTGTAGAAAAAAAAATAACACAATAACATGGGAAATGTTTCAAATAAATGTGCATTACTTGTATGTATTACTACACTTTTCATGTAGGTGGTTGCCACTAATGAGATAATGGTGTAAGAAATGACCAAAGAATCTTCTTTTTAATGGTACCTCACTACAGGCCCCTTTTACAAAGCGTCGGTAAGCCCAATGCGGGCTTACCGCTTGCTAAAAAGGAAGTCCCACCAGTCTACCGCAGCAGCCTGGTGGTAGTTCCCACCCCCAGTGTACAGTCATATCCGGAGCTACAGTGTTTACCAGACGGTAACCGCTGGGTTAGTGTGGGAGCCCTTGCTGCCACCTCAGTGGGTGGTGGTAAGGGCTCTCCCTCCCCCCCCCCCCCCCGAAATGGCCATGCGGCAAGTGCTTCACTTGCTGCACAGCCATTTCCACAAAAAACACGTGCTGATGCCAGTGCAGGCCCCCTTTTGCTGCATCTGGCTAAAAAGGGGTCCTTAGCTTCGGTTTACGAAGCAGTGCAAGCAGCACTAGCGCGTGGACAGCCATTAGTGCTGCTTTGTAAACAGTCTGTAAAGCACATCATGCGAAAGCTCAGGTATCTGGCACGTTTGTTCTGGAAACTCCTCAGTAACAGCTCACTTCTTTCCACTGCCTTGTTTTTTCCCCTGTCTAGCTCCTCACCATTAATTTCTTACTCCCCCTCCCCTTTTTTTTTATTTTTGCCATGGCTTCTGCTACCAGCTTTGGGTATGTTATGCTCCTCTTTCTCCTTCCCATCTTTTCCTTTTGTACAGTTTTGTGATCCCCCAGAGAAGTCCATCCCCTGTTTTTGCTCTCTCCCTTTCTTTCTCTCTCATATTACAAATAGTGCTGTGCTGCACCAGGGTGATCAGAGTGTGAAGGCAAAGGGGTGAGGAGCAGACAGTAGAAACACTGCTCTTAACCCATTAGTGCCCAATGTTCCCATATGGGATTTTATTATGGGAACATTGGGCACTAATGGGTTAAGCACTACTGCTCCTGCACCTGCTTCAACAGCATCCTGTTGGCTATGAGGACACATACTGATGACCAGCTGGGCTGCAGTTGGAGATGGGGGCAGAGGTGTGTAAATGAGGCACATCCTTCCTGCCTGTCTGCCTTCCCAGTCTCTGAGTATGGCACCAGTGTAGTATCAGTCTACCACTCGCTAGCTTGTACTCTGCATTAGCAGTTGACAAGCTGGAAATTTTGTAAGATTTCAGCAGGGATATGACTCTTACCTTGTTCGCTTTTCCTGTTTGCTGTGCCTGGTCACCCCAGGTTTCTCCTTATCCTGTCTTATCCTCGGAGGCAATCCCTCTCCCATTATTGAACTGCTGTAATGCTTTACATCAGTTACTACAAGCACTGCTGTGGTTCAGGTTTCTTTTGTTCACTTCTGTCCTTTATTTTTGTAACTAAATAGAAAGCCCTTCTCAGTCTCAAATGTAGGGAATATCAGGGAACGTGTTAAATTGGTTTAGAGGTTTTCTCTCTGGAAGATCATATAGAGTTAAAATGGTGTCCTTTCTGAAAGTTGATCTCCAAGATGTGGGGTGCCTCAAGGATCTCTCTTGTTACCTGTCTTTTTTAATGTTTTGTCATCATCCTTGGGGAAGAAATTAGAGATGGCAGGATATCAAATAAATATCTGGAGATGACATCATTGTTCTCTTTCCAGTTAATTCTGAATTAAAAGACATGTACTCTGGGGGTTGGGGGGAGGAGTTAAGATGGCGACAGGCGAGGTCGTGGTGGTGTGAGCTTTGTCTGGCTCATTCTGTTTTTCGAGGCATCAGCCCTTATGCGGAAGTGAAAGGGCAAGGCATATACCTTTCCCGCTGAGGATGGTACCAGAGCCCTCTTCTGTCAATGGACTTTGGACCAGTATATGATTCCCATGCAGGAGGTAGGTTCGGATCAGGCACACTGGTTCGGAGAGATTGTGTATTCTGAAGGGGGAGATTTCTCCTTGTGCCCTGAAGCGTGCGACATACTTCCAATACCCAGAAGTGAAGCTGCATCAGGAGTCATTGAAGTTGGTGTGGTGTCGGATGGCATCTTCACTCCGAAGAGCGGCGAGGCGACTGCTGTAAATAATACAGCTTCCGAAAGATTGTACAGTGAGACTTGATCTCTTGATGGGTCCGGAGGGGGAGTACCCTCTGGGACAAGAAGGAGTTTGGAGACAACTGGTCAACAACCTATTGAGTCCCAGGCATCCGGTGTGTCGGCTGACAGATTGAGAGAGGTTTGGGGGCCATTGGCAGAATGGAAAAGTCTTTGTCCACACGTATTGATATTTTTTCTGAGAAGTTTGATTTTTCTACAATCGCAGGTTTCAGAGTCCAAGGAGAGAGTGAGTAGTGTGGGTAATTCCCTGGGGGAACTGTGACCGGTGGGTTGGAGAACTGCAGACTGTGCAGCAGGTTTTAGTTAAAGATAAACTTGTGATTCATCATAAATTAGTGGCATTTGAAAATCAGCTAAGACATTTGAACTTAAGATTTATAGATTTTCCTAAATCTCCTCTTTTGTCACCTGTTGAGATGGTTAAGAGATATTTTTGGGAAGTCTTGCAGATCTCCCAAGAGACTATCCAGCTCATTTTCGAAAGAGATCCCCGGCCATCTTCCGACACAAATCGGGAGATGGCCGGCGATCTCCTGAACCCGGCCAAATCGGTATAATTGAAAGCCGATTTTGGCCGGCGCCAACTGCTTTCCGTCGCGGAGCTGGCGAAACTTCAAGAGGGCATGTCGGTAGGGTAGTGAAGGCAGGGGGCGGGACAGGGGCATGCTCACGAGATGGCCAGCTTCGCCCGATAATGGAAAAAAAAGCCAGGCTTGACGAGCATTTCGCCGGCTTTACTTGGTCCCTTTTTTTTTCACGACCAAGCTTCACAAAGGAGCCCCAACTGACCAAATGACCACCGGATGGAATCGGGGATCACCTCTCCTTACTCCCCCAGCTATGTACCTGGGAGCTATTGTTATTTATTTATTTTTTTTAATTTTTAGAAGTACCCCCTAGGGTGCCCGGTTGGTGTCCTGGCATGTGAGGGGGGCCAGTGCACTACAAATGCTGGCTCCTCCCACGACCAAATGCCTTGCATTTCGCCGGGTTTGAGATGGCCGGGCCCGGTTTCCATTATGGCTGAAAAACTAAGCCGGCCATCTCCTCTACACCCGGCGATCGATTTAGCTGGCTCCTACCATATTTCGAAAATACAGTTGGCTCCGCCCCCTTGCGACGCTGGCCCCGAAGATGGCCGGCCAGCTATTTGGCTGGCGCCATTCGATTATGCCTCCTATCACAACAGCATATTGTATAAGAACTAGGAACCAACCTGGAGATGTATCAGTGGACAGTCTGGAGTTAACTAACTTTCTGGAAAATTCTCAATAGGAGGTTTTAATGCGAGCAACACTTATAGTCACTTTTGCCCTTGAACCTGACCAAAACTGGGTTCTGAGACTGTTTTTGCGCTATAGAGATGAGTTGTTTTTGGGTCAACATATATTCATATTTCATGATTTCTCTAGATCCACGCAAGTAAGGTGCAAGATATTGCATCCACAAGTGATGGCTCTGCGGGCAACTTTTTTCCTTCAGTTTCCTTGTAAATGTTGTGTTAAATTTCAGGGTAATAATTTTGTGTTTTTTGATCCTCAACAACTGAGTTTTATTAAAGGCAAAAAGGTTCCATCAAGTCTAGTGGTCATTGTTACCCCGTCCGTTTGAATTGATTTGCTGTAATTGGATTATTCCCCTCCAGATGATTTTATTTTCTTGGACTCTCCTGATGAGTTTATTCTATTTCCTTTTAGTTACCTTTATTTCCTCCACATTTCTCTGGATGTGGAGTGATTTTCCCTCTTCTCCCTTCTCTTCATTCCTCTTTTTTTGGTTTTTTTTCTTGTTTTATGGGGCCCTTTTACTAAGCCACGCATGCGCCTACGCACGTCCTATGCGCATCGATTTTGAACTACCATCCAGCTACTGTGTGGCCCAGATGGTAATTTCATTTTTTACATGCATCCACTAAGCATGCCAGAAATCTTCCGGTGCGCAGCGGTAACCGGGCAGCAGTCTGTATTGTATGCGTGTAGACCATTACCACCTGGTTAACATGTGAAACCTTACCACTAGGTCAATGGGTGGCGGTAAGATCTCAGGCCCAAAATGGACACGTGACAGTTTTAATTTTGCCGCATATCCATTTTCGGCCAAAAAAAGGACCTTTTTTTGCAGGTGCACTGAAAAATGGACCCACACGCGTCCAATACATGCATCTACACCAGCGCAGGTCATTTTTCAGCACACCTTAGTAAAAGGACTCCTATGTAATTACATAATCATGTTGTTCCAATTATTGTCTTTACTTTAAAGTTATACTTGAAGCATATTTTTGAAAATTATAGCTACAATTTTAAAAAAGACATATACTCTCAGGTATCACATTGTATTTCCCTGATTGGTGCTAGCCGTTTGAAACTGAATAAAGACAAAACAAAGGGCCCTGTTTTCTAAGATGCATTAGCGTGCTAACCGTATAGGCGCCTATACGAATATTGTAGGCATGTTGTACACGGGTGCCTATAGGGATATTGTAGGCGCGTACACAGTTAACATGTTAAAAATGCTAATGCACCTATAATGCGGCTTAGTAAACAGGGCCCAAACATCTTACAGATTAGAAGGAAATACAAATTAGTTACAGAATCAAATGTTTTTTTATAGATAATATAAATTACAATTTAGAGAAATCTTTTAAAATATTGGGCATTAGTTTTGATCATAATATAACAACCAAACTTGAAATTTAATTATTTGGTAAAAAGCTGCTTCCATTACGTAGCTTCCCGCTATTCCAGAACCTATGGGATACTTGTGTGCAACTGGCAGATGGAGATAGAGACATATCTAATTTGACATCCAGCCCAGCTTCTCAGTATTTTCTATCTTCAGCAGGTGGGTGGACACACTTTCCAGATTCTGGTTCTGAGTGCTTTGCCTTGAGAGTGCAGAGTCATTCTGGTGCCCTGCAAATTTACTTGTTCCCTCCCTTCACCTCTCCCCTGTTTCCTATGAAGCTCTCCTTTCCCAGCACAACAACCTTAAAATTAAAAAAAAAGGAGAAGGAAAGAGGTTTGTGGACAGCATGGAACAGTCCTGAGCCTTTCTCATCTGTGGTAAGACTTGAGGAGACTGGGGGCTTGGAGGGAGCTGCCTGCAGTGGTAAGTCTGACTAAAGTTTGACTTGGAACTGCTTAGAGAGGTGCAAGGTATTATTGCAAGGGGAAGAGATCCTGACTCACCACCGCCTGGGACACATGCTGAGCTTGTGACAGTTGGGGTGAATAGCAACTCCCACGGAGGCAATTAAGCAGTGTTCCCACTGTGGGACTCACCAGATGGTGTCGAGGCGTTGCAGTGCATGCAAGCTGGCAATCCCGTGGGATGTGGAGGAAACAGGTGGCGGCGGTGGCATATCTATGGATTTGATGCAGCATCCGAATATGCTGGGGTCTTTGGGCTCTCAGGCAGGGCCGGTGCGTAGTTTGAAGCAGGAGAGTGTGAGAACAGGTGTCAGCAGTCTCTGATCATGTGCAGAGCACAGCCACCGTTTTACAGCCTCAGGGCCTAACAGAGCATTCAGCTGCATTGGGATCGTTGACTTCTCCAGAGTTTATATTACTCTTATACCAGGCCTATTTACTGAAGCAGGGACAATCAGAGTTGCTGCAAGGTGCTTCATTTGCTTGCCCCACAGCCCCTTCGGCTGTTAAGAGATCTTGTTTAGACCTGCAGGATTGGGCAGATGAGGCTATCTGCTTCTCCCTCCTCATCTGATGTAGCTTCTGTCTATTCAGAGGAGCCATCATTGAAGGAGCCATTAGAGGAGGGAGAGCTCCCTCCTGAGGGAAGGGGATGATCCTAAAGTACTGAGGTTGGATCCTAAAGTACTGAGGTTGTTTCATAAAGAGGAGCTCAGTGCTCTCTCTCTCTCTTTTTTTTTTTTTTTCTGAGGCACTGGCAGTGTTTTCCATTGAGGAGCCTCCGCTGATCATGAGGGGGTTTCGAAGTCCTTCTAAGGTCTTCCCAATGCATCCAGATATTCAAGACCTGATTACATAGAATGGGTCTCACCGGACGTGGGGCCGAGAACCATGGCTTGCCTCAACCCGTTAGTTCCGGAGGAGAAAGATAAATTTAATCTTCCCAGGGTGGACTCCTTGGTTACGGCGATGACTAAGAAGGGGTAGAAGGGGGCATTGCCCTAAAAGACCTACAGGATAGGAAGTTAGATGGCTCACTGAAACAAACCTTTGGCCTCTTTGGGCCTTCAAGCAACAGTATGCAACTCATTTGTGGAAGAGCATGCCTGAAATGGCATCAGCAGTCGGCAACACAAGACAGACGCCGTAACACAACTGGAGGAGTAGTTGACCTACTTGGTGGATGCTATTTATGACATGTTAACAGGTTACACCCCACATTATGTCTTTGGCTGTCATGGCACATCGGCAACTCTGGTTGCTGCATTGGGCAGCGGATGTAGCATTAAAGTCACATCTAATTAAACTGCCCTTTTTGAGCAAATGTTTGGAGAAGATCTCAGTAACTTGGTGAAAGAACTGGGGAAATCTAAGCCACAGCAATTGCCAGAGGATAAGCCAAAAGCCTCTGATCTTCCATCTGCAGGGTGCTCTCAGTTACGAGACAGCAGACAGTACTGGCCTGGTCGTCAGCAGTATGATCAAAAGTCCTGCTTTCAGACATGCCAATCTTCATTTTGTGTGGACAAGAAGCCCTCTTATCAGTCAACTAGAGTGCCCAAGTCTTCCAGAGCTTTGCAATAATGCGAGGCTGGTCCACTCTTTCCTTCCTCCGGGGGGGGGGGGGAGGATGTGTCAGAGGTTTCAGGAGGAGTGGGCCAAAATCACATTAGACCAGTGGGTTCTGGATATTCTTAAGGAAGATTACAAGTTAGAGTTTTGCCCTGTTGATTCTCTATTTCAGTCTTCTTGTCGAAAGGGAACCAAGGCGGTTGAGCTGCAGACCACTGTAGATTCCTTGCTGGTGCTCTGGGCCATTGTTCCAGTTCCCCAGGCCAAATGGGGACCAGGTAGATATTTGCCTACTGCATTGTCCCAAAGAAGGAAGGCACCTTTCGTCTGGTCTTAGATCTCAAAAGTCTAAACCAGTGCCTCGGAGTGTCCCACTTTCACACGGAAACACTAAGAGCAGTCATAGCCTCAATTCAAACTGGAGAATTTCTCACTACCCTCTATCTCAAGGAGGCATAATTGCATATACCTATATGGCCACTGCATCAGAGGTTTCTACATTTTGTGGTGCTGGGCCGTCTCTTCCAGTTCGGGGCTTTACCCTTCGGTCTCACCATGGCACCAAGAACGTTTACCAAGGTTATGGGGGTGGTGGTGGCGTCCTTCCTTCAACACAATGGAATCAGAGTTCACCGTATCTGATGACTGGCTCATTCGTTCATCATCCTATTCGGAAAGATTGGCAATGAAAGACACTTGTCCATCTTCTGCAGTTTTTGGGTTAGGTGATCAATTTTGAGAAGATCAGACAAACTCCATTTCAGATGCTGGAGTATTTGGGCAAGTGTACAGTTCTGGAGACTGTACCATGGATATAGACCAGACCACAGATTTTCAACCTTTTTCATCTCATGGCAAACTTGCACTGCACTAAAATAGTCAAGGCACACCCCCACACATGGTCCAGTATTTTACCTTCCTCCCTTCTCCACAAATAGCCCAGCATTTATCTTCTTCCCCCCCCCCCCCCACAACCCTCACATATAGTCCAGCACCTCGCCCTCCTCTCTACTTTCCAGCCAGTGACCAGGCATCTCCCCTTCTCTCTGTTGAGCCCAGCCACCACCACCGGCAGCAGTGGGCAGCAATTCATACAGTCTGTTCGTGCCAACCCCGGAGTCTTCTCTCTGATGCTTCCTACCTTTGCAGAAGCAGGAAGTTACATCAGAGAGAAGGCTCCAGTTTGGCACGAGTAGGCTGTATGAATCGCTGCTTGCTGCCACCAACCACCCAGAGACTTTCATCCTTAACTCCCACAGCACACTTGTGGGTGTGGTGTGGCACACAGGTTGAAAAATGCTAGATCAGATGGAGTCAGTCCAGAGGACAGGTACTAAACCAGCCAACCATGTATATTGTAAAAGATATGAAGAGAGACTTAACAATCTGAATATGTATGCTTAAGAAAGGCGAGATAGGATAGAGACCTTTTTAGATACTTCCATATATAAATGCATAGGAGGCAGGTCTCTTTCAGTGGAAAGAAGGCTGTGAAATGAAGGGGCATAAGACGAAGATGAAAGGGGATAGACTTAGGGGTAATCTAAGAAGATATTTCTTTACAGAAGGGGTGGTGAATATGTGGAACATCCTCCCACTGGAGGTAGTGGAGACAATTCAAGAAAGCAGGGGGCAAACACAGAGGGTCTCTGAGGGAGCGAGAAGGGATTCTAGAGCTGTTCCTTTGTCATGAATAGACAGACTAGATAGGCCAGGCAGTGTTTGTGGCTGTGACCCTCATAATCACAGACAAATAAAATTGTGTGACACTCCCCCCCCCCCCCCCCAAAGAGGTGTAGAGTAATGATGCACCCAAGGGGAGCCAACACAGGTATAACCTATGACCCTAGATAATTTGTGATACCATTTGTTTGAACCAACATAAGGATTATCTAAAGAAGATATTCTGCACAAACTTTCTAGACCAGCTGAGAGAGCTGCCTTCAGACATCACATTCTTCTGGGATCTGCTCTGATGAAGGATGAAAACCCACATCCACCATCATCCCTGGGTGAATCTTGTATTAGTCTGATAAAAGGGACTACAACTTGCAGAGAGTCTGTGTCTCTTCAAAAGAAGCCTTGCTAGCTGAAGTGGGTAGTAGAAGGGTTTTAAAAAAGGAGTGCCACTGCAATTAAAAGCATAAGAAAAGCAAATGCAAAATACAGCAGCCACAGAAAGAGGACCTATATCACATCTCTCATGATGGGAGAAAAATGTATATGGGCAATTAAAAAACAAAAAAGAGCAATGATGGGGCCAGAAGCAGGGTGGGAAGTAGTTGCAGGTATATGGCTAGAAAAGATGCATATTTAAAAAAATAATCCAAACATTTTACTTTTGATATTGTTATTTTGAGGGAAACAAAACTTATGGTCTCTAGTAACAAAAAGACTTTTACTCATATGCATATTTTATACCACTTAACATTCCCTGCCACAATCTTGTTGGAGAGTAGAATTCCCAATGAGTTATGTTGCATGCAGAATTTTAAAATTCTGCATGCAACATAACTCATTGGGAATTCTACTCTTGCCTATCATTTTGCTCTCCTTGCTAAAAACAAAAAAATGCTGCAAATTGGAGTGATGCAAGGGATCTGCCATCTGCTGCCCAGGTGCACTAGTGCTGTTGTGACACAAGCCAGCTGGATGGAAATGGACTGCCATGCACAAGAGAAACCCTATCCCTGACCCAGCTCATTTACAACATCATCATTGAATAATCCTCATGCTCATTCAAACACAGCTGCAGGAGAAAACTTTTAAGCCATTTCACATTTTTAGTACATGCACTTTGAATGATCTGATCACCAAAAAGCACTTGGTATTTTTCTACAGTAAGTGGCTGCTCCCACTTTTAAAATGTGAGCAGTATGCTCTATTTCAAAGATAATGCATAGGTCAGGAAGAAACAGCAGTCTTTCCTATCAGGATAGCTAAAGATATCTTGATTCTCTTTTGGAGTTAACACATCACAATAGTGCCTAGGTGTTCATTGTCAACCCATTACTTACCAAATCTCTGTTGTGTGGGTTTCCCAGAGATTTCCATTCCCTAGAAGTTGGATCAGCAGCCACACTGGCGAAAAGTAATGAAATCACAGTGATTATTGCAAACCGATTGTTTCCCATTCTGTAAGTAAGTGAACAAATAAAAAAAAAACATGGTTTATGATACCAAAAGATGAATTATTTCATGCCCTAAGAATGTAACTTAATATGTTCCAAAGAGTAAATATGAGGGACCCCCCCCCCCCCACACACACACACACACAAGGCTGGTATAATTCCAAGTTGTCCCAGCTGATGCTTTCTCTTACCTGCCTGTGATTAGTTCTTTCCAACACTTCTAGTCCAGCTTTCTCTTGCTACTGTGTTCTGAATCCCGTGTGCTGACAGCCAGCTCACTCCCTCAATTTATACATCTTAGAGATGAGACCCTTCCCACTCTGGCAGATGAGCCGTATCAATTGACCTTCAGTCACTTTTTTTTTCTTTTATACCTTTTTTTATGCAGAAGAGAGATGCAGAGTGCCTTTGTTACAAAAAGAAAAAAAGATTAATACAAGAATAGTGGTTTTGTAGAATTGTAGAGAGTGTTTTTATTTTCTGAGGTTTGAAGAGGATCCTTGTATGGTAAGAGGGAGAAATCCTTCCCTTATGTCCTAGAATTGATAAAATTAGTGTGATTTCCGTGTTAGTGCCCTCAAATGCATAGAAATGAAGGTTAAACAAAAGCATGCATAAGATGATATATTTTTATTAGATGAAATAGATTTCAGACTAGCTTTGGGAGCTAACACCACCTTCCTCCATGTCAGGATGTCCAGTATGGAAGAGGTTGCATACTGATTGGGATTAATAGTTTTGATCAGAAACATTTTTGTATCATTGGGGTTTTCAGCCTTTCATTATAACTGGTTTATGAAGTATCTTCTTCATATATAAATAACAGCATGTACATATGTAGATTGGCTTGATGTACAAATGGTGGTTTCGGAAAGCCTCTGTTTGCAATTGCAGATGGCCAAGACAAAGTCAATATTCAGCCTGTCACAGTCATTGTTTTTAACAACAAAAAAATTCTGATCACCATGGGCTGAACATCCGGGTCTTTAATTGGCTCCGGAGGTTGTCCGGATACTGCCAGTATTTAGTGCTGGTACCCAGACAACTATCTGGGCATTAGGAATATGTTTTTTGCAGTCCCATTTGCCCAGTTATCCAGACATTTGTATCGAAATTCTGTGGTGCTCTCATAACTTCTGGGTCTGTCCGGCACTAACCAGACAGTGCCGCAGCGGTCTGCCCAGATATTCAGCAGCTGTATCCAGCTGAGTGCTGCTGAAAAGCTGGGTATGACCTGGCAGTGGAACTCATCCAACTTGGATAAGTTCCACAGAATATCATCCCAAAAGAACTTTAAGATGGTGTGGTTTGGGTGGATCAAACATGTATTCCCCATTTTACAGTGGGAGCATATGTTTAACAAAATTTCTCCATTGGCTTTCGTACCAATGCAATGCCATGAATACATTTCATACAAGTGCTCATTTTTGTCAGGGCTTTAAATGATTCATTTTCTTTATCTTCCACTTTTTTTATTTTGCCTCACAATTACAAGTAAGAAAAGCATACAGAACATGGCTTATGGAATTCTTTCCAGCCCCTCTGCATATAAGTGTAGAGGTGTGTGTATGTGTGTTGGTATGTTTGTATATTTATTTATTTGTAGCATTTGTATCCCACATTTTCCCACCGAGTTGCAGGCTCAATGTGGCTTACATTTGCCGTAATGGCGGTTGCCATTTCCGGGTAACAGAATTACAAAGGTATTGCATTAAGGTGCATTACATACATGGAAAAGGAGAATACATTATAGTATTGTATATTGGTTCATGAGTGATAGATTGGATTGTAGCATACATTAGGTTGTCGACTATAGAAAGGCCATATTCGACGTAAGGATTGGACTGGTAATGCTTGTTCATTAATATAGAGAGGTTAGACAGTCATATGATAGGGTTCCGTTATTCTAGTTCATGTACAGTCTTATTATTTAGTATTGAAGGCGAGTGTTATTGGTATGCCTTCTTGAACAAATCAGTTTTCAGAAGTCTTCGGAAGATAGTATATGCTTGCATGTGTGTGTGCCTTGTGTGTATGTGTGTTGGTATGTTTGAACATGCTTGCATGAGTGTGTGCCTTGTGTGATGAGGAGAGAAGATGAGAGGGGAAGACGGTTTGAAAGGTGCAGTTTCTTAATCACTTTGCTACAGCTGTTGGAACAACTACTCACTTGGAAATTTATTTAGGCATTTTTTGGAAATCAGAACAGTTCCTGTATTTTATTCCTCTTGTTCTCCTAGACTGTTGTTGTGCTTATTGTCATAATATTGTGGCTAAACCAGTGGCATAAATACTGACCCAATAGTCCCTCCACTATGAGGAAGGAGAGGGCAGTCAAAAAGGTGCCACAACCTAAAACTGCAGGGGTGAAAGTGCGCAGCACTTGCTGTTACAGTCTGTGTTGTCGCACCACCTTATTTCAATACCTATTGAGCTCAGCAGCAGAAGTGCTTAAGCACGCCATCTCCTTCCTGGTGGGGGGTGACAAGTCTCACGATAAGAACCGCTTCTGGGCCTGATGGAGTCATTGAAAATGCAGGTCAGGAAGCAGCATGGTGGCACTGCTAGAGGTAAGGTCAGCTTTTGTCACGATCCCAGGCTTTAAACAAACAGTCACGAACTCTGGAACAACGTGAGCCCTTGGCCTACTGTCGTCGAGCGGCAGCAGGAGGCAAAACCCCCCAAGCAGGACTGGACTAACAAGATTGGCTTGGCTGGAACCGGATGCTGGGACGGACTTGGCTTGACTGGAATAGGATTTAGGATACTGGAACAAGCTTGGCAGGAACAAGATTCAGGATACTCAAACAAGTTTGGCAGGAGCAGGATTCAGGATGCTCAAGCAGGATCCAGGATTTTCCAACAAGCTTGGCAGGAACAGAAGCTGAAAGCAAACAGGGCAGAGACAAGCAGGAAGGGGACTGAAGCTGAAGACAAACAGGGCAGACACAAGCAGGATACAAAGCTGACCCACACAGACAAACAACAGAACTAAGGCTGAAGCTAAGGTAGAGGGGACTAGAACAAGCAAGGCAGACTAGGCAGGACACAAACCTGACCCACACAGACAAACAACAGAACTATGGCTGAAGGCTGAACCTAGCACTCAAACAGACCGAGAAGAACAGAAGCAGAAGTGCACACAGGCACCCTAAACAAGGAATCAAGACAGAAGTGCCCACAGGCTATGAACAAGCAACAAGAAATCAAGACAGAAGTGCCCACAGGCACACAGACAAGAACAAGACAGAAGAGCTACAATGGACACCGACTAACCTGGAGACCTTTGGCATTGCAAAGGCACTGAATGAAAGTGCACCACTTCCTTATAAACAGGACAGAGGCAGGAAATACACTGAATACACCAAAGTGAGGCTTGAAACACGCAGGAAGTGGAAACCCTACAGGACAGAGGCAGGGAACACACTGAACACCAAAGTGAGGCTTGACACACACAGGAAGTGGAACCCTACAGAACAGAGGCAGGAAATACACTGAACCCAAAGTGGGGCTTGAAACACACAGGAAAGAAACAATGCAGACAGTAGCCAGCACAGCAGCTGACCATCTGGACATAAGGTGAGTCAGGGAGGGATCACGACCACAGTCGTGACAGCTTTTGACACACTTGCCTCTTGCCAGCCTTAAAGGGCTTATCTGGCTTGGGAGGGGGTACAGGGAGAAGAGATAAGAAAGGGAGGAAAAATGCAAGGAAAGGCAGGGAGGGAGTTTGGTTCCCTCTCCTTGCTCCACCCTCGTTCCCAGAACAGAAGGGGATGATCCCCTCTGCAAAATTTTGAATTTGAATTGGTGCTGCCAGTTTAAACTTATCCAGGTCAATATTTAAACACCAGCTGCAGCATTTAAATAAGTCCCATGTATTCAGCACCGCTATCTGGATGGCTAGCAGCACTGAATATACTTGGAGAGCGGTCAGTGCTACTGCTTTCCAGATAGCAGTGATAACATCTAGTCTGCTAATTCAGATAACTTGAGGACAGCAAAAAGGTTCTTCTAAAATGATGGGTAGTGGACCAGTTCTCCGAGGACAAACAGGCCAGTAGTATTCTTACAGTTGGGTGATGTCATCTGACAGTTCTCGGTGTGGATTCTAACACGTGAGAAGTTTGTAGAAGTTTCTAGCAGTATCCCATTGCGTATGCCCAGGTGCCTTCTTGCCTGTCATGTGAGCACAGGTCCCTCAGTCTTCATTATTCACGTGTCTTCGCGGTCTCCCTTCAGTGCTTTTTTTCTCTGCTTTTACAGTGCCTTCCCATGTGGGTATTTTCCCTTCATTCTGCAATTTTTGTCTTTAATTTCAGTTTGTGTTATTTCCCTCTTCTTAGTGATTTTGGCCCTCCAGATTTTCTTTCTTCTTTGTGGCTTGATAGGCCTGTGCACCGACCTCAATTTGGGCTGTGCCCCTTTTCATAGTCCACAATTGAGGAGTTTAATTTGGCCGTGATCCTAGTGTCTTCAGATGGTGCGCTCAGTATAATCAGTTGATTTTGGTAATGGACCTGCATTCTTGGTGCATCAGGTGCTTTGGACCTAAACATGACCCTAACTTTTGTTCTCTCTGTTTAAAAATGCAGCAGAATGCACATCAGGTCCAACAGGAGAGACTTTTTAACTCCTTGACGGCCTATCTATCGACATCGGCACTGAAAGCACTGACCTCAATGGCTGCTAAGACTTGAACAACCACTGGGATTGCACCGGCATTGAGATCTCCGCTTCTCTCAACATAAGATGCTGAAAGTAGGCCCTGGGATTGGTTAGCCTCAGAACTGAAACCGAGGACGCATATGGGTTCGACGTTGTCCTCGTCGGCACCGAAGGACTGCAATGTTGAGCATCTGGGAAACCCTAAGAAGCATAAGCATCGGTCTTCTTCGACACACGAGGCCAGGAGCTCTAGAGTATTGGCTTTGCCAGCAGAGGCATAGCAGGTGGGTCACCAGGAGAGCTGCCGTTCCCCCAAATGGACTTCCGCCGGCACCTATTTTTCACGAGATCTGTCGCATTTAAAATACGTGCAGTTATCATCCACTCTCTGCTCCCCCTGTGCCCCTATGCTTCTGATTGCCAGTATCTGCAAAGCGCCGGCACCAGGAGGAGCGTGCCTCCTCATTGGTATAGGTGCTGGTGCACAAATCGCTGAGCAGCCAGGTTCCCACTTCCAGTTCAGTACTGACGTCTTCTCAAGCAACCTCTGTCTCAGCTCGTCCACCTTTGCCAGTGCCTTCCCTCAATCAGTGGTACTGAGCTATACTCGGGGAGAAGCTAGCGCAGATATTGCAGTTGCAATCTGCTCAGGCATCAAGGGTGCTTGCACCAGCTGTGGATCAGCCCCACATTTTTAAGGCTCCTGTGGAGAGATCCTTGACTTTGGCATCTCAAAGGGTGTTGATGTCAGCATCGACCCATGCAGCACCTCTCTTGTCTTGAGGGAAGAGGTTTCCCCAGAGTCTGAGGGTAGGACTGCACCTCAGTGCTCTTTGAAGTGTGTACGTGGTTCAATGAGCTGGGGCAGGCACAGACTCGGCCAGTCCTATCTGAGTACAAAGTGGAGTCTGAGACTGCTCGTGGGACTCAGAAGACCCTCATTACTTCTTATAGGACTCATTACTTCTGAGAGGAGGAGTATTATGGGATCCCTTCTGATACTTCCCCACCTCAAGAGAGAAGTAAATCTCCACCTGTGGGTCTCTTTCACCAATTTTGTCAAGGAGATAGCATTGTCCATCCCATTTAAGTTAGACATGGAGTAGGAGCCCAGGGCAGAGATGTTAACTGTTCTGGACTATGAGTCGCCTCCTAAAAAAAAAAGGGTTCAGAGTACCATTGCACCCATCCTTAAAGATGCACTGACGAGGAACTGGGAATCTCCCCTCTCAGTGCAGGTCACCCAAAGAATGTGGGTATGCAGTATCGTATCCAGAAGGCTCACAGATTCAAGAGGGCCCAGCTGCCTCACCACTCTTTTGGTTGTCAGGTCCACCCTCAAATGAGCTTGGAGTTCTAGGTCCTTCCTCGGCTCCTCCAGGTAGAGAGGCTCATACACTCAAACCTTTTAGGCCTTGATGTTTATTGCCCACATCCAGCTCTATATGAGCCTTTACTTGAAATCTTTGGTAAACAGTATGCTAAGTCTTGTGGATTCTCTCCCTCAGGAGCAGGCCACAGAGCATTGCCAGTTGACCAAACAGAAGCAGGAGTGCAGGAAATATCTGCCCAGGGATGCTTAGTATTCATTTAATATTGCATCCAGACTCTCTACCATAGGTGTAGGGATGCACAGACCTTCATGGCTTCGTGTCTGTGACCTGGAACCAGCAGTTCAGGAGAGGTTGGCAGACGCACCTTGTCAAGGAGACAATCTTTTGGGGACAAAGTGGAGGAGGTTTGTGACCTCATCAAGAAACACATTGGTACCATCCAGTTCCTGTCTTGGCATCCTCCAGCTGCAGCCTCTTCTAGGAGGTATACAAGTGGGCCTAGATGGCGACCCTACTACTCTCAAAGGCATTGGTTTCCACTGCCCTTCCCTCTGTCCAGAACCCCCAGGCCCAGCGTTCTCATCCTCGTCAGTCTCAACCACCAAAGCCACAGCAGGCTCCCTAGTCAAAACAGGGGCCGAGCTTTTGACTGGCTCTAGGAGAGCATAGTCACATTACAAGTAACCATTCCAGATGGCCTACCGTTAGGGGGGAGGCTGTATTTTTTTTCCATTAAAGGTGACCCCCTTATAACCTCCGTCCAGTGGGTTTTTCAAATGATTACACACTACATTGGTGTCAGAGACCACCAAATTGCCCACCAAGAGCTTCATACATTAGCTGTCAGCACAAGCAGGTACTTGTAGAGGAAATCTTCGCCCTTCTTCAGGCCGGTGTGGCTGAACCCGTGCCATCAGAGGAAGAAGGAAAGGGATTCTATTCCAGGTACTTCCTTGTGCCCAAGAAAACGGAAAGATTTTGTCCCATCCTAGACCTAAGGGCCATGAACAAATTCCTGGTCAAAGAAAAGTTCGGAATAATTTCCCTGGGCACCCTTCTCCACATGATTCAGGAACAAGATTGGCTATGCTGTTTGGACTTAAAGGATGCCTATACCCACATTTCAGTACTTCCCATTCACAGGAAGTATCTCAGATTTCAAATAGGGAAACACCACTACTAGTACCGTGTTCTCCATTTGACTTTGTGTTAGCTCCCAGGGTGTTCACCAAGTGTCTAATAGTAGTAGTAGTGTATTTATGCATACTGGGAATCTATGTGTTTCCTTATCTGGACGATTGGCTGGTCAAGAGTATATTGCAGGAGAGAGTGACAGAGTCAATGCACCTAATTATTTGGATATTAGAGCTGTTAGATTTCATGATAAACTACCCCAAGTCCCACCTACTCCCGGTTCAGCAATTGGAGTACATAGGAGCCCTGCTGGATACATTGCAAGCTCAGGCTTTTCTCCCTCAGCAGAGAGCAGAGACCTTGATAAATGTCACCTTTCAAGTCCAAGGCAGCAAGCAGGTCACAGTTTGGCAAATGTTGAGATTTAATGGTCCACATTGTCTCGACAGTGCATATCGCTTTCATGGCACATCTTCATTTGAGAGAGGCCCAGTGGACTCTAGTTTCCCAGTGGTTTCAGGTGGCTGGGAACTGAGCGGATGTCTTCCAGATTTCTCCAGAGTTGACTCGTCCTACTACTACTACTACTATTTAGCATTTCTATAGCGCTACAAGGCATACGCAGCGCTGCACAAACATAGAAGAAAGACAGTCCCTGCTCAAAGAGCTTACAATCTAATAGACAAAAAATAAATAAAGTAAGCAAATCAAATCAATTAATGTGAACGGGAAGGAAGAGAGGAGGGTAGGTGGAGGCGAGTGGTTACAAGTGGTTACGAGTCAAAAGCAATGTTAAAGAGGTGGGCTTTCAGTCTAGATTTAAAGGTGGCCAAGGATGGGGCAAGACGTAGGGGCTCAGGAAGTTTATTCCAGGCGTAGGGTGCAGCGAGACAGAAGGCGCGAAGTCTGGAGTTGGCAGTAGTGGAGAAGGGAACAGATAAGAAGGATTTATCCATGGAGCGGAGTGCACGGGAAGGGGTGTAGGGAAGGACGAGTGTGGAGAGGTACTGGGGAGCAGCAGAGTGAATACATTTATAGGTTAGTAGAAGAAGTTTGAACAGGATGCGAAAACGGATAGGTAGCCAGTGAAGGGTCTTGAGGAGAGGGGTAGTATGAGTAAAGCGACCCTGGCGGAAGATGAGACGGGCAGCAGAGTTTTGAACCGACTGGAGAGGGGAGAGGGGACTAAGTGGGAGGCCAGCAAGAAGCAGTTTGCAGTAGTCTAAAAGAGAGGTGACAAGGGTGTGGATGAGGGTTTTGGTAGAGTGCTCGGAAAGAAAGGGGCGGATTTTACGGATGTTGTAAAGAAAGAAACGACAGGTCTTGGCGGTCTGCTGGATATGAGCAGAGAAGGAGAGAGAAGAGTCAAAGATGACCCCAAGGTTTCGAGCTGAGGAGACAGGGAGAATGAGAGAGCCATCAACAGAAATAGAAAACGGGGGGAGCGGGGAGGTGGGTTTGGGGGGGAAAATGAGAAGCTCGGTTTTGGTCATATTTAATTTCAGGTGGCATTGAGACATCCAGGCAGCAATGTCAGACAAGCACGCTGAAACTTTGGTTTGGATGCAAGGTGAGATATCAGGGGTAGAAAGGTAGATTTGGGAGTCATCAGCATAGATATGGTAGGAAAAGCTATGGGATGAGATTAATGAACCAAGGGAAGAAGTGTAGATAGAAAAGAGGAGGGGACCAAGAACAGAACCCTGAGGTACGCCGACAGGCAGAGGGATAGAAGTAGAAGAGGATCCACCAGAGTGAACACTAAAGGTGCGGAGGGAGAGGTAGGAAGAGAACCAGGAAAGGACAGAGCCCTGGAATCCAAGTGAGGACAGGGTATTGAGAAGTATGCTGTGATTGACAGTGTCAAAAGCAGCGGAAAGATCAAGAAGAATGAGGATGGAATATTGACCTCTGGATTTAGCCAGTAATAGGTCATTGGAGACTTTAGTAAGCGCAGTTTCGGTTGAGTGGAGAGGGCGAAAACCAGATTGTAATGGGTCAAGAATAGCATGTGAGGAGAGAAAATCAAGGCAGCGGCGGTGAACAGCACGCTCAAGTAATTTGGAGAGAAAAGGAAGGAGGGAGATGGGTCGGTAATTAGAGGGACAAGTAGGGTCGAGTGAAGGCTTCTTAAGGAGAGGTGTGACCACAGCATGTTTAAAGGCAGCAGGGACAGTCGCAGTGGAAAGTGAGAGGTTGAGAATGTGACAGATAAAAGGAATAAGAGTAGGAGAGATGGCATTAAGAAGGTGGGTGGGAATGGGATCAGAGGAACAGGTGGTACATTTTGAGGAAGAAAGGAGAAGTGTAGTTTCCTCAATAGTAACTTCAGGAAAGGAGGAAAGGGAATGAGGGGAAGGAGAGAGAGGGGAACGGACTAGTGGAGGGAGAGCTGGTGAGGTAGAGAAAGCAAGGTTTATCTTTTGAACCTTGTTGTGAAAGAATTCAGCAAGGGTCTGAGGAGATAATGAAGGGGGAGTTGGGGGAGGGGGCACCTTGAGGAGAGAGTTCAATGTGGTGAAGAGAAGTCGAGGATTAGAGCCAAGAGAGTTGGTCAGTTGGATATAATAATCCTGTTTGGCACGTAAAAGAGCAGATTGGAAGGAGGTCAGCATGAACTTAAAGTGTAAGAAATCAGCAAGGGCCCGAGATTTCCGCCAGAGGCGTTCGGCGGAGCGGGTACAGGAACGTAGGTAGCGGATATTAGAAGTCAGCCAAGGTTGGGGTTTTGTACGCCTTACAGTGAACAATTGAGACAAATTTGACTGTGCAACTACTATTCCAAATTCCACCGCCTCAGAAGGTGTTAACAATGGATACTTCCAGGTTGGGATGGGGAGCTCATGTAGATGGGCTTCACACCCAAGGATCTTGGTCTGCTCAGGAAAAAACTTACCATATCAACTTCCACGACCTCGGGGCCGTTTGGAACGCTCTAAAGGCTTTCAGAGATCGGCTACAAAACCAAATTATTCTCATTCAATCGGACAACCAGGTTGCAATATTTGTATGAACAAGCAGGTGAGGTACGGGATCCTTCCCTCTTGTGTCAGGAGGCAATGGGAATGGAGATGAAGCAGTGGACCCTCCACGGAATTGTTCTTCGAGCCCAGGTACCTGGCAGGCAAGGAGAACAGCCTACCAGACAAACTGAGCAGAATTTTGCAACCACACAAGTGGTCTCTCAACACGGGCATAGCCTGCAAGATCTTCTGAGAGTGGGGCACTCCCTTGGTGGATCTTTTTGCCACTCATCTCAACAACAAAGCCCCCCTTGTTCCAGGCTCAGATGCTTTTCTCCTATATTGGGGGAGGGTCTTCTATATGCGTATACCTCTCATAGAGAAGACTGCAGGAACTCGGACAAGACCAGGGAATTATGATCTTAATAGCCCCTTGGCCGAGGCAGATCTGGTTCCCTCTTCTTCTGGAGTTATCCTCCAAAGATCCGTGGAGATTGGACTGTTTTCTGACCTCATTTTGTAGAAGGAAGTATCCCTCCTACATCTCAACCTCCAACCCCTGGCCCTCACCGCATGGATGTTGAGAGTGTAGAAATCGGGACCTTAGGTTTGTCTGAGGGTGTGTCTGGCATCTTGCTGGCTGCCAAAAAAGACTCCACTAAGAGGTATTACTCTTTTAATTGGAGAAGGATTGTTGTCTGCTGTAAGGGCAAGACCTTAGATACCCTCACTTGCCCTACACAAAAACTGATTTAATACCTCCTGCACCTCTCTAAGCCTGGTTTAAAAACCATCTTAGTAAGGGTTCATCTCAGTGCAGTCAGTGCTTATCAACATGTAGGAGGTAAAGCCATCTCTGTACAGCCTCTAGTTGTTCGCAACATGAGAGGTTTTCTGTTGACAGTCACCTGTCAAACCTCCCACCGTGTCATGGGATCTCAACATTGTCCTCACCCAGCCAATGAAAGCTCCTTTTGAGCCACTTGATTCCTGTCTTCTGAAGTATTTGACCTGGAAAGTTGTTGATGATGGTAATCTCAGCTCGCAGAGTCGGTGAGCTTTATGCCCTAGTAGCGGGTCTACCTTACACTTGGTTTCAATCACAATAGAGTAGTTCTAGGCACGCACCCTAAGTTCCTTCCTAAGGTAGTGTCGGAGTTCCATCTTAATCAGTCAATCATTCTACCATGGTGCCGTCGGTAACCCACTTGAGGTCAGTGTCCATAGAGGAGATCTGCAAAGCTGTAACATGGTCTTCTGTCTAAACATTCAGATCTCATTACTGGCTTGAGCAGGATACCCGACGTGGCAGCCAGTTTGGTCAAACACTGCTGCAGAATTTGTTTGGTGTCTAGAATTCAATTCCACTCCCGTAGGCCCAGTTTTGTTCTGTTCCAGGCTGCACCTCCACAACTATAATGTACATAGTTTTCAGATTGATTGACTTCAAGTCCTCGATGTTTTCAGTCCCTATTCTCCTAACGTTGTTGTTTTTGGTGAGCTTGGTAGCTAGGGATTCCCAATACTATTGGCCTTCTTGTCCTCGGAGAAAGTGAAGTTACTCAGCTGTAGCAGGTGTTCTCCAAGGACAGCAGGCCAAGTATTCTCACAAACCCTTTTTCACCCCTCCTTGGAGTTGAATTCTTTAGCTATATAACATGACTGAGGGACCAGCGTATGCATGGTGGGATGTTGCTAGAAACTTCTACAAGCTTCTTGCTAGTCAGCGTCCGCACCGGGCTTCATCAGATGATGTCGTACAACTGTGAGAATACTTGGCCTGCTGTCCTTGGAAAACATCTGCTACAGGTGAGTAACTTCACTATATCCTACTGTCCAGATACTTGGCTGAAATGCCCTTGTTGCTCCCCAGCCCTATCTGGATACTGCTAAGGCAATCTGTAAACATGTTCAGTGTCACTATACAGATAATGCTACTGAAAATCCACAGATTGGACCACTTACTTTAATACATGTGGTGCCTGACTGTCTACTCACTCTGCAACTGGACTTCCTGTAATTTAGACTATTTCCTCATTCAACTGTACATATAATCTGTCTTCAGTTTAGCCCCCCCCCCCCCCCCAATCTGTCTATCCCAATGACTTTGTATTACCCATCTTGTCTCATCTATATCTCAATTGCACTCCCCCCCCCCCCCCCCCCTTGGTTGCCTGTTGTATGAACAGCATTAGCATTGTATCTTTTATTTGAAAGTTGTAATGTGTGCCTATTAAGGTGTTTAATTTGTATTGTGCTGATATCACGAATATTATATCTGTTATATGAATGTTATTCTATATTGCCTAGATTGCTATCATGTATTGTGCTGAAATTTATCATATTTCTATTGTATGATTTGTTCTACAGTGCTGACAAATGTTTGTGTTTTTCATTCTGTTTCACGTTTACTCTTATTTCTAGGAATTAATTTGCCTCAGAGTTTACCTCATGTGATTGTATTTATAAAAGTAAAGGGTCATGGATTTGATACTGCTTTTCTGTAACCGAAGTGGTTTACATATATTATACTTTCTCTGACACTAGTGGGCTTACAGTCTGTTTTGTACCTGGGGCAGTGGAGAGTTAAGTGACTTGCCCAGAGTCGCAAGGAGCTGTATATAATATATAAACTGCTTTGATTGTAACCACAGAGAGGTACTATATCTAATCCCACCTCCTTTCCCCTTTTCCCTTCCTTTACCCAGTTTCTCAGCCAATTGCACTGTTAGGCTGCTAGTCCACTTATATTTGATCATTTCTCCACTGTTATGCTGTTAACAAAATTGTAAGTATTATGACGAGCTATATCCAGGGGCGTACCAGACCTCGCGGTGGGAGGGGGCCAGAGCCCGAGGTCGGGGGCAAATTTTAGTCTGCCACTCCCTCCACTGCACTCCACAGCAGCAAATACCTTGAGTGGCGGGGGTCCCCAACCCCCGCCAGCCGAAGCCTTCTCCAGCGCCGGTCCCTGGCGCTGCTGCATTTCCTGCCCTGCTTTTTCTTCCTCCTCGCATCCTGCATGATCCTTTAAGTGAGACTCAATTTCACTGAAAGGAGTGTGCAAGATGTGAGGAGGAAGAGAGGGCAGGGAACGTTTCCGGCGCTGGAGAAGGCTTCAGCTGGTGGGGGTTGGGGACCCTGCCAGCAAAACCAGGGGTCCAGAAGAAATTTGGGGGGGCCCAGGTCCCCATGGCCACACCTAGTTGCGCCACTGGCTATATCTGCTGTACACTGCCTTCAGCAAGTCTCTTTGTAAAGGTGGTTATTAAACCCAATTAATAAATAATTAAAATTTATCTGGATAACAGCTGCCATTGTTTGAATAAATACCTTAGATTATCAGGGCCATCAAGCTTTTAAAAATAGGAAATTTCTTCCAGGCACAGAATAGAAGAAACCCATCACTAACTAGGGCTGAGAGGCAGATGCAGCAACCAAACGTAAAAAAATCTAAATCGTTAAAGTCCCTAACGATTTTAAAATAACGAAAAATGCACCAAAAAAAAAAAGTCACACATGCTGAGATCGGTATTGAAACGTACAATGTACCAAAGAATCACAATACACATCGTTAATCGGCCCCCAAATCATGCGCAGAGCAGCCAAGCGTTATGTTAGCTGCTCTGCGCATGCCACAAACAGTCAAAACACAGTCAAATCACAAGCACATGGCTCCCAAATCAAATCAAAACAAAAATAAAAAAAAAGGGTCGGGAGGGGGCAAGGGCGCTCATCAGGAGCGTCCTGTACGGACGGCTTTGCCCCCCCCCCCCCGCTGCTCGCCACTTTCCGCCGCTCCCCCACCCCGAAAAAGCAAAATGCTAGCTGCCCCGGTCCCCCTCCCTTCCTCACTACTCTGTCACCTCAGCTCCGCCTCCCGACATCCTCCGTCCTGTGCCCCGCCCCCTTTTGGGGTCGTCGCCGCCATTCCCCTCCTCCATCGGGCCCCCCTCCCTCTTACCGGGCCCGTGCAGCGCCTCTCTCCTCTGTCCGAAGGCGCTGCACGGGCAAGAAGAAAGCTGAATCAGCTGATGCCTGCCTTCGCGATGGCGCGTCTTTCTCCTGCTGGGCCCGCCCCTTTCTGACGTCGGTAACCTACGTAGGATACTGACGTCAGACAGGGGCGGGCGCAGCAGGAGAAAGACGCGCCATCGCGAAGGCAGGCATCAGCTGATTCAGCTTTCTTCTTGCCCGTGCAGCGCCTTCGGACAGAGGAGAGAGGCGCTGCACGGGCCCGGTAAGAGGAAGGGGGGCCCGATGGAGGAGGGGAATGGCGGCGACGACCCCAAAAGGGGGCGGGGCACGGACGGAGGATGTCGGGAGGCGGAGCTGAGGTGAGAGTAGTGAGGAAAGGAGGGGGGCAGGGGCTGCTTGAATTTTGCTTTTTCGGGGTGGGGGGAGCGGCGGAAAGTGGGGAGCAGCGGGGGGGGGGGGGCAAGGCCGTCCGTACAGGACGCTCCTGATGAGCGCCCTTGCCCCCTCCCGATCCTTTTTTTATTTTTATTTTTTATGTGTTTTCTGAGGTCCTTTGGACCAATCACAGCGCTTTTAGCTCTGCTAATGCGCTGGGATTGGCTCAAAGTTTGTTTATTTTTTCACTTAACACTTTTTCCTGGCACAGAGCTGTCCTAACGAGAGGTCCAGACCTCTCGTTAGTTTTCCTGCCTTTTTCCTGCGTAAAGGCAATCGGAAAAGGTTAGTGCATATCGTTTCAATGGGGTTTTCACACTAATTGCTCATCTCCATTCCGTTTTCGTTAGCTGCTACTGTCGTCGGAAAATAGGCTTAAGTGCATGGAAAGGATAGGAAATTCTTCCCTGAGGGCTCATTTAACGATGAAAAACGTTTAGTGCATCTACCTCTGAGTCTGGTTTTATGTGAGAGGTAATGAGAAAGATGCCTGAAGGAATTCGAGATACAGAAGAGAGGAGAGGGTAGGATGGGAAGTGGCTGGAGTTCCATGCTAGTAAGAATCAAAGGGAAGAGTCCCTCCTTGGATACAGAGTGCTGCCAAGACTATTCACTGAAAATGTGGATAATTTGGGAGATTAGAAACTTGGAAATAGAGTCCAGCAACAGGGATGTACCCTTCTGAAATCTGTACTTTAGAGCCCGTAATCCTGAGAAAGTTCACCAATGCCATATGGATGAGAAGAATTCAATTATGCAGACAACTTGGACCTACTACTACTACTACTCTGATGTATTAAGTAAACATGGGCTATTATTGTTTATTTGTGGCTTTTTAAATGGGCCGCTGTACGAAAATGGTGTTAAAGGGGCGATCAGGGAGGACAAAGCCGTAGCGGAGAAATTAAATGAATTCTTTGCTTCGGTCTTCACCGAGGAGGATTTGGGGGGGACACCAGTGCCGGAAAGAATATTTGAAGCGGGGGAGTCGGAGAAACTAAACGAATTCTCTGTAACCTTGGAGGATGTAATGGGTCAGTTCAGCAAGCTGAAGAGTAGTAAATCACCGGGACCTGATGGTATTCATCCCAGAGTATTAATAGAACTAAAAAATGAACTTGCGGAGCTACTGTTAGAAATATGCAATCTGTCCCTAAAATCGAGTGTAGTACCGGAAGACTGGAGGGTAGCCAATGTTACTCCGATTTTTAAGAAGGGTTCCAGAGGAGATCCGGGAAATTATAGACCGGTGAGTCTGACGTCGGTGCCGGGCAAGATGGTGGAGGCTATTATTAAGAATAAAATTGCAGAGCATATACAAAAACATGGACTGATGAGACAAAGTCAGCACGGATTTAGTGAAGGGAAGTCTTGCCTCACCAATCTAATGCATTTTTTTGAGGGGGTAAGCAAACATGTGGACAATGGGGAGCCGGTTGATATTGTATATCTGGATTTTCAGAAGGCGTTTGACAAAGTGCCGCACGAAAGACTCCTGAAGAAATTGCAGAGTCATGGAATCGGAGGTAGGGTATTATTATGGATTAAGAACTGGTTGAAAGATAGGAAGCAGAGAGTAGGATTGCGTGGCCAGTATTCTCAGTGGAGGAGGGTAGTTAGTGGGGTCCCGCAGGGGTCTGTGCTGGGTCCGTTGCTTTTTAATGTATTTATAAATGACCTAGAGATGGGAATAACTAGTGAGGTAATTAAATTCGCCGATGACACAAAATTATTCAGGGTCGTCAAGTCGCAGGAGGAATGTGAACGATTACAGGAGGACCTTGCGAGACTGGGAGATTGGGCGTGCAAGTGGCAGATGAAGTTCAATGTTGACAAGTGCAAAGTGATGCATGTGGGTAAGAGGAACCCGAATTATAGCTACGTCTTGCAAGGTTCCGCGTTAGGAGTTACGGATCAAGAAAGGGATCTGGGTGTCGTCGTCGATGATACGCTGAAACCTTCTGCTCAGTGTGCTGCTGCGGCTAGGAAAGCGAATAGAATGTTGGGTGTTATTAGGAAGGGTATGGAGTCCAGGTGTGCGGATGTTATAATGCCGTTGTATCGCTCCATGGTGCGACCGCACCTGGAGTATTGTGTTCAGTACTGGTCTCCGTATCTCAAAAAAGATATAGTAGAATTGGAAAAGGTACAGCGAAGGGCGACGAAAATGATAGTGGGGATGGGACGACTTTCCTATGAAGAGAGGCTGAGAAGGCTAGGGCTTTTTAGCTTGGAGAAGAGACGGCTGAGGGGAGATATGATAGAAGTGTATAAAATAATGAGTGGAATGGATCGGGTGGATGTGAAGCGACTGTTCACGCTATCCAAAAATACTAGGACTAGAGGGCATGAGTTGAAGCTACAGTGTGGTAAATTTAAAACGAATCGGAGAAAAGTTTTCTTCACCCAACGTGTAATTAGACTCTGGAATTCGTTGCCGGAGAACGTGGTACGGGCGGTTAGCTTGACGGAGTTTAAAAAGGGGTTAGATAGATTCCTAAAGGACAAGTCCATAGACCGCTATTAAATGGACTTGGAAAAATTCCGCATTTTTAGGTATAACTTGTCTGGAATGTTTTTACGTTTGGGGAGCGTGCCAGGTGCCCTTGACCTGGATTGGCCACTGTCGGTGACAGGATGCTGGGCTAGATGGACCTTTGGTCTTTCCCAGTATGGCACTACTTATGTACTTATGTACTTATGTACTTAATATTTTAGGACAACAATGCAAAAAAAACCTGTACAAATGGGGGTGGGATGGGGACCTTTTAGGATTTTAATCCCTGATACAGTTTTTACAATCCAGCAAGATCAGGCTTAAAAAATGATTGTGGGCTTTAATTATTTTAGTTAAGACTATTTAAAATTATCCAGCAATGAAACTCCCCTGAAAAATACCCAGATTGGCACATCTCTTATATTAAGTATTTTATTCTCAGAACCATGTGTAATCCACTGCCATCAGTTCATTTTAGTGGGGATAGCCTGCAGGTTTTATGAGTCCTGCTTTTGAAAGGAGGCATTTGAAGGGAGAATTTTAGAAAGTACCAGTGGGTACTCACAATGACATAACTCACGGGCATCAGGTAAAAAATATCATCACTTAACTCCAGTAGCAGAAATATAAGAGAATGACGAGATCCCAACACAGCCCGTGTTTTGGTAGACTCCTGGTTCAGAGAAGAATTGTTCAAAAATCAACAGCATTAAAGATATTTTCTTAAAGATTAGTCTGAAGTCTCACATGGTCAGAGTGAAACGGTTCCAAACCTCAAAAATCTCGTGCGGCACTCATTGGGATGAACTGAGCCAGGCGTTGCTTTGTTTAGCAGTGTGGACATTTTGGCTCAAGATATTAGCTTTAGGCCATTCAAATCAGTTCTACTGGAACCTGTGATGGTATCTGAATCCAGATGTGAAGTAATGAAAGGCCAGCATGCTGGCCCACTCTTCTATTAACATTTCTGGTCTGTTCAGTATCTGCCAGTTTCAGATACTCTTATGCTTCTTCTTTCTGCACTACATTGAACAAAAGTTGCAATAAAGGGATATTTCAGTTTCAGCTCCTGTATAGAACAGCGTATGTATGAATCAGTACCAGGTGCAGAAATACAAATTGAACTTAATATGGGTTGTTTTGTCATGAGTGACAGTTTCTTTTGCGTTCACCTGTAATGGTGTACACTAGTATCTACCAGAGTTACGTTCTTGCCAGAATGTTAGTTTGGTGGGTGTGTTGAAGTCCCTGGGCAATGTGACATGAACAGTGTGATTGGCAACGTTGTGCATGGGCAGCCATCCCTGACCTCGGTCTAACCCTGTAACAGAGCTTTGTCATCTAGCAAGCAGCAACTCTTTTTCTAACCCTTTCTCAGAGTCAATAGCACCCATTCTTTGAAAGAACCAAAGTATCACGGGGCTATGGACCAGAAGTAAAAGGCCCGAGCGGGATATCCATTCCTTGAACACAAAGGCCACCTACTACACGCTGTAGCTAAAGAGACACAAGAGGAGGGTGAAATCACATGAGGTTTCATTGCTAGAGGGCTGCCTTTCACATGTTCTGAGTGCCAGAAACTGGCAGGTCCCATCAATTCTCTTGTTCCTTGCTTACTGTCTTCTGTTGCATAAGAGAATGGTAATTATGATTCTTTATAATTACTCTTTAATTGTTCCATTTTGTGCTGTGTATAATATTTGCAAGTTGTGTCCTGTGCGTTGTCAGTACAAACGTTCTGGAGAACCTCTTTCATTGAGTGGATCTGAGTGTTAAGGGAAGAAGGAGGGGAGGCGTAGCTTAATGGTTAGTGCAGTGGCCTGGGGAACTGGGTTCAATTCCCACTGTAGCTCTAGTGCCCTAGATATAAAATAATTACTTATATATAATACTAGTAAAAAAGGCCCGTTTCTGACACAAATGAAACGGGCGCTAGCAAGGTTTTCCTCGGAGTGTGTATGTTTGGGAGAGTGTATGTGAGAGTGACTGTTTGAGAGTCAGAGTGAAAGAGTGAGTGTGTGAGAGAGAGAGTGAGTCTCTCCCTGAGCCCTGCCCTCCCAATCCATGGCCATCCATGTTTCTCTGTCACCTGCCCCCTCCATTCATCCCTATCCTGCATTTCCCCTCTCTGCCTGAGGCCTGCCCTGCAATCCATATCCATCCATGCCCATCTGTCCCCTCTATTCATCCCTATCCAGCAATTTCCCTCTCTCCCTGAGTCCTGCCCTCCCAATCCATGCCCATCCATGCTCCTCTGTCCCCTGCCCTCCATTCATCCATTTCCAGCAATTCCCCTCTCTCCATGGGCACTGCCGCCTCCATTCATCCCTATCCAGCATTTCCCCTCTCTGCCTGAGGCCTTCCCTGCAATCCATATCCATCCATGCCCATCTGTCCCCTCCATTCATCCCTATCCAGCAATTCCCCTCTCCCTGAGTCCTGTCCTTCCAATCCATGCCCATCCATGCTCCTCTGTCACCTGGCCCCTCCATTCATCCCTATCCAGCAATTGCCCTCTCTGCCTGAGGCCTGCCCTGCAATCCATATCCATCCATGCCCATCTGTCCCCTCTATTCATCCCTATCCAGCAATTTCCCTCTCTCCCTGAGTCCTGCCCTCCCAATCCATGCCCATCCATGCTCCTCTGTCCCTTGCCCCCGCCATTCATCCCTTTTCAGCAATTTCCCTCTTTCCCTGAGCCCTGCCCTCCCAATCCATGCCCATCCATGCTCCTCTGTCCCCTGCCGCCTCCATTCATCCTTTTCCAGCAAGTCCCCTCTCTCCCTTCCATGGCCCCCCCCTCGCATCCATGCTCCTCCTCTCTCTCCCATGTCCCAGCCTGGCCCGCCCCCCCCTTCGCATCCATGCCCCCCCCTTCGCATCCATGCCCCGCCCCCTTTGCATCCATGCATCCCTTTTTTGTTTTTTTTATTCTTTTTAACTTTACCTCCATGGCGTTTCCGGCAGCGAAGCGTCAGGGAAGGAGGCGGCACTCCCGACGTCTAGCTTTCCCTTCGCTGTGTTCCGCCTTTTTTTGAAGGCGGAACACAGCGAAGGGAAGGCTAGACGTCGGGAGCGCCGCCTCCTTCCCTGATGCTTCGCTTCCGGATTTGTTTGTTTAGACGCGAGGGCGGGGCAGAGACGGCTGGCTGGCTTGAAGGCTTCACACCACGAATCCACGAACCCTTCAGCCTGGGAGTGACGTCAGATGGCTTCATGGCTTCATGGCTTCACAGAACGTTGTCCTCAGAACGTTGAGGGTGCGTTTTATTATATTAGATGTAAACTGCTTTGATTGTAACTACAGAAAGACAGTATATCAAATCCCTTATCCATCACCCCTTTTCTCAGAGACAACAGAGGGTGGATAAGAGAGGAGAGGGGTGTAAAATGAAAAGGTGCACCTTGTTATCTCTCTTCACATTCCTCTCAAATGTCCAGGATCTTGCCACCTGCTGTGTTGTAGGCTTCTGTATTCCAGGCCCCAAGCTGCCAGGTATTCACTCCTTTCATCCTTACATTATGTGGCTGTTGTAGATTGTGAATTTCTGCCTGAAGTTAGGTGAGTTTCCTGGTGTTTTGAAATGTGGGCTGGTTAGACCCATTCTTAAGAAGCATCAGTCAAATTATCTACCAATAACCTACTTGTTCTTAGGAAAAATTGAAGTTTATATTTAGAAAAGTGAATGAAGAAGATTGCAGTTCTGCACAAGCAGCAGTAAGGTTTTCGTGCTAAGTATAATACAGAGTGAGTTTTACTGGATGTATTTTAATTATTTAAGAATGCAAGGGGGAAAAGGCTTGATTGAGATGTGCTACTGGTTATCTTCAGTTTATTGTCAGCCTTTGATACATTAGTTCACAGCATATTAGCTAGGCCAGAGGAAGGTGGTATGGTTTATAATACTTATGGAATCACCAAGGTTTGAGTTTTGTCAGTCACCCCTATTTACTATTTGTTTAATACCATTGGTGGATGTGATTTGTATTTGTGGGATCTGTTGTCACCTCTTTGTGGATGATATTCATTTGTATTTAGATATGAACAAGGATCAAGAAGAATCCATCCAGAAGTTTAATTCCTGCTTGGAAATGGTGAGCACCTGATTATATCAACACAAATTGATGTTGAATCCATAAAAAATAAAGCTGTTGGGAGTATCAAAGAACAAGTGTGACTGTTATGTCATTCTCATTTAGAATGCAAAAAAGGAAGAGAAAGTACCACAAATCTCAATATACACTAAAGTTAGTGCTAAATAAATTCCATTAAACAAATATAAAATATGTGAAATGTGTGCTCAGACCATAAGTGCCAGGTCCATCAATCAGTAGAGGCAACTTGGCATTCCTTCATTGCATAGACAGCTTGACATTCCATCCTTACATTCAGCTTTTTCAGAAGTCTTCAAAAGAACACAACTTGGAGACAAGGCAGGGCTTGGAGCTTGGCAGGAACTCAGAGACAAGGCAGGGCTTGGAACTTGGCAGGAACTCGGAGACAAGGCAAGGCTTGGAGCTTGGCAGGAGCTCGGAGACAAGGCAGACAGGGTCCAGGACAAGGTCCAGGAGCTATACACACCAGGCAAACAGGGTCAGACAAGAACAAAAGACCTTGTTGCGAGGCATGGGGATCAAGCACGGGCCTTACTTAAGTACTGTGGGGCAGGAAGTGACACTCCCCACGGGAACTCCCAGCAGCACTGCGGCAACACTATAAACTGTCTCTTCAGCGCGCATGCACCCTAAGAAGGAAAGCACAGTGCACCACACCATGAGAGTGAGCCAACATCAGGAAGAGCACCGGATTTTAGCACAGGACCCAGCCCGACACCTCCACGATGTTGGGAGGAGGTGAGTTGATGCAAGTCACGGCAGGAGCCATGACAGATATTCAGCACCAGGGTATAATAAACAGAGCCACAAGTTCCCCAGATAGCTAATTGGATAACTTTGGACAGCTTTTTTTTTTCCTCTTGGCCTCTGGGTAACTCCCAACTCCACCCGGGTTCCATCCTGACACTTTCCAGATAGCACAGGGATTGTCTGCAGAGATTTTAAGTGGTGTTATCCAGATAATGCCACTGAAAATCAGAGTAAGGCCCTGGTTAATGCTGCTTATTCAGATAACAGCACCTGCTGCCAGGATACAGTAAATGGCTTTCAAACAATATTGGGCTGCTAGTTATTTTTCTCTGAATGATTAAGGGGAATGCGGTAACGGTGTTGGATCCACTGGGAAACAGTGATCGTAACATGATCAAATTTGAGCTAATATCTGGAATGAAGTCATTAAGGAAATCTACAGTAACAACTTTTAATTTTTGAAAGGGTGACTATGACAAAATGAGGAAAATGGTTAAAAAGAAGCTGAAAGGGTCAGCTACAAAGGTTAGGACTTTAAATCAGGTGTGGACGTTGTTTAAAAATACCATCGTGGAAGCCCAGACTAGATGTATTCTACATATTAACAAATGTGGAAAAAAAAGCAATATGTGAGGTGAAAGAGGCTATTAGAGCCAAAAGAACATCCTTCAAAAAATGGAAAAAGGATCCAAATGAAGAAAATAAGAAGCAACATAAACTGTCAAGCCAGATGCAAAGCATTCATAAAGAAGGCTAAAAGAGAATATATTAAAAAAAAAATTGCCAAAGAGATGAAAACTCATAGTAATACTTTTTCAACTATATCAGAAGCAGGAAGCCTGCAAGTGAATCTATGTGACCGTTAGATCAGGAAGGAGCACTCAGAGAGGATAAGGCCATAGTGGAGAGAGTGAATGAATTCTTTGCTTCGGTCTTTACGGAAGAAGAGATCTACATATACCGGAAATGGTTTTCAGGGGTGATGATGCGGAGGAACTAAGAGAAATTTCGGTGAACTTGGAAGATGTAGCGAGCCAAAATGACAAGTTAAAGAGAGATAAATCACCTGGACTGGATGGTATACACCCCAGGATATTGAAAGAACTCAAACAGGAAATTGCTGATCTGCTGCTAGTGATCTGTAACCTCTCATTAAAATCGTCCGTAGAACCTGAAGACTGGAGGGTGGCCAATGTGACGCAGATTTTTAAAAAGGGTTCCAGGGTGATCCGGAAAATTACAGACTGGTAAGCCTGACTTCAGTGCTGGGCAAAATACTAGAAACTATTATAAAGAATACAATTACAGAACACGTAGATAAAAATGGTTTAATGGGACAGAGTCAGCATGAATTCAGCCAAGAGAGGTTTGCCTCACCAATTTGCTTTATTTCTTTGAAGGCATGAATAAACATGTGGATAAAGGTGAGCCAGTTGATGTAGTTTATCTAGATTTTTAGAAAGCTTTTGACAAAGTACCTCATGAGACTCCTGAGAAAATTAAGTAGTCATGTGATAGGAGGCAATGTCCTTCGGTGGATTAAGAATTGGTTATTGGACAGAAAACAGTGGAGGGTGAATAGTGGAGTGCTACAGGGATCTGTACTGGGACTGGTGCTATTTAACATATGAATGATCTGGAAATCAGAATGATGAGTGAGGTGATTAAATTTGCAGATGACATGAAACTATTCAAAGTTGTCAAAACACAAACGGATTGTGAAAAACTGCAGGAAGACCTTAGAAAACTGGAAGACTGGACACCCAAATAGCAGATGAAATTTAATGTAGACAAATGTAAAGTGATGCATATTGGGAATAATAATCCGAATTATAGTTATCTGATGCTAGGGTCCACTTTAGGAGTTAGCACTCAAGAAAAAGACCTGTTGTCATTGTAGACAGTAGGCTGAAATGTTCTACCCAGTGTGCGGCAGTGGCTAAAAAAAAGCAAACAGGATGCTAGGAATTATTAGGAGAGGGATGCAAAATAAGTCCAAAAATAATATAATGCCTCTGTATTGCTCCATGGTGCAACCTCACCTTGAGTATTTGGTTCTGGTTACCGTATCTCAAAAAAGATATAGTGGAATTAGAAAAGGCTCAAAGCAGAGCAACCAAAATGATAAAGGTGAAGGAACTGCTCTCATATGAGGAATGGCTAAAGAGGATAGGGCTCTTCAGCTTGGAAAAGAGATGGCTGAGGTGGGGATGTGATTGAGGTCTACAAAATCCTGCGTTGTGTGGAGCAAGTGGAGGTAAATCGATTTTTCAGTCATTCAAAATGTACAAGGCCAGGGAACACTCAATGAAATTGCATGAAAATACTTTTAAACAAATAGGAGGAAATATTTTTCACTCAATAGTTACGCTCTGGAACTCATTGCTAGAGGATGTGGTAACGATGGTTAACGTATCTGGGTTTAAAAAAAGGTTTGGACAAGTTCCTGGAGCCAAAGTCCATAGTCTGTTATTGAGATGGACCCAGGATTGGTAGCATGGAATGGTGCTACTATTTGGGTTTCTACCAGGTATTTGTGACCTGAATTGGCCACTGCTGGAAACAGGATACTGGGCTAGATGGACCATTGGTCTGATGCAGTATGGCTAGTCTTATGTTCTTATGGGTTTATTGGTTCTATAAGTGGCAAGGCATATTAAAGGTAATTCTATAACTGAATGTGCATCTACATACTGCGGTACTGCAAAAGTACAAAACATGGCTGTCAAGCTTATAATGAATTCCAAAAAGAAATTTGACCATGTAACACCTTTACTTTATCAAAAGCATTGGTTACCTGTTAGTCATAGAATTATATACAAAATCATTATATTGGTCCACAAGGTACATCAGGCTTTCCACAATATTTGTCCAGATTGTTGATTCTATATGTCTCCTTTAGACTACTGCACTAATTACAACAACAACAACTGATGTCTTCCTGGCAATATTTTAATTGTGTTTAGTATCACACCCTCAGCTACTGCCCTTGTGCAAGCCATGGCCTGGTGGCTGCCAGCACTTGAGAGTTCAATCCGAGGAGAAGTCCGCATCTTCCATGCGCTGGTGTTGAGGATGTCCCTTGTTATGGCTTGCCTTGCTTCATTCTTGGGCTCTGGCCAGCTCCCCATCCCAGGGTCACTCTTACCAACATGAATTGTCTCCGTGACCTGAGAAGCTAGAAAAGGCCAGTGCTAGCCTGCATTAGGAGTATCTGGAGCCCTTGCTGCTGAAGGTAGGGTTAGTGAAAAATATAAGAATTGGGATAATAAAAATGTGTAAAACAAAACAAAAAAATATGTACAGCATGTACAGTAAGAGAAATATGTCAAAGGTATCTTTTTGTACACTAGCCATGCAATCCATGGTATATAACATCAGGTCAGATCCAGACTCAAGTATATCGGTGAAGAACAAGGCCTTCAAAATCTGCTTGCAGTCTTCTCTTCTAACCCTATTAAAGGAAATTAAGCCTTAATGTAGAGTTGCATGTTTTAAAGTGATCTTTGGCAAACACAAACTCTGAATATTAATCTTGTGAATAAAATCTTGAAGGATACAATAATTTTCCTATTAGGTAGAGGAATAAAACTCTTAGATGTCTGTCAGGAAATCAGCCCAATTATCCAGATCTTGATTTGGATGGTCCCTGGGAGATCGTTGTGGTTCTGTACAATTCCATTTATTAAAGTGAACTGGTTACCAATACTGACCCATTTGTTTCAGATCTTGTAGAATTATCAAAAAGTACTAGAAACGTCCTACACTTTGTTAAAACTGAGGGAGGGATGAGGATTCCAAAGGTCACCTGGTGTGTTTTTTTTTAATTGATTTTACAAAAGAAACAATCCAATACAAAGATCAAGTTACAACATACTTTCAAGCTAACATCATAAACTAATGCAGAAAATATCCCCTCAACCCTCCCTCCCCTCCCCCCCCCCAAAAAAAAAACAAAAGTGCAGAAAACGCAATTCAGACAAAGACTGTTCATCTGTGAATGGTCACCTAGAGCTGCGAGGTTAAGTGTCATAGTTGAGTTTAAGTGTCATAGTTGGACAGTACCATTGTCACTTTTGTTTAGGGGTCTCCATGTTTGGTACACCCGACACACTTTATGAAAATGATGAGCTAGCCCAGTCAAATCGCTGTTAGTTTAGACGTCAAGTGACCATAGTCCATTTTGTATTTTAAAGTTAAGAAGCTGATAGAATAGCATGGTTTGCTGATCAGTATTGAGCAATCAGAGATGGGTTGATAGGAATTAAAATGTCTTCCATGGATTTCTAGACCTCTCCAGTGAAGAGGCTCAGGGTCTCATCCTTTAAAATGATATAGAGGACAATCGTTCAAGTGATATACATGAATAATATTTTACGGATGTAAATAAGCTGTCTGCAAGTTGCCTGCCCTCCACTGTGGCTAGAAGTTCATGCAAATATCCCACAGCAGGCATATGTTTGGTGGATTCAGAGGATGCATTTCAGGTTATAGGGGGTAAAGTGCACATGTAGATGCCACATTCAAATCTTTGTACTTACTTTTGCTCCGAGTACATTTTTGCTGGTAAAATTTGTGCCAATGATCACATGTATTGTTTATTCAAGTTGCTAGAGTATGATGTTCGTATTTTCACTTTCAAAATTGGTGCTGTGCCTTTGGGTGAAAACGTACACATGGTGTTTGTCCCAGTGTGAACAGTGTGAAGGTTGGTTTTCCTTGCTGAACAAAAGTTAAACAATTTTAAACGGTTCATTTTTTATGTCCATCCTAAATAATTCCAGGTTTCACTTGGATTTTTCCTCAAAAGATGCTCAGAATTGGGATTTCCATGGGCTTGAAAAACTTGAGACAGTGCGCAGCGGACAGATAGTTTTGAGGAACTACAGCAAAGGTTGACCGAGAACTGCTATTCATTTTTGCAAAGGAAAAACATTGCAGAACAGAACAAAAGGGGGGAGGGCAGCCCTACTACCAACCACCCAGGGTACCATTATGGTCAGTGAAAATTAGCAAAAAGGTATGTGGGACATGGGTAAAAAAGCACCCAGAAACCTTGTACCTGTTATGCTGCAGGGCAGGTGTGTTTGGGAAAAATCAAATCTGCCCAAGTTTTTGCCTTCCCTGTTCCCTTTTTCCCTTATGAGTAAATATACTTAGGTGTATATTTCCTCTGAGATGGACAGTTTTCATGTTGGGTAACTTGTTAGCGGGAGCTTTTATTAAGAAGCTTCCCCCATGGCTGTTTTGCAGACATGTAACTGGGTTTCTGAAAGGAATGATGCAAGGTCTTTTCCAGCCTCTGCTGGTTCCAAAACTAAAAATCAAACCCTGGAATCCTTTCATATATTACAGATCCTTAACAACAGGGCCTTTGGAGCAGAATAAAGAGGTAGAGGTCGTATTACTAAAGTGCATTAAGTAGTTGATCTGCCTATCAGTGCATGCTGTTAGCACATGAGGGTGGTAACTGTTACCACTCTAGCATAACAGTGTGTGCTAACTTGCATGTTAGGGGACAGGAACTGGACAATTTTGGGTGAACGGGTGTAGACGCCACACTGCAGTTAGTGCACTGTACATACTGCATGCTGTCACTTGCGCAGTTGGCACGTCTGCACTTACTGCCTGCTCGACTGAAGGGGATAAGTGCATCCACTCTGTGTACACTCCATAGGGGACAATTTATAAAGGGTGCCAAACATTAAGCACCAAGATGCGGCACAGTGAACGTGAATTCTATGATGGCATCTGGGCGCCCAGATTCTGTTCTAGAATACTAGCGTAAGTCAGCATTTACATGCTAACATTTAGGCGCACCCACTTCATGTCAATAGCCAAAATGCAGCACTTCAGCACATAGCTTATAGTATTCTGTAAGTTACATGCTTAATTGTTGGATACATCCATGCACTTCCCCCTGTAAACATCCCCTTGCATTTATGTGCTAAGGGGCCCTGTATACTAAGCTGCGGGAAAAAGGGCCCTGCGCTGGTGGTAGGGGCTATTTTTCCCGTGCGCCAGGGCCCTTTTTACCGCAGCGGGTAAAAAAGCCGCTAGCACACATGGCCATGCGGTAAGAGAACTCTTACCGCATGGCCACACGACAGGGAGCCCTTACCACCAGCCATTGAGGTAGTGCTAGTATTCTGTAACTCGTGTATGCAAATTGAGGCCTCTTGTAGAGTGAGGAGAATAATGCATAGTAAAGAACTTTTCTGTGTAGTAACTGCAGGGCACATGCTGAGCATGATCCCAACAGTTACTGCACAGCCCTTCCATTCACCTTGCATTAATTTTTGCATTTATGTATTTATTAGGATTTATTTACTGTCGTTTTGAAGAAATTAATTCAAGGCAGTGTACAAGAATAAGTCAAACATAAGCAAAAGTCAATTACAGAAGTAAAAATATTACAATGGATAAAGCACAGAGGAGCACTGTAGTTAGTATAAGTTCTCAACAATCCTTTGCTCAAGAGCTGCTTTTGCTGTCTTTCAGATGAAGAAACCATGTGGGGAGCAAGCTTTAAGTTCTTGTTTCCCTTCTTCTGCTATCAAGTTGTATTGCCTGAAGTAATCCAGGAAGGGCATTATTACATTGCTGCTGTGTATGAACACAGAGCCATATTGAATCCCAACCCAACAGCCCTCTCCAACCGTGCCTCAGCCTTAGCGCTCATGAACAGAAACCTAGACATCTATGAAGCACAAGTGGATACCGCTGCTCAGCAGGCAAGGCCAGCCTTCCATTGATGAACTTTGGTGGAGGTTTTATTTCTCTAATAATTCTCTGTCTGCAGGGTAATGGAGGATATAGCAGCTATACAATTGGCAGAATACCTGAATAAACATAATGTTTTGCTCTCAATTGGGATTCAGAAGTGGGTTTAGTAGAAAAACAGTTATGGCTACGTTGATCTCTGATATTAGAGGGGAAATTATTTGGGGTAAGTGAATTTTGTTATTACAATTTCATATGTCTAGTGCATTTGACTTGGTAGATCATGCTATATATTGCTGAATGATGAGCTCTTATGGCATAACAGGAACAGTTCTGCACTGGTTTATAAGTTTCCTTACCAAAAGATCCTACCAATTGAAAATGATGGGTGAACTATCTTTGGAATGGATGCCTAGACGTGGAGTGCCCCAGAGCTCCCCAGTGTCTCCAATTCTTTTTAACATACTTATAGCCCTTTTGGGCTTAAAATTGGAGGCAGTGTGGCTACACCCTTTTATGTAGCCATCTATATTTGACAGTGAGATTCAAGATATTATAACTAAAATCAGGCAAGAGTTGCAGTGCTTAAAGTCCTGGGCCATCATGACATCTAAATTAAAAATGAACGCTGACAAGACAAAATTTATACTTCTAAGCCATCCTCGCCAGATGTGTTTAATTAGTGATTTTATACTTGATGGTGTAAGATATAAACTGGAATTGAAAATCTTGGGTGTGACAGATAAGGTTTTAAAAGTTGAATCCCATATGCAAAGATGTGTACATTGTTGTGGAAGTTAAGACGTATTAGGACTTGTTTTGAACCTAAGAGTATTTCAACTTGTAGTACAGACATTAATAATGGCACATTTGGACTATTGCAGCATTTTATATGTTGGATGTCATGTATTGATTACAGACATTACAGAACACAGCAGCCCAAACTGATATGTAAAACTTCTAAATTTGAAAGTGCCATGCCATTGATTTGTAAACTCCACTTAGTACCAGTGGAGGCACTCTCAATTTTTAAGTTATGTTTGGTCTTTTTAATTCTATATGGCCAAGCACCGCAGTATGTGGTAAATTAAATTTCTATACTTAGTAAGAATTGTGTTAGTAATTCTAGACATTATTTGATGCTTCAGTTTCCTTCAGCTCAATGTATAATCTACAAGGCAGAATTCTCTTTAACTTTTCTATATCAAGCAGCAAAATGGTGGAATATGCTGCCAAAGAATAGATGCTATGAGTCTGCCTATATGATCTTTTGAAAGTTGTTAAAAATGTGGTTATTCCAGAAGATTGTGTTACGTTGAATTGTGATAGTTTTATGGTTTTAATACTCTGTATACTCTGGGTTTTGCCTTATTCTTTGTTTGTAAGCCACACTGAACTAAATTTTGGGTATGTGAGGCCTATAAGTGCTAATTTTAATGTAATGTCTGCTTTACTGAGCTCATAGTTCCTTGGATAACCTAGTTTATGGTATCTGTCATTAAGTAGGTTTTTTTAAAGGCTTTTCTGGAATTCAGATACAGTCCTTGGCCATGCATCCACCATCTTCTCTGTAAAGAAATATTTTCTCAGGTTACTCCTGAGAGTCTGTCCCCTTTTACCTTCACCCTGTGTGTGCCCCCTCATTTCAGAGCTTCATTTCAAGTGAGAGACTCTCCTCTTGTGCATACAGAGGTATTTAAATGTCTGTATCATATCTCTCCCCCCCCCTCGCCTATCTTCCCAAATATTCATATTGGGATCTTTGTCCCCAATACTGGCAGTGAACCACTGAGTCCAGCCTGTATAACACTTCTTACCACAGCTATTATATAGAGTTTATAACTTTAAAAAATGTTGAAACCTTTAGAAGGTCTCGTCTGCACATCTTTTATGGTAGCTTGTCCCTGTAGTTTGGGCAGAGCAGGAGCAGCATTGTATTGTGCACAGATATACATGGACACGCACACAGTTTAGCTAATTTCTTTATTTATGTTATTTTAACCATTTATAACCCATTCTAAGTGGCTTACAAAATGACATACACAATCAGGTGGAGAACAGGAGGCAATAAAATGAACTTAATAAGCCAAAATAAACTTCAAAATACTTAACAATTTTAAAACTTGACTGAATAGATTCACTTTCAAACATTTCCGAAAATTCACTTGCCTCAGAGCAGGTATGTGTGAGAGACTGTTTGTGTACCAGGCTAGGGATATGCTCTCTGAACTATTTCATTAAGTCACGTGGAGGGGCATAATCGAACGGGGCACCCAAATTTTCCTGAGGACATCCTCGCAGGATGTCCCCGAGAAGGGGCGGGGAAACCCGTATTATCGAAACAAGATGGGTGTCCATCTTTCGTTTCGATAATACGGTCGGGGACGCCCAAATCTCAACATTAAGATCGACCTTAGAGATGGTCGTCCCCGATTTTCGGCGATAATGGAAACCAAGGACACCCATCTCAGAAACAACCAAATCCAAGCCATTTGGTCATGGGAGGAGCCAGCATTCGTAGTGCACTGGTCCCCCTCACATGCCAGGACACCAACCGGGCACCCTAGGGGGCACTGCAGTGGACTTTAGAAAAAGCTCCCAGGTGCATAGCTCCCTTACCTTATGTGCTGAGCTCCCCAACCCCCCCCCCCAAAAACCCACTCCCCACAACTGTACACCACTACCATAGCACTTAGGGGTGAAGGGGGGCACCTAGATGTGGGTACAATGGGTTTCTAGTGGGTTTTGGAGGGCTCACATTTACCCTCACAAGTGTAACAGGTAGTGGGGGGTTGGGCCTGGGTCCGCCTGCCAGAACTGCGCTGCAGTATCCACTAAAACTGCTCCAGAGACCTGCATACTGCTGTCATGGAGCTGGGTATGATATTTGAGGCTGACATAGAGGCTGGAAAAAATATTTCAAAATGTTTTTTTTTTTTTGAGAGTGGGAGGGGGTTAGTGATCACTGGGGGGGAGTAAGGGGAGGTCATCTCCGATTCCCTCCGGTGGTCATCTGGTCATTTAGGGCACATTTTTGTGGCTTGGTCATAAAAAAAAGGACCAAGTAAAGTTGCCCAAGTGTTCGTCAGGGATGCCCTTCTTTTTTCCATTATCAGCCGAGGACGCCCATGTGTTAATCACGCCCCAGTCCCGCCTTCGCTATGCTTCCGACGCCCCCGGGAACTTTGGTTGTCCCCGCGATGGAAAGCAGTTGACGCCCAAAATCGGCTTTTGATTATGCCGATTTGGGCGACCCTTTGAGAAGGACGCCCATCTTCCGATTTGTGTCGAAAGATGGGCGCCCTTCTCTTTCGAAAATAAGCCTGATAGGCCACCTATATTGTCTGTATAAAATAGATCCCCCCCTTTTATTTATTTTTTAAAATTAGGCATCCAGTTATGAAATTATTCTCTTAAAGCTGACACCATTTCATTTCATCAGGTGAAATGCAGTAAGGCTGCTACTTTTTTTTTCCTGTTCACTTGGTTTTTTTGTTTTATTTTTTTCTCTGCTTGCAAGGTTTTTTTTTTTTCCACGATATTGGCATTTCTCTGCCTCCAGTAAATTGCTCTTGGATCTCTCAGGCACACATGTTGTACTGGATACCCTTGTGTGAGAAGCCAAAACAGAAATGCTAAATATGCATCATCTGAGAGGGCAGTGCTGCTGAAAGCAGCAGAGCTAAAGGACATTTTCAGCCCAGCCAGGAAAAAAAAACTGTTGGCCTTAAGCTGATAACTTGTAACATGTGGTCTTCCGTACAGTAGCCTTCCCCTCCCACAGTAAAATCATGATATGTAGCATTTAATCATTTTATATCCCTACTTTGTTTACTAAGCTAGTATGATCCATGAGGGGAGTAGAGAGTTTATTATATTTTGCCTGCCCTGGATGTAAATGTTGGTGAGTGGTGAATTGTACTGTACATGCCAACACAGGAATATTCTCGGCCTCAAAATAGTGCACGATTGGCTACCTTTTCATTTCTAACAAAAATATCTGGCTGATTTTCAGTCACCCCTTTAATCGTAGGTGGAGATGAGAATGTATGTGTAAAATCTTCTATACATAGCTCCCCTAAGGCTTTAATGTCCTACATAGAATTTACTGGCCTGTGGAAGCTAGTTAAGACCTTTGGTCTGCAAATATATGGAAGGCTCAGTAGCCGTAAGTATTACACATTGTATTCCTTCAGCATAAACTATAGTGTAAAGTCAACTTTTTTTATGTACTCCCTGGAGTTCTATACCTTTGTCTGCTTATGTGATACATTATCCAGCTATATCTGAGACCATAATTTTGCTATTTCATTAGATTTTTCTGAGTTGGCTAACCCTAATAAAAGTTGCTTTTGGGTTAATCAGTGAAACGACTGATGGACTTTACTTCTATAATCTTAGTGGGCCTTTTGCAAAGGCGCACTAGCATTTTTAGGGCTTCTTTTACAAAGTTGTGCTAGCGATTCCTGCGCTGCAAATGAGAGGAAGCCCATAGAAATTGAACGGGCTTCCTCTTATTTGTCGCACTGAGAATCAGCAGCACAGCTTTGTAAAAGAAGCCCTTAGTGTGCACAAAAAATAAGCATGCACTAAATGCTAGAGATGCCCATATATTCGGCATCTCTAGCATTTAGTGCACACTAAAAACATTACCGCGCCTTTGTAAAAGACCCCCTTAGTGAGAGAAGAAAAACTTAAAGCAGTGCTAAGAGGGAAATAATGGTACATTTTACAAAATTTGGAACAAAGCTGGTGTTTTACTGGCCACAATTTTATCAAGAACCGTCAGACTTGAACATATTGGTGCAACCTATAGTGATGTGAAAAAGTTTAGCGCCCCCCCCCCCCCCCCCCCGATTTCCCCTATTATTGCATATATGTCACACTGAAGGGTTTCTGATCTTTAAATAAAATGTAATATTAGATAAAGGGAACCTGAGTAAATACATAACATAGATTTTAAATTATTATATAATTTGTTTAAGGAACAAAGATAATTCAACACGCATATCACCCATGTGAAAAAGAAACTGTACCCTTAGTTACTCAGTCAACCAATTAACCAAATTTCATTGATAATTAGATTGAACTCAGCCAGGCTTGACTGCAGCCAGTCCTGTTGAATCCAAACCTCAGTATATAAAACCTTACCATGAGTGAAGTAATCACCACAAATGGGTCCTTTTATAGGAGTAAAAGCTCCTGCCACAAGATAATAGGGAATTACAGAAACTGACCATGCCATACCTGTGGTATAACTGATATAGATTACCAAACATACAGTGCTCTGTGTTTCAATACAGGAACTTTTGCTATGATTAAACTTGTATAATAATGCCCACTCTGAAAAAAGAACCTGCGACCCTGGCTGGTGCACAATAAAGGAATGTGGACAACCATGACAAGGATTCTTGGTCATTTGGACTCCAGTCTCCATGGAGCCTGAATTTAGAAAAGCCTTCAGAATGACATTGGAGGACATTCCTGTGGTTTCTTTAAGCCATATCATTAGGGCACAAGACAATCACCTATCTAATCATCAGAGATATCACTCATATCAAAGTAATATAAAAGGATACCTGCCTTGGCAAGAGAACCTACTCATATCATCACTGGAATTGTTCAGAGCAAGCACTGCCTGTGATGAATCCACCTGTTGTTCTAGTCATTCCCGAGGAGGGGTAACGGTGAGATGTGTACCTGGGACCTTTTATGTGAAGTCCACTTAAGTGCCCTCTAGGGTGCCCCACTGCTCTGCTGGGATGTCTGTGTGGCCAGACAAGTCCATAAACCACTACTAAATGGACTTTGGAAAAATCCACAATTCCAGGGATAACATATAGAATGTTTGTACGTTTGGGAAGCTTGCCAGGTGCCCTTGGCCTGGATTGGCCGCTGTCATGGACAGGATGCTGGGCTCGATGGACCCTTGGTCTTTTCCCAATGTGGCATTACTTACGTACTAAGAATGCAGGTTCCTCCTACATCCCAATGGCTTGATTTTGTTCATTTTTCACTTTTTTTTTTAATGGTCACAAAAGTAAAATGCACTGAGCACAAAACGTCTAGGAAATGGCCATTTTTGAAAAAAAAAAAAAAAAAAGATAGTCGTTTTTCAGGTTCAAAAATAGTCATGTGCTCCACTTGATGTTTGGACATTTTCAGTAATATAGGCTGGCAGAATTAGTCTGCTAAAAATGAACATTCTTCCCTACTTCTCTTCTTTTTTTTACATATGCCCTGTCCCATGCCTTTGAAAATCTAAACTCCCCCAGGATTTAATTTTCTGTTTATATCCGGAATCTTAAACTTTCCAAAGTCAAGTATAGTGGTTTGATTTCCTAAGGACTGCCATGGAGTGGCATGGCCCAACCTTAAGAAACATTAAGTGGCGAGATGGCATTGTCCTGAAATTGTACTAGAGCCCTTTCTCTACCACTGCCCCCACCCTGCTCCCTTCATTGTTCAGGAAGCAAACCTTTTCAATGGAACATTAGCACTAGGGGTCACACTATGAACCTTCAAAGGAGTAGATGGATGCCTGGCGTTCCCTCTCAAAGAAGGTAGTAGAGACAACAACAGTAGCAAAATTCAAAGTAATGCGAGTTAAAAAAATAATTCCTGAATGCATGAGGATGGAAATGAAGCACTGGATAACTTGCAAAGACTAGTATGTTAAACCCAAGGCAGCAAGATAGAACCGAGGGTAATCTTCATGAAGCACCCCCTAAAAGGCAGTGGTACTGGTTTGAAAGGTTAGATGAGGGAGGTGGGGGGGAGGTTCCAAAGTGGTCAAACCACTGTTGACAGATTGGAGGGAAAATTTTGGTCCTTATTGGCTGTCATTTACACAGTAAAGCTTGTCAGGTATATAGAAACATAATAAGTGATAAAGACTATCATGATCTATCAAGTCTGTCCAACTAGGTGGTCATACCTAACATGCAAGTTACTTCTTCTATGCTTTTGTGCCTGCTGCTCCATGCCGGTTACAGCTGTGTAATAAACCACCTCTACCTTTTTAAAAGCAGAGGAATTGTGTGCTGTTTTTCAAATTACTCTTCAGCCATTATAACTAAAGTTTCATTATTCCATTGTTGAATAATATGCAAAAGGAATATCCCTTCCTCTCCATTGCTGGAAGTCAGCATATGGGATGGGGGCATGGAAACAGATTAATAAAGTAGCATCTGTTAAGAGGCTCTTGCTTAGAGATCAACTCAATTGTTAAGAGAAAATATGGAATCTCTGCTTGAAAAGACCTGTACATTTGCTTGATTATATATAGATCAACATATCGTAAAGGCTCCTTTGTTTACCTGTCTAGTATTTCTTGTAGTGTCATGTTATGCTGTTCATTATTCTGTGTTTGTTAAATAAAAATCTTACACACAATGAACATATAAAATCAAATATGTTATTTTGGGATTTTTTTTTTTTTAGTGTGAGATTGAAGGTAAAATTAGCCAGAAGGAGTAGAACCAATGTAATGTCAGTGCTGCCATGGGGAATACCCAGGTCTGAGACCAGCAGTGGTCACTCACAGCCTCTGGGGTTGCATGGAAAGAGTGAGTAAGGAATGCAAAGTGATGCACTTAGGGAGTAGAAATCCATGGGAGACGTATGTGTTAGGCAGTGAGAGTCTGATATGTACGGATGGGGAGAGGGATCTTGGGGTGATAGTATCTGAGGATCTGAATGCGACGAAACAGTGTGACAAGGCGGTGGCCGTAACTAGAAGGTTGCTAGGCTGTATAGAGAAAGGTGTGACCAGCAGAAGAAAAGAGGTTTTAATGCCCCTGTATAAGTTGTTGGTGATGCCCCACCTGGAGTATTGTGTTCAGTTTTGGAGGCCGTATCTTGCTAGGATGTAAAAAGAATTGAAGCAGTGCAAAGAAAAGGTACGAGAATGGTATGGGGTTTGCATTACAAGATGTATGAGGAGAGACTTGCTGACCTAAACATGTATACCCTGGAGGAAAGGAGAAACAGGGGTGATATGATACAGATGTTCAAATATTTGAAAGGGGGCAAGCTTTTGACTGGCTCCAGCAGAGCATAGCGGCTATAAAAGTGACCATCCCAGAAGACTTGCAGGTCGGGAGAGGCTAAACATTTATCAAGAAAGGTGGCCCGTTGTAACCTCCGACCGGTGTGTTCTTCAAATAGTTCATCTCGGTTACACCCTGCATTGGCACAGAGACCACCAGATTGCCCACCAAAAGCACATCACTTCAGCTCTCAACACAAGCAACTACTTGTAGAGGAACTCTCCACCCTTCTCAAGGCCAGTATGATTGAACCCATTCCACCAGGGGAAGAAGGGAAGGGATTCTATTCCAGGTACTTCCATGTGCAAAAGAGTGATGACATGCCATCCTGCAAGATGTATCAGACCTCCATATTGATCCTATGGGAGATGAGTATGGAGGTCTGATACATCTTCCGTCCAAAAGAAACGGGGAGGGGGGGATGCATCCCATCCTAGACCTAAGGGGCTGGAACAAATTCCTGGTCAAAGAAAAGTTCAGGATGGTTTCCCTGGGCACCCTGCTTCCCATACTTCAGGAAAATGATTGGCTATGCTCTCTGGACTTAAAGGATGTTTATACTCATATCCCGATACTGGACCAAAACAAAAGATACTTCCTGTGAGCTGGAAGTATTGTATGTTGCCTTTTGGCCTCGTATCGGCTCCCTGGGTTTTCACTAAGTGTCTTGCAATAGTCGTAATGTGTGTATCCCAATCTCAACTACTGGCTAGTGAAAAGCACATCTCAGGAATCCATGCGGAGCACTATTCGGGTGTTAGAGCTACTATGGTTCGTTTTAAATGACCCCAATTTCCATCTGCCCCCTGCCCAGCGATTGGAGTTCATCAGAGCCCTGCTAGACACGCAGCCAACTTGGGCTTTTTTGTGGCGCAGGTAGATGCTCTTGTCGCTCTCACCACTTGAGTCCAAGCAGCTTGGCAGATGTTAAGGTTGTTGGGCCACATGGCATCTACTGTTCATGGAACACCCATGGCATGTCTTCACATGAGAACTGCCCAGTTGTTACACTCCTACCTTGTACTCCTGGCAGCAGCCATCTTGGGAGGATCGTCTGAGAAGCAGCCATATTGGAAGGCTCATCAGGGAGGCAGCCATATTGATTAGCTTCCTCATTGGCGTGCCCAATGAGATACTTCGCCTCGCAGCTGGGACCGGGATCCTCTGATGGGAGGCCTACTTAATAGCAGGACTGTGCCATCATCTTTGCTTCAGCTTCTTTCTGTTTAGAAGTCTGGTACGTTGGATTGTGTTTCTGTCTACCTGATTGTTGGACCTGATCTTGGATTGGACCTGAGCTTGCTTAGCCTAGCCGCCTGCCCTGACCTTGGATGGGACCTGACCCTGCCCTGCTTTGCTGACTGCCTGGTCTTGTGTAGCGGTCGCTGCTGGTCTGTTCCTGTCTCTTCTGCCTGCCACGGCTGGCGGCCGTCTGACCCCGTTCGGAATCGGAAGTCCTGGTGGCCACCTGCATCTGGGGGCTCAACTACTGGGGAACGGTGGTCACTCCTAGGTGAAGCTGGGGTTCTCCGGCTGCCCGACCGAGTGCGGCATTACTCTTCTGTACCGTGCTCAGTCGGAGCACAAGGGCTCACTACCGAGGATCGCAACACCAATGGACCCTAGCTTCTCAGTGGTGTCAGGCCACGGAGAACCTAAAGGATGTTATCTGAGTTCCGCCAGAGCTTGTTCAGTCCCTACTCTGGTGGACAATTCAATCCAGTTTGACGCTGGGACTCCCATTCTAAATTTCACAGCCCACGAAGGTGTTGACAACAGATGTGTCCCATCTAGGGTGGGGAGCTCATTTAGACAGGCTTCACATTCAAGGTGCTTGGTCAGCCCAGGAGACAGATCTCCAAATCAACCTTCTGGAGCTCCAGGTGATCCGAAATGTTCTAAATGCTTTCAGGGATTGGCTGAACAACCAAATTGTACTCATTCAAACAGACAATCAGTTTGCCATGTACTACACGATCAAGCAAGGGGGCACCAGATCATGCCTTCTGTGTCAGGAGGCCATCCGGATGTGGTGTTGGGCACACCAGCACAGGATGCTCCTCAAGGCCATTTACTTGGTGGGCAAATTCAACAGCCTAGCTGACAGACTGAGCAGGGTCATGCATTGCCCACGAGATCTTCTGAGCATAGGGTACTCCCTTGGTGGATCTCTTTGCCACTCAGTCCAATCACAAAGTCCCTCAGTTCTGTTGCAAGCTCCAGGCCCACGCAGACTAGCATCGGATGCCTTCCTCCTTCATTGTGGGATAGGAATTCTGTTTGCATATCCTCCATTTCCTCTGCTTTGCTGAAACTCAAGCAAGACCACGGGACCATGATCTTGATCACTCCCTACTGGTCCCAGCAGATCTGGTTCCCTCTTCTTCTGGAGTTATCCTCTGTAGAACCATGGAGACTGGAGTTTTTTCTGACCCTCATCACGTAGAATGAGGGATCTCTTCTGCATCCTAACCTCTTGTCTCTGTCCCTCACGGCCTGGATGTTGAGAGCTTTGAATTTGCTTCCTTGCATCTTCCTGAGGGTGTCTCCAGAGTCTTGCTGGCTTCTAGGAAATATTCCACTAAGAGGTGTTTTTCTTTCAAATAGAGGAGGTTTACTTTCTGGTGTGAGGGCAAGGCCCTAGACCCTATTTTCTGCCCTAAACGGACCCTGCTTGAATACCTTCTGCACCTCTCCAAGTCTGGTCTCAAGACGAACTCTGTAAGAGTTAACCTGAGTGCAATTAGTGCTTATCATCAACGTGTAAAGGGTAAGCCCATCTTTGGACAGCCTCTAGTAGTTCGCTTCATGAGAGATTTACTGTTGACAAAGCCCCCTGTCAAACCTCCACCTGTGTCATGGGACCTCAGCATTGTTTTCACCCAGCTGATGAAAGCTGCTCTTGAGCCACTTGATTCCTGTTATCTGAAGTACTTGACCTGGAAAGTCATATTTTGGTGGCTGTTACTTCAGCTTGCAGGGTCAGTGAGCTTCAGGCCTTAGTGCTGGATGCACTTTATACAAAGTTTCATCATAACAAAGTAGTCCTTGGAACTAGTTGATTGTCTTGCCAACATTCTTTCCCCATCCTCATGCCCATCCTGGCATTGCACACCTTGGACTGCAAATGAGCATTGGAGTGGACTAGGCCCTACAGACAGTCCACCCAACATTTTGCTTCTTTTGATCCCAATAGGATGGGGGGTCGCAATCGGGAAATGCACCATTTCCAATTGGTTCGGAGATTGAATTTTTTCACTTATGCCCAGGCCTGGCTGACCCTTGAGGGTCATGTCAGGGCTCATAACGTCAAAGCCCACTTGAGGTCAGCCTCCATTGAAGAAATTTGCAAGGCTGCGACATGGTCTTCAGGCCACACATTCACATCTCATTACTGCCTTGAACAGGATACCCAGCGCGACAGTCGGTTTGGACAGACAGTTCTGCAAAATTTGTTTGGGTTCTAGAGTCCAACTCCACCCTCCTAGGCTTGTTTTGTTGAGTTCCAGGCTGTACTTTCACTCAGGTTGTATTTACTTTCAGGTTAATTACTCTTTTCTATTCTATCCTCATCCTTCTCGATCTATCTGCTGCTTTTGACACTGTTGATCACAGCCTACTCCTTGATACGCTGTCCTCACTTGGATTTCAGGGCTCTGTTCTTTCCTGGTTTTCTTCTTATCTCTCCCAGCGTGCCTTTAGTGTATACTCTAGTGGATCCTCTTCTACTTCTATCCCACTGTCAGTTGATGTACCTCAGGGATCTGTCCTGGGACCTCTTCTCTTCTCCATCTATACTTCTTCCCTTGGTACTCTGATCTCATCCCATGGTTTTCAGTATCATCTTTACGCTGATGACTCCCAGATCTACCTCTCCACACCAGAAATCTCAGCCGAAATTCAGGCCAAAGTATCAGCCTGCCTGTCTGACATTGCTGCTTGGATGTCTCAGCGCCATCTGAAACTAAACATGACCAAGACTGAGCTTCTTATCTTTCCCCCTAAACCAACCTCTCCTCCTCCTCCCCCATTCTCTATTTCTGTGGATAACACTCTCATCCTTCCTGTCTCATCAGCTTGTAACCTTGGGGTCATCTTCGACTCCTCCCTCTCCTTCTCTGCACATATTCAACAGACTGCTAAAACCTGTCATTTCTTTCTCTATAATATCAGCAAAATTCGCCCTTTTCTTTCTGAGCACACTACCAGAATCCTCATCCACGCTTTTATCACCTCTCGCTTAGACTATTGCAACTTGCTTCTCACAGGTCTCCCACTTAGCCATCTCTCTCCTCTTCAATCTGTTCAAAATTCTGCTACACGACTAATATTCCGCCAGGGTCGTTATGCTCATATTAGCCCTCTCCTCAAGTCACTTCACTGGCTTCCTATCCATTTCCGCATACAGTTCAAACTCCTTTTATTGACCTATAAGTGCATTCACTCTGCAGCTCCTCAGTACCTCTCCACTCTCAACTCTCCCTACATTCCTCCCCGGGAACTCGGTTCATTGGGTAAATCTCTCTTATCTGCACCCTTCTCCTCCACTGCTAACTCCAGACTCCGTTCCTTTTATCTTGCTGCACCATATGCCTGGAATAGACTTCCTGAGCCGGTACGTCAAGCCCTATCTCTGAACGTCTTCAAATCTAAGCTAAAAGCCCACCTTTTTGATGCTGCTTTTAACTCCTAACCCTTGTTCACTTGTTCAGAACCCTTATTTTATCATCCTCACTTTAACATTCCCTTATCTCTTGTTTGTCCTGTTTGTCTGTCCTAATTAGATTGTAAGCTCTGTCGAGCAGGGACTGTCTCTTCATCTTCAAGTGTACAGCGCTGCGTATGTCTAGTAGCGCTATAGAAATGATAAGTAGTAGTAGTAGTAGTCTTTTGCCCTCACTGTTGCAAGGTCCAATTGACCACTTGTGGTTGTTTTTCATGAGCCTGGTAGCTAGGGATTTCCATATGTGAGAATTACAGGGCCTGCTTGTCCTCGGAGAAAGCAAAGATACTTACCTGTAGCAGGTATTCCCCGAGGACAGCAGGACTTATATTCTCACATATCCTCCCACCTCGTTGTCTCGTCTCGTTTTTTTTCTTATGCTTTATATTGTATTGCTGGTCCTGTGCTCTTGCGGTGGGCGGGAAGGCACTTTTACATGTGTAATGGAGCACTTCTCATACTCAAAGACCTATTTTAAGCTTGTTACAAGCTCTGGACCAGCAATGCAGGCCTGCATTACCCATATGTGAGAATATAAGGCCTGCTGTCCTTCGAGAATACCTGTTGCAGGTAAGTGTCTTCGCTTTTTACGAAGATGGCTACCCATAGTGGTTTTATAATGTCATTAGTTGGAAGGCCAACTAATCAAACTTCTTCTCTGTCCCTCCATGTGTCCTAGTTGCTGATGCAAAACGTTGGTAGAGCTATGGTCCACCCTGCTCCTCAGCTTATGTATTTATTGTATTTTGTGTCTCTTTGTATTTTTGTTTGCTTAGTCAAGATCGGGAGGCGGGGCTGGTGGTTGGGAGGTGGGGATAGTGCTGGGCAGACTTATACGGTCTGTGCCAGAGCCGGTGGTTGGGAGGCAGGGCTGGTGGTTGGGAGGTGAGGATAGTGCTGGGCAGACTTATACGGTCTGTGCCAGAGCCGGTGGTTGGGAGGCGGGGATAGTGCTGGGCAGACTTATACGGTCTGTGCCCTGAAGAGCACAGGTACAAATCAAAGTAGGGTGTTCAGCACCTAACCCTTACCGTTCAGTGAATCCAGACTGCCCCAATTTGACTGCCCCTATCGGACCGACCGTTCACTTGTCTATTAGGTTGTAAGCTCTTTGAGCAGGGACTGTCTCTCTTTGTTAAATTGTACAGCGCTGCGTAACCCTAGTAGCGCTCTAGAAATGTTAAGTAGTAGTAGTATACACAAAAAGCAGCAAATATGAGTTATCTTGTTGGGCAGACTGGATGGACCGTGCAGGTCTTTTTCTGCCGTCATCTACTATGTTACTATGTTACTATATTATTGGATTTGTGTTCTTAATAAATAAATGTTAGATGTTCTCTCTTTCTCTCTCTCTCCAAGCATTGAAGGGTACGCAACTAGACTCATTACTATTGGTGTTGAAACTGTGCTAACAAACTGTTAATGGTCGAAAAAGGCGCTCAGCTTTTATTAATTAAACACAAGTACCTACCATTTTTTCTCTGTTTAAAGGGAGCGCAGATCATTGTCTTCCCTGAAGATGGCATCCACGGTTTCAACTACACTAGAGAATCTATTTACCACTTCCTTGATTTTATTCCTCCTTCTGTTCACTCTCTGCAGTGGAATCCGTGCTTGGAACCAAACCTCTTCAATGATACTGAGGTGAGAAACCCGAGGTTATTCTGGCTATACTTCATGCTATATGCTAGTATATAAGGGGAGGACAGAAGATGTATGTAGGATATTTGTGTTCTTCTAAATATGTACTAATTTCTTGCTCTGAATCAAAGCTGTCACCTTAATTCTATGCACCCTCCTCCCAGTATGTGGATATGAGTATTAGGTGACTGAGGTGCAGATGATCAGAACCGCGCTGTTCCAAGCAGCGCTCTAAAATTAGCGCCAAAACATCATGGGGCATTAATACCCTATGGTCAGAGCTAATAGCAAGCAAATTTAGACTGCTGAAACAATCAACTCAATCCTACTTTACCCTTTTTTGTAGTCTTTTAATAACCGGAGTTATTACTCAGGGTAAGGGTGAATATAAAACACATTAAAAAGAGAATTTCAATTTCAGTTGTATTTTGATAAGTGTTAATTAACAGATACACTTCTGTTCACAGCTGTCTGAAACTTGTATCTTGCTGTGTTCTTTTTTTTTTGTTACATTTGTACCCCGCGCTTTCCCACTCAGGGCAGGTTCAATGCGGCTTTACATGGGGCAATGGAGGGTTAAGTGACTTGCCCAGCGTCACAAGGAGCTGCCTGTGCCTGAAGTGGGAATCGAACTCAGTTCCTCAGTTCCCCAGGACCAAAGTCCACCACCCTAACCACTAGGCCACTCCTCCACTCTTTGTAAAAGCAGGGCCAGTTGTGGACCCAGAGTTGCATAGAGTTGTTCTGTACTACAATAAAGAAAGAGGCCTTGTGGTGCAATCACTAGGTCGCTTGCTTATTGCACCCATGACTTGAGTTCAAATTCCACACTGGGATTTCTGCCAGGTAGCCAGCCTCTGGCCAACTCAGCCATTCATCCACTTTCAGTTGGTAAATGAGTACATGGCCTCAACCAGGGGGTAAAAATGACCGGGGAAGGCAATGGCAAACTACTCCACTAATAAACTGCCAAGAAATCGTTGCATAATTGGTGGCTCCCATAAGTGATTTGCAACTTAGTACTTATATACAGGGGACTGCTTTTTCCTTTTACAATAAAGAGAGAGAGAAAAAAGAAAGAGTAGCACAGCTTGGGACTTTATGCCCGTAACTACACCTATAACTTGTCAATGTTGCAATGATGGATTGCAAGACTAAGGCAGCATGCTTTTACTAGAGGTAGGTCTTCTCATATGAATCTGATTAATTTCTTTGACTAGGTAACCAGAGATTTGGCTAGAGGGAGAGCACTAGCTGTGGTTTATTTAGATTTTAGCAAAGCCTTTGACACGGTTCTGTGTAGGCAACTTATATATAAACTGAGGTTTTTTTTTTGTTACATTTGTACCCCGCGCTTTCCCACTCATGGCAGGCTCAATGCGGCTTACATGGGGCAATGGAGGGTTAAGTGACTTGCCCAGAGTCACAAGGAGCTGCCTGTGCTTGAAGTGGGAATCGAACTCAGTTCCTCAGTTCCCCAGGACCAAAGTCCACCACCCTAACCACTAGGCCACTCCTCCACTCAGTATGGGCCCTAAAATGACTGACTGGGTAAGAAACCAGTTGAGCGAAAGGTAACAGTAGTGGTAAATGGAGCGCGCTCTGATTAAAGGAACATTACCAGTGATATGCTGCAGGGATGCTTTTTAATATTTTTATAAGTGATATTGTGTAAGGGATGTCTGGAAAGGTTTGCCTCATTGCGGGCGATACTAAATTTGCAATGGACTAGATATCCTCGATCGTGTGGATTATTTATTGATTTAAAAAATTTATAACCCACACATCTACAACCCTGAGTGGGGAACAAATCATTTTCATAATAAAGATACACATTTCACAAAATGTACAACATAATCATAATATCTGCTAAAACATCAAAATCCAACAGTAACCAGGCAGTCCAAAACTTACCCTTAAGAAGAAATATCAAATGCCTGCTTAAACAAAACAGTTTTTAAAGCCTTTTTGAATTTATCCATATTTCGTAAGACTTTAAGTTAAGTAGGTAAGGAATTCCACAGTCTAGGTCCTATGATATAAAAAAATTGAGTTCCTATATTTATCTAAGAATACAGTCCTAAAAGAAAGAACATCAAGCATGTTTGTTTTTTTTGTTACATTTGTACCCCGCACTTTCCCACTCATGGCAGGCTCAATGCGGCTTACATGGGGCAATGGAGGGTTAAGTGACTTGCCCAGAATCACAAGGAGCTGCCTGTGCCTGAAGTGGGAATCAAACTCAGTTCCCCAGGACCAGAGTCCACCACCCTAACCACTAGGCCACTCCTAGTAAATGCAAACTTGCTGAAATGACAAGAGAAATTTTATTAGTTATCACTTTGAATCCCAACAACAAGATCTTATATTGCACTCTGTATGATAGGCAGCCAGTATAAAGACACAAGGGCAGGAGTAATATGTTCAAAATGGCTCGTTCCCAAAAGCACATGGGCCATAGCATTTTGTGCAATCTGTAATGATTTGTAAAGCATATTTTGGCAAGCCTAAAATCAAATCTTACAGTAATCAAAGTGAGGCATTACTATTCTTTGAATCACAAAATGAAAATTATCAAACGATAAATAATCCTTCAATCTTCTAACAAGTCTTAATTTGAAGAAAACAGTACTAATCACCTTAGCTACTTGAATTTTCATATTCAGTGATGAATCTATCAAAACACCCAAAGAGCGAATTGTCTTACTGAAAACAATCTCAGTACCATCTATTGAGAAAGTTTCCGGAACATCAGCTAGAACAGAACCAGATACGATAGCCTGCATTTTTGCCATATTCAGGCTAAGATGATTTGCTCTCATTCATTATCTAATCATCTTCAGATATAAACATAACAGCTGGATACTCTCCTTCACTGAATTCTCTGTTTTAAAGAAAAATTGGATATCATCTTCATAAATGTGATAGTAAACGCTCAAACCTTTAAGAAGAGTACATAATGGAAGAAGGAAAATGTTAAACAAATATGAGGAGGGATCTAGTGAAGTTTGAAAAATGATCTATTATTTGTCAGCTAAGATTTAATGCTAAAAATATGCAGTGCCATGCATTTGGTTTGTTAAAACCTGAGGAAGCAGTACAGTATAGAGGGTGAAGTACTCTCGTGCATGAAAAAAGAGCGGGACTTGGTGGTGATCATGTGTCCAAACAGGTAAAAAAGGCAACAATAAAAGCCAGAAGGATGCTTAGTTTTAGTTTATTTAAGTCTTGATATATCGTCCTTCCCAAATAAAATCAGAGCTGTGCATAGGTAGAGGAATGGCCAGTAGGAAAAAGGAGGTGTATATATCTCTACTGAGACCCCATTTAGAGTACTGTAAGCAGTTCTGGAGAGCACACCTTTTAAAAGAGATAAACAGGATGGAATCGGTCTAGAGGGTAGCTACTAAAATAGTTAGTGGACTTTGTCAGGAAGCGTATGGGGACAGACTTGAAGTTCTCAATATGTATATGTCAAAAGCAGAGCTAGCAAGGGATTGTGACACCCTGAACCAGCATTTGATCAAGGTCCTCCTCATGTGTCTTCCTTCCAGTCAGCCAGCTTCCTCCCCCCCTCTACAGTATCCACCTACCCACATCAGCTGCCTCCCAGTGAGCCTCCCCACTCACATACCCTGACTCATTGCAAGGGTCCTGGTGACACAGGAACAGGAATGATCCCCCGCTACTTGCTCCTGCCTTTTTCAAAATGGCACTGCTGATTCATAGCGGTAGTTTCACAGCTCTAAACAAACAAATGAGCAGGGATGGACCAGGCACCTTCCAAATAAAAACCCAGAGTGTCCGAGATTGTAGCTAAAAAGAAGTTTATTAAAAATCCACAACCAAGCCAAAGGACCAATAATAAAATAGCATATCCACCAGAAGACTTGCAGGCTCATTTTCAAAAGAGATGGACGTCCAAAAAGTGACATAAATCGGCACTTGGACATCCTTCTCACAGAGACGTCTTTCTCAGAAGTCCGTCGCAAGGACGTCCACATCTCAAGGGGGCATATCAGGGGCGTGTTCGAGGTGGGATTTGGGCGTTCCTAAGACTTGGATGTCTTTGAGCCATAATGGAACAAAGCAAAGGCATCCAGGACTAAAACTTGGACGTTTTCACCCAAACCTGTTTTTATTACGAATAAGGCACAAAACGGTGCCTGAAATGACCAGATGACCACTGGAGAGAATCGGGGATGACCTCCTGTTACTCTCCCAGTGGTCACTAACCCTCTCCCACCCTCAAAAAACATGATAAAAAATATTACTTGCCAGCCTCAGATGTCATACTCAGGTCCATGACAGTGCATGCAGGTCCCTGGAGTAGTTTAGTAGTAGGTGCAGTGCACTTCAGACAGGTGGACCCAGGCCCATACTCCCCCTACCTGTTACATTTGTGGAGGAAACAGCGAGCTCTCCAAAACCCACCAGAAACCCTCAGTACCCACATATAGGTGCCCCCCTTCACCCATAAGGGCTATGGTAGTGGTGTACAGTTGGGGGTAGTGGGTTTTGGGGGGGCTCAACACACAAGATAAGGGAGCTGTGTACCTGAGAACATTTTATGAAGTCCACTGCAGTGCCCTCTAGGGTGCCCGATTGCTGTCCTGGCATGTCAGGGGGACCAGTGTATTAAAAATGCTGGCTCCTCCCACGTCCAAATGGCTTGAATTTGGACGTTTTAGACTTGGACGTTTTTGGTTTTGAAAATGGCCAAAAATCAAAGACGTCCAAATCCAAGGATATCCATGGTATTTTCGAACACAAAGATGGACGTCCATCTTTTTTTGAAAATGACCTTCTCCTCGCCTCCAAATTTGAATGTTTTACAAAGACCTTCAAATTCCAACTTAGAAGTTTCTTTCGAAAATGCCCCTCATAGAATCACAGAATCAGACTCACAGTACTACCATTAATGGGTTCAAGCTGCCATGTAAGGGAAAAAAGTCCTTATATGGAAGCCTATATAGTAATACATAGGCTCTGTACTTGACAGGCCATATGGTCTTTATCTGCCATTATTTTCTGTGTTTCTGTACACATGTATTTGGTGCCACTTACATGTGTAATTGTTTGAGTCTATAAAACTACATGTACAATAGGAGCCAATAATGGAGCGAAGAGAAATACATTTAACAGAACAAAAATTGCTAGAAAAAGATAACAGAAATATGTATAATTGTCACCTCAGTCATTGGTGGAGACCCTATGTCCAAATGAGCAGATAGCTAACATTTATATCTGCCTCACAGCAGCTCTAAATGCCAGCAAAGGAAGGATTAAACATCCCTATAAAATAGAATACATGTGTATATATTTTTTGACCATCCAAATCAGTTCAGAACCCACACGCTTTAAATCTATGCATCTTGCAGTATTTTCAGGTGCAAATAACATTGTAAAATCTGCACCTGTATGTGACTTACATATATAAATGCGGCATAATGCTTCTGAAATGACCTCCTAAGCTGTTCACAAATTGTATCTCAACATAATTTATGTTATTAGGAAAACAAGTATGGCACTATAAATTCTAGCAAAGGACATCAACATCCAGGAGCAGTGATAAAGATGCATAAAAAATAAACTGTGAACTTCAAAAGTTTACTGGTTGTTTGTTATGTTCTTGATATACTGTCTTTCTGTGGTACAACCAAAGCGGTTTATGTATTATACACAGGTGGTCTATTTTCTTTGTCCCTAGTGGGTTCATAATCTAAGGGGTCCTTTTACAAAGGCATGCTGAAAAATGGCTTGCGGTAGTGTAGGCGCGGGTTTTGGGGCGCAAACCAATCCATTTTTCAGCGCGTCTGTAAAAAAGGCCCTTTATTTGACGAAAATGGACATGCAACAAAATCAAAATTGCCGTGCATCCATTTTGGGTCTGAGACCTTACTGCCAGCCATTGACCTAGTGGTAAAGAATCCAGGCGGTAATGACCTGCACACGTCCGTTACACGCGTCCAAAAATAAATATTTTTCAGACGCATGCCAAAAATGAAATTACTGCAAGAGCCATGCGGTAGTTGGGCGGTAACTCCATTTTGGCGCACGTAAGCACGTACGCAGCTTAGTAAAAGGACCCCCTAAGTTTTGTACCTGCATGATGGAACACTACAGCAGAGTTCGTCACAAAATGGACGAAGCAATGATCAGGTCACACTGAATAGAGAAGGCACACACCTCTAAAGATTTATTCCTCAATACCATTGATGCTATATGTGGATTAGGCAGAAGAAACATTTTAAAATATGAAAACAGCAGTGTACGTTCTAGTTAAGAAAGGTTGAACATGGATTTGGAATGGACTGTTTCTTTCAAGTACTTTTGTATTTGCAGGCAGAGCTCTCTGAATTAGGACAAAAGATATTCTTATTTCTAGAAGACCGTACAATTAATGCTGCCATAATCTCAGAAGTGATCAGTATTACATCCCTTACATTTGTATAGAGCTGCTGTGTTCATAATTTCATCTGACCTGGGTGAATTATTACTCAGTTCTTCATCATATTTGTGTTTAGCTTTAACGTATTTTCTTTCGGTGTAAACAAAGGACTAATCAGAATAATGCCCAAGCTGCTGCTTTGTGTGAATCAAAAAATTTATTTTAATGATATGTAATAATGCTTAAATGAATCTTCTTCCATTGTAGATATAAAAAGCAATAATAGCTGCTGTCATCATCATTATTCACACTGTTGTTATCTTGATGAAATGCAGCACTTTTATTACAGCACAATCTTCCCTAAAATATGGAACCTTTCAAACTGATTTGGCTTTTAGTGTCCACTTCATCATATCTTTGGACTGGATCTTATATGGATTTCAGACTTCCAGCACTATTCATAAACAGAAACTACTACTACTTATCATTCACTACAATACTACCTATTTACTATAATATTTTTGAAAAACTAAAATGAATTTGGTATATTTTAGTGATTTGAAAGAAACTCTGAGCCTATTTACTAAAGTTTTTCTCCCATCCGTGTCTGTGCGGAAGAAGTTTGGGAGTAAATATTCAGCTGCTGCCAGCTTTCTGTCCCAGTATTCAAGGCCAGGCCATGTCTGGGCACCAGCATTGAATATCCATGTGATCAGCTACCTGCTACTTGGTTAAGTGCAGTATTCAGCATTTAACTGCCTAAGCAAAACCAAAAAGATAGGACCGAGTTTTATGTGGTCCAATTTCTCCACTTAACTAAGGGCCTTCTTTTGCTAAACTTCGCTAGTGATTCCTGTACAGCAAATGAAGAATCCCATTCAATTCCTATGGGCTTCCTCTCATTTGCCACACTGGGAATCAGTAGTGTGGTTTAGTAAAACAGGCCCTATGGGGGTCTTTTACTATGCAGCGGTAACATTTTTAGCTTGTAGTAGAAATCAGCTGGTGGTAAACGCCGAGATGTCCATAGGAATATAATGGCTGTCTCGGCGTTTAACGCCAGCTGATTTGTACTGCAAGCTAAAAATGATACCACGGCTTAGTAAATGACCCCTTAGGCAGTTAAGTGTTGACACCACACACAAAATTGCTGGTTTTCAGTTTAGCTGTTAGCGTTGATATTCATGGGCACTAACCTGTTAAGTGACACTGAGAGAACCCCACACAAGCAATTTAACTGTCGAGAAGTCTCTCCTGCCCAGTTAAATCACTTTGAATATTAACCCACTGATAAATAGGACCCTTAAATTAACACTTAGTAACACAGTCGATGATGGCAGATAAAGACCTCTATGGTCTATCCAGTCTGCCCAACAAGATAGACAAAGAAACTGCATCCCTGTTATTTCACCTGCTTTCTCCTGACCAGGTTTACTTCTGTGTTCACTTTGCATAACAGTAGCAGTACATTATCTCCTTTTTACCTTCAGGAGTCCATCTAACAGTCTTTACTCCTCTTAACATAACAACATAAGCACTGCCACACTAGGACAAACCGAAGGTCCATCAAGCCAAGCATCCTGCCTCCAACAGTGGCCAATCCAGGTCAAAAGCACCTGGCAAGATCCCAGAACAGCAAAACAGATTCCATGTTGCCTATCCTAGAATATGCAGTGGATTTTCCCAAGTCCATCTCAACAACAGCCAATGCACTTTTCTTTTAATTGTAAGCACTCTAGAGGCAGGGAACTAACTGCTGTCCCTGAATAAAATTGCCTTGCACCATCAATAAAAAGCTATGAGCTAAATTCACATATATATATTCACATGTATGATGGTGTATAAAATTATAGTGAAAGAAATAACGTATTTTCCATATAATATGTTTTTCAGGTTCTCCAGCGTCTGAGCTGCATGGCAAGAAGAGGTAGGATGTATTTGGTGGCAAACCTAGGTACTAAGCAGCCTTGTGAGCTTAGTGACCCTCAATGCCCACTAGATGGAAGATACCAGTATAATACAAATGCTGTCTTCAGTGCCAATGGCACTCTACTGGCAAGATACCGAAAACAAAACCTTTACTTTGAATATGCTTTTGATACACCTTCAGAGGTTGATTATGTGGTCTTCGATACACCATTTGCCAACAAGTTTGGTGTCTTCACTTGTTTTGATATACTCTTTTATGAGCCTGCAGTGAGTCTCATCAGGAATTTCAGTGTGAAGCATGTTGTGTTCCCAGCCGCCTGGATGAATCAACTTCCACTCCTGACAGCCATTCAGATTCAGCGAGGCTTTGCCACTGGCTTTAATATCAATGTTTTGGCAGCTAATATCCATAACACAGCGCTAAGTATGACAGGAAGTGGTATATATACACCTTCAAAGTCCTTCTATTACTACGATATGAAGGGTGAAGGAAGTAAACTAATAGTGGCCCAGATCCCTGTGAATCCATCAGAAGAAAGCTACCAGACCAATGGCCGGAGAGCCATAGTCTTTAGAAATTACAACCACCCTGCCCTGTTAAATCTGCCTGTAAATAATGAAGTTTGTGAAAAGGAAGTGCAAAGGAACCATGCTGGAAGATCAACAACTGGAAATCAGATATTGATAGCTGCATTTTATGCTGAGATGATGTATGACAATTACACTTTTGTTCCAGTAACTGAACATAAAGGGGACCTCCAATTGTGTGCTGGGTTCCTTTGCTGCTATTTGAGTTACCAAAAAATTGCCTTATCCAGTGAACTGTATGCTTTTGGTGTTTTCAATGGTCTTCATACAGTGCATGGTACATACTATGTTCAGGTCTGTGCATTAGTAAAGTGTGGTGGCCTCAGCTTTGACACATGTGGGCAGGAAGTCACGCATGCAAGTAGTATTATAGACTTTCACCTTTGGGGTAATTTCAGTACCTCATATGTATTTCCTTTACTGTTGACTTCTAATGTTACCCTAAATTTGCCAGATCAGTGGGGTTGGGAGAACCGTTACTACTATATGAACAAAACTGAAATGTCCTCTGGCTTGGTGGCAGCTGCTTTGTATGGAAGATGGTATGAGAAGGACTAATGTGGCAATGAAAGCTTGCAAGAAGCTGAACAGATACAATGTGCAATGGTACAGCCACTGACAACACACTGAGTGTCTTCACTTTTGAAAGGTAATTCTTTAGTAGCAAAGAGGTGATGTTGGCTGTGGGGCTTTGCAGTGCAAACCAAAAACTATGAATCTGTGGAATGGATAAAGTCTAATTAAAAAAATGAAAGAATTTTGAATAGTACATCATATAAAGGAAGAGGAATGTGGACATAGAGTTGGTTATTTCAGAAGCTCTATTCTTGTTTTGAACATAAACCTGGCATTTCCATCATGTAGCTCCTGACTGCTGTAGAACCAATGGGATAGCTGTGCCCATCAAGCAGCAGGTGGAGTTGGAGGACTGAAAACTGATCTGAGACATATCTTTCTTGGCATCCAGTCCAGCTCTTCAGTATTTTTTAAAATCTCCAACAAGTGGATGGACACACTTTTCAGCATCTGGTCCAGTTAGTCAGCTGGTCCTCAGTTGTGCTTTGCGGATGGTTTGAGTCTGCAGAGTCATATCTGGAGGTCTTCAGATACCTGTCTCTTGTACCTACAAAATTACTTCTTCCCTCCCTGTCACAAAATGCCTAGCCACCCGCCTGGGGTTACCCCACAGCCACTTAGAGGATCTATCCCCAGCACAGCTCAGGTCCACCTGCACCAGCCGCTCGAGCTGTACACTAGCACCCTCTTCCCACCGACTGGGTCACAACAGCCTCTGGGCGAATCTCCACTCTCAAATTATCCCCAGAGATTTCTAGATTACTGGGGCCACACTCCCAGTGGTTCCACAATTCCCTGAAGTGGCATCAGCAGTCTGCAACACAAGACGGGTGCTGTAATGCCCAGCTGGAAGTAGGGTTGGCCTACTTGGTGGATGCTATTTATGACCTATACTAAAGCACCATAATGTCTTTGGCTGTCACAACATGTCAGCAACTCTGGTTGCAGCATTGGGAAGCAGATGCAACATCAAAGTCCCGTCTAGTCAATCTGCCCTTTCAGGGAAAGTGGCTATTTGGAGAAGATCTCAGTAACTTAGTGAAATAACTGGGTGAAACTAGGCCACAGTGGTTGCTAGATGATAAGCCAAAGGCTTCTGGTGCTCTATCTTCAGGGGGCTGTCACTCTCAATTTTGAGACAGCAGATGGTACTGGCCTGGTCATCAGCAATATGGTCAGAAGTCCCGCTTTCAGGCATGCCAGTCTTCCTTTTGTGTGGTCAGGAAGTCCTCTCTGTCAGAGCACCCAATGTGTCCCAAGCTTCGCAATGATGCAAGGCTAGTCCACTCTTGTCTTTCTCCAGTGGAATAATGTCTTCAGGAGTTTAAGAAAGTATGGACCAAGATCACATCAGACCATTGGGTTCTGTATATTCTTACCGAAGGTTACAAGTTGCAGTTCTCCCTCCCAGTCGCTTCTCTCTTCTTGAAATCTCCTTATTGAAAGGGAACCAAGGTGCTTGAGCAGGCCAGCAATTTGGGTTGAGGAGCTACAAGTTCCATCTGGCACAGGGCACCTGGACAGAACAGGAGTCTCAGTAAATCGCTTGGAGCTCGGAGCAGTGCAGAATTCCTTACGTGACTTTGCTCCCTTTCTGGTGGGGACCCAATCTGAGTTTTTTCTGACATAATGTGACGACGGTGACTTATATCAACAAGCAAGGTGGGACCCGCAGTCATCCAGTGAAGGTGGAAGCGGCCTCCCTCATGAGTTAAGTGGAGAATAATCTCTGCTTGTTGGCAGCTCATATCGTGGGGTCCTTGAATGTGGAGTCAGACTTTCTCAGCAGGCACTTCTTAGACCCAGGTGAATTTTTCATCTGATTGTGGACTGATGGGGTTCTCCGCTTCTGGACTTGATGGTGATAAAAAGAAATGCCAAAGTGTCCAAGTTCTTCAGCCGTTGGAAAGAACTGGGCTCAGTGCCCTACTGCACCCCTGGCCAGAGACACATCTATTGTATGTCTTCCCTCCTTGGCCCCTCATAGCCATGTGTTGAAAAGGATCTCATTACACTGAGGTCAAATAATTCTCATAATCCTGGATTGGCCGCTGTATGTGGACCTGATTCAACTGCTGATCAAGGATCCTCTCTGTCTTCCACAGGTATATGGCCTACTGAAGCAAGGTTTGGTGCTCATGAAGGCTCCATGCCCCTTTGGTCTTCCAGCTTGGCCATTGAAAGGGCTTGGTTGAAACGTAAAGGTTATTCAGATTCGATCATTGCGGACGCATTCCAGCTAAAGCTAAATGCTGAAAAAACACAATGTCTCATCCTGTCCTCACAATACAACACAAACAAACCCAATACCATAAACACTCCAGACTACACAGTTCCGGTCTCAGACAGCCTGAAAATTCTGGGAGTCACATTTGACCGAAACCTCGCACTCGAAGACCATGCGAAAAATACAACAAAGAAAATGTTCTACTCAATGTGGAAACTCAAAAGAATCAAACCTTTCTTCCCAAGGGAAGTATTCCGCAGCCTACTACAATCAATGGTGCTAAGTCAACTAGACTACCGCAATGCCATTTATGCCGGATGCAAAAAACAAATCATCAAGAAGCTTCAAACCGCTCAAAACACAGCAGCCAGACTAATATTTGGGAAAGCGAAATACGAAAGCGCCAAACCCCTAAGAGAAAAACTACACTGGCTCCCACTAAAAGAACGAATTACATTCAAAGTCTGCACCTTGGTCCACAAAATTGTCTACGGGGAAGCCCTGACCTACATGTCAGACCTTATAGACCTGCCTACTAGGAACGCAAAAAGATCATCACGTACATTCCTCAAGCTCCACTATCCTAACTGTAAAGGGCTAAAATAGAAATCCACATACGCGACCAGTTTCTCATACATTTGCACGCAGCTATGGAATGCTCTACCGAAGGCCATAAAAACAACGCAAGACCTAACCATCTTCCGAAGGCTACTGAAAACAGATCTTTTCAAGAAGGCATACCATCAACATCCATCTTAAATACTAAATAATAACATTATACACGACCTAAACAAAACCAAACTTTTATCGCCTGACTGCTCAACCTCTTTGCTATTAATGATCAAGCACTACCACTTTAAACCTATGTCGAATAGGGTTTCTCTACAGTCAATGACCTAATGTATGTTACAACCCAATTTATTACTCAGGAACCTTCTTGCAATACCATAATGTATTCTTCTTTACCATATATGTACGCACATGGTATATACATATACCATGATCTGTTCCATTTATATTACGTTCCATGTATGTTACCATGAATATATACACCTTAACGCAATACCATCTGTAATCCTGTTAACCGGAAATGGCAACCGCCATTACGGCAAATGTAAGCCACATTGAGCCTGCAAATAGGTGGGAAAATGTGGGATACAAATGCTACAAATAAATACCTTGTTTCAGGCTTGGAAACACTCTACATCCATGCCGAATTCAAGAGTGTGGAGGACATTTGAGGGTTGATGCTCTGAATGTGGACTTTTCTCCCTTTTCTGCTCAAATTGCACATATCCTAGCATTTCTCCAGGCAGGTCTTCAGAAAGAATTGGTGTTGGGTTCTCTAAAAGTTGAGATTGGGGCTTTGGCCTATTTCAGGGGCTGACTACAGAAGACATCTCTTGCCGCTCACCCAGATATTGTTCAATTCTTGCAGGGAGAGGGCTGCTTGCAGCCTCCCTTTTGTACACAATGTCCAGAGTGGAACCTTAAGTTAGTCCTTCAAGCTCTTCAGAAGCCTTATTTTGAGCCACTCCAGAAGGCCTTCTTGAAAGATCTTACGCTAAAGACAGCGTTTTTGGTGGCTGTTGCATCAGCATGTAGGGGTTTTCAGTGCTTCAGGCTCTCTTTTCTCAGGATCCTTTTCTTAGCTTTTCAGAAGCAGGGGTCTCCCTGCGCATAGTTCTTCCTATCTTCTGAAAATGGTATCAGCATTTCATCTCAACCAATCTGTGGAGCTTCTGTCCTTTCACAGAGGAAAATTTGGCTCAATATTCTTCCTTGATGTTTCTTGATGTGCACAGAGTCTTCATTAGATATCTGTAAGTCACAAATTAATTTCACAAATCAGACAGACTGTACTTTTTGGTAAGCAGAGGCTTGGCCTCATGGCTTACAAGCCCACAATTGCTAGATAGCTGAAAGAGACAATTGTGTCAGCTTATTTGCTTGTGGGGAAGCAGGCGCCTCAGGCCTTGCAGGTTAATTATACGAGCTGTACAACAACATCCTGGGTGGAGACTACCTTATTGTCTCAGCGGATATTTGCTAGGCAGCAACATGGTCAATACTGCATACCATTGAGAAGCACTACAGGGTGGACATTGCAGTGTGCTTGTAAGCCAATTTTGGGGCTTCGGTCCTCAGTGCGACTCACTATAGGGATTGCTTTTATACATCAAACAAGTTCTGCAATAGTGGGAAGCTATGTACTGGAAGAACAAACTAGGTTTTACCTGATAATTTTTTTTCTATTAGTCCTTCCCACTATTCCAGAGGCCTGCCAGAGGTTTCTGAGATGTTACGACCCATAACCATGGGTCAAATGACTGTCACCTTGCATGGTGCTTCCGCATACCTCTTGTTCTCTACAAGTTGTCCAGAAATGAGAGAGGTCCACACATTAGGTCGTCTGGTTAGTGTTATGTTAGCTGTTGTTTAAGGTTGCAGTGTTCATTCTGAGTTTCTCCTTGTTTACTTAAATACTGAGGAGCTGGACTGGATGCCAAGAGAGATATGTCTCGGCTCAGTTTTCAGTTCTTTATCTCCACCTGATGGTTGATGGACACAACTATCCTACAGGTTCTGGAATAATAGGAAGGTCTAATGGAAAGAAAATGATCAGATAAGACCTGATTTCTCCTTAGATGTTCATATTGCATGTCCAGATCCCAGTTCTATAAAGCCAGGAAATGAATTCCTAACACTCTAGTACATTCATATGGAAAGATGGCATGGTTTAAGTGTGTTTTGTGACTGATATGAATGCCTAACACTGTAGTACATTCATATTGAAAGAGGGCATGGTTTGAGTGTGTCTTGGGATTAGGGAAGGGCCAACTCTGATCACAGAAGGGAAAGGATGTCTGTGTCTACAAAGATGGACATCTGTATTCTGACCTCATACTTAGCACATCCAGGTTACAGAAAATTGAGCAGCTCTCCACTGGAAGGATTAAGGCACAACAACTCCTTAGTCCCCTAGTAGTCGCTGACCCCCTTCCTCTCCCCCAAATGTGAATCTGGCAAGGGATACCAGGTTCTATGACAACTTCAGGTACTATGGGCATTCTTAACAGAGCAGCATGCAGATCTGAAGAGTAGCCTAATGGTTTGTGCAGTGGACTGAGGACTAGATGCACTAAACCTTAACGACCCTCTAACAACCCTTTAACGAAGGAAATTCCTAACCATTGCATGCATTAAAGGCCTTTTTCCTATGAAGCAAGCAGCTAATGAAAACGGAATGCAAACGAGAAACTACCATTGAAATGTGGACAATTCAGAATGCACTAACCATACCGACGATTGCAACGAATCATTTACTGTCAGAAATTTTATGTGAGCTCAGACCTGTCGTTAAGGCCTGAGCTGTCATCTCCCCACTGCCCCCTGCACCATAAAAATCCAAGCCGGCATGTTTAAAAAGAAAAGTGAGATACAAACACAAACACGTGGCTCTCCGCTCCCCCCTGCATCACTACAAAACTAAACATACCTCAAAAAAGGATCGGGAGGGGGCAAAGGCGCTTGTCAGAGGCGTCCTGTATGGACGGCTTTCCCCGCCCCCCCCCCCCCCCCCAGATCATACAGACACTGCTCCCCACTTCTCCCTGCAGCTTAAAAATCCTGTCTCTCTCTCCTTCTCCCACAGCTTTGAAAATTAACACTCTCTGCTATCCCCTGAAGCCAATTACCCAGTACTGTAAACAAGCTGCCCCTTCCCCCTTCCTTCTTGTTCCATAACAGTGAAAGAGGTCTTTTGTTACTTCCAATTTGTAAATACTATAGAACTTCAATAAATCATGTACTTAGCTTGACATAAAAGGACTAGTGCCGACATAGGCCATGTTTCGCTCTGATGAAAGCTGCATTAGGGCTAGGTCCTCAATTACATAGCTCTTTTCTCACTTCACATGCTTTCAAGATGTTGCCCTCTAGTGCTAGTGATATGATAGAGGTCTATAAAATGAGTGGAGTGGAACAGGTAGGCGTGAATCATTTGTTTACTCTTTCCAAAAATACTAGGACTAGGGGGGCATGTGTTAAAGCTACAAAGTAGTAAATTTAATATGAATGGTAGAAATTTTTCTTCACTCAATGTGGCCAGAGAATGTGGTAAAGGTGGTTAGCTTAGCAGGGTTTTAAAAAGGTCTGAACGACTCCCTAAAGGAAAAGTCCATAGACCATTATTAAAGTGATTTGGGGAAAATCCACTGCTTATTTCTGGGATAAGCAGCCTAAAATGTATTGAACATTTTCGGGATCTTTCCAGGTATTTGTGACCTGTATTAGCCACTGTTGGAAACAGGATGCTGGGCTTGATGGACCTTTGGTCTGTCCAATACTTATGTACTTATGATTCAACCTGCAGATTTCTTGCACATGGATCTGGCCTCTCTCCTTGGATCACGCTTTGTCTGCACTGATACCCAGATGATCGATAGCCCCGCACTGTTACAAACAGCGCTCTACAACTAGCACTGGAACAGCACGGGGCTTTACCACCCCTATGATCAGGGATAATAGCATGCAACTTTATGTGCCCTAATATATCTGTTCATAGGGTAAAGTGTGGGAGGACTGTGCCTGAGCGACTTGTTTGACAGATCCAGGCTGTCAAATGCCCAGACCTATCAAACACAGGGGCTGGCGGGCCGTGGGACCAGCAGACCCTAAACAGCACGCTCCTGGTGGCCTAGTGCCCCCACAAACCCCCACTCCAAGCCAGCAAAATGGGGCTGGAGGTCTGGTGAACCTCCAGTCCCCCCCCCCCGACCCCCCTGACACAAGTTCATGAGGGGCTAGAGATCCAGTGGATTTCCAGCCCCCCCCCAACCCTCCCTAGCATCCCCCCTCAAAAAGCCCTGGTGGCCCAGTGGGCTGCAAATAAATCCCCCCCCCCCAACCTGATGGTCTAGCGGCCCTCTTCTCCGCCCCCCTTGTACCTTTGTTGGAGGAGGAAGGTAGTACACTCCCTCCTCTTCCAGTGCTGCCTTGAAAATGGTGGAGCCCAACCCTGCCCAGTGCATCCTGTGATGCATTGGGCGTGGCTTCACACCATATCCCTTGACTTTTAAGTGTATATTATTCCATATTAGTCCTGAGTTTGATGCACTAGGAGAAGACATTCTTAAGCTATTACACATATTAACAGCCACAGCATTGCAACATATTCTGAAAGCATTGACATCTGCAATTCTGGTGGAATATAGTATTTCTTATCTATAGATATGAAACATATGGGAGAAGTTAAAGGGAATATGTGTAAATGCCTGATGATTGCGGCACCAATGCAAAAGTTTCTGGACACTGTATCTTAAAGTGTGAACAGTGTTAGACATGTAAATTTATACCCTACTACGATTAAGACAGATTCCTGATGTATTGGGGGGGGGGGGGGGGGGGGGAGAGAGAGAATAGGAATATTGCTTCTTTTCCTGTCCTCTAGTGTGAATATGACTATGTATACAAATTCTAACTCATGCAGTTGCTGGTTTTTTTATGCTTTTGAAATCTAAGTTTTAATGAACTTAAAAGAAAACGTTCTACCAAAGCCTCTACATTTTCTTCAGTTGATCTATATGGTAAAAAAAAGCCTATCTTATGTTCTCCTGGTTAAAAGACTAACCTCCTACATGTAGTGGTCTAAGGAAGAGTAGAAAATAGGATGTATAACTGCTTGGTTTATGGAAGAGAATTCTTTATTTGAATATTACTATCTCTGTTTTTCTTGATACAAGATGTATATTCTTTGTAAATTGTTAAATTAATTAAATAAATAAATAAAAAAGCAGCTATCCTCTTTTGTGTGAGATCTAACCTTCAGAACTGCAGGGACTTCAAAGGAGTGTAATTAGGTCACTTCTCCTTTTGAAAGGGAGGCAAAAGAAATCCTAAAGCAAGCAAGCAAAAAAGCTCCTTAAAAAAGAAAAATAAATGAAGTCCTCTCTACTTAAACTAGCAGTTATCCCAGCAATATAAATTACAATTTAAGTGAACTCTTTCCTAAAATAAATCAGCCAGAGCACTTGCTGCAAAAAAAGCCAGAAAAAAAAAATTAAAGAAAACTACCGCAATTTCTATTGTCCTCTTCCTAATCGGCTGAAAAACCTATAAAGATCAGCCTTGGGTTAGGTGGTAGAGAATTAAATAGAGACTTCCTTCAGCTGCTAGCAGTGCTCTATTCTGATGTTATGTTAAATTCTAAAATGCAACCTAAAATACTAGATTTTAAAACCACTTTTTATTCTGAAACTGTAACAGAGACTTCAAAACCTACACTATTATCTAAACCAGTGGTTTTTAACCAGTATGTCGGGACATACTGGTATGTCCCAAAGGCAGGATGTGACAAAACAATTGTCATTAGAAAAGCACAGGCGTCTTAACAATCATCTGTGACTGCAAGCTGGGGAGACCAGGGATTCTGAGAGCCAGGGTCCTGAAATCACTATAGCAGGTTAATATTTCTGATTCCCCACTACTCCCGATGATAACTTTCATTTTGAAACCTTGCCATGCTAACTGCTTTTACCACATTCTCTGGCAGTGAATTCCAGAGTTTAATTACACATGGAGTGAAGAAATATTTTCTCTGATTTGTTTTAAATGTACTACTACAATATTACTTTGTCATTCTAAGTGCTTTGAAAATACAGAGCGATCAAGCAGCTTGCAGAAAAACTGAAAGACCTAGTAGATTAAAGTAGGTCAAACCTGAGAATAAGTGGGGTGCTCAAAGGTGTGGAGAACGGGATGGTTCAAATCCCCCTGCTGTTCCTTGTGATCTTGGGCAAGTCACTTAACTCTCCGTTGCCTCAGGTACAAACTTAGATTGTGAGCCCTCCTGGGACAGAGAAATATCCAGAGTACCTGAATGTAACTCACTCACCTTGAGCTACTACTGAAAAAGGTGTGAGCAAAAATCTAAATAAATAAATAAAATAAATTATATGCAAAAGCTCCTGCTCCACTGCTTTCCAGGTACATCAGCAGAGCCTCCCTATGAAATAGAAAAGGCCCATTCTGAACTGTGTCTGTGTTCTGGTATGCCACCCAGAGCCTTAATACTTAAACTTTTATGGGTTGGAGAGACAGAACATGCTTTAAAAATGGCAAGACAACACCACGTCCTCAAGTATGATAATAGGGAGATGAGGGTGTTTCCACACTTTAGTACTGAATTGATTCAAGGAGGCAGCAACTGCTGCACTTCATGCAAGTCTTGCTGGAATGTGGAATACAATTGGGAATTTGGTATTCCACAAAATTGATAATCACTGTGGATGGAGGGCATAAGTTTTTGAATACTAAGAAAGAGGAAGCAGACGAAAGCTTGGCTCTTCAAAGAATTCAATGGAAGAAGCAACTAACTAGGTAATCGCAGAGCTGCAGAGAGGGGATGCGGGGGGCACGATTCCCTGGGCATGGCCTCTAAGGGGGTCCCAGTGCTGGGGTCTCTCTCCTGCTCCTGTGTGTCGGGACCCGAGTGATTGCATTAACACAAAAACCCAGGTCCCAGCACACAGGATCAGGAGAGTGACAGACCAAGGGAAGAGCAGATGCAGGAAGGTAAGGGGCAGGAGGTGGCGGCTGCTCAAGTGGGTGGGGGGGGGGGAGCAGGGGCAGCCAGAGTAAGGGCAGGGCTGGGGCAGCGATGGCCCTGCCCTGGGCCCAGTTCTATCTCTCGGCAGTCCTGTGTAATCACATAGACTGACTAAGAACAGCTGCACATAGTGTAGCTGAAGTTGCTTATCCACACCTACTCTAACTTAAATCATTCTCCCGCACCTTTTCTGACTTCATGTGCAATTTTTCTTTAACTTAGTCACTCTTATTTCTGTCTTACTCCTGGTACCTCATACAAGACTCCCTAGAAAAATAGGAGCCCTTTTACTAAACCGTGTAAGTGTCTACGCGCACCCAACATGGGCCAAAATGGAGTTACCGCCCCACTACCGCATGGCTCTTGCGGTAATTTCATTTTTGTCGCACATCCCAAAAAAATTTTCGGACGTGCACCAACTGGCATTTGGGGTGCGTAGGTCATTACCGCCCGGTTACTGCGTGAGTCTTTACCGCTAGGTCAATACCTGAGATCGCAGACCCAAAATGGATGCACGGCAATTTTGATTTTGCCACACGTCCATTTTTGGCAAAAATTTTAAAAAGGCCTTTTTTACAGGTGCGCTGAAAAATGGATCGTCGCACACCCAAAACCCTCACCTACACTACCGCAAGCCATTTTTTAGTGCACCTTAGTAAAAGGACCCCTTAGAGTGATAAGATAGGAGGTTGTGCCCTTCTGTGGATTGCAAACTGGCAAAAAGACAGGAAAGCGACCACTTGGAAAACAGTCACTAGTGGAGTGCTCCATGGGTTTGTGCTGAGATAGTGATGGTTAACAATTTAATAGATGATCCAAGATAGGAGTGGTAAGTGAGGTGATCAGACTGGCCATGAGATTGGAGCCAGCATAGACAGGCAATCAGTCCTCATTTTTGTTCTGGGGGGCCTTGGACCTCAATCAGGAGTTGCTCTGGGGGGGCAGGGAGCAGGGGCTGCATCAGAGTTTCAGTTTCAGCTGAAAATACACTTGTATGTTTGGTCTAAACAGAAAAAAATGACTGAATTAGGATTTCAGGTTGGTTTGGGCACCAGAACCAAAATTCAGTTGGCTTCTAGACAACATTTTAATGTGGATGAGTGAAAATTGATGATGCTCATAGAGAAAAATAATCCCAATTCAAATATAAAATGCTAGGTTCTGAGTTAGTAGCCACTCCAGCAAAATAAATCTTGGTGTCACTGTGGACAATGTATTGAAATTTTCAGGATATCCTAAATAAATATACATGAGATAAATCTGCATTTGTTACCTCCATTGTATGGAAATCCACATAGAATAGATATCCTGAAAACCTAAATGGCTGGATGTGTTCCAAAAACTGGATTGAGAAACCCTGAGCTGGAAAGATCTTTTTGTCCTTGTAAGTGATAAGCTTTTTTTTTCCTGGGCTTTCCCTATCAGTGCTTAGAAAGAGATATGGGTTTGCAGATCCAACACATCTTCAGCAATTTGAGTTAGAAAATGCTACTGACAAAGCAGTGTAGAGGTATTGGTGAGGTTTAGGGGGTATCTGTTAGAATATCTCTGGGGATCTTGATGAATTTTGTCATCAAGTTTCCTCTTATGTATTATTATTTTCCTATTTTTGTGGGTCTCCCATTGATGGGGGCTATAAGATGAGCTATATTTCCTTATATTTTATAAGCTTTTGTTGGGATGTTATTATGAAACAACTGACGGCAAAACCAGGGACAAAGGCAGTTATACCACATATAGATTCTGAAATATTAGCAAACTTCATTTAAAAAATTGATAAGCTAAAAGCCCATTTTCTTAGTATGACAATGTAGAGGATGTGTCCATTTCAAACTTGTCGAGATCATGGCATTCATTTGATCTTCCATCCTTAACATCATTTCAAAAACTGATGTCAAGCCTCTCCATCACTTACTGTTCTCTAGACCTTATACCTTCAAATTGGCTTAAGATTCCTTCCCTAGGGCTGTTAACCTGTCTATAAGTCTCACAGATGGAGTTGTTCCTGAAATTCTTTAGGAGGCTCTGGTAAAGCCAAATCTAAAAAGAAACCCTCTCTTGATCCTCATTCAACTATCGTCTGGTTTCAAACCTTTCATTTATGTCCAAAATATTGGAAACGGTTGTGTTTGTACAGTTACAATCTTACGCAGAATTGATAAATGCACTACATCCTAGACAGTCAGGCTTCAGGAGAGGCTATAGTACTGAGACAGTTCTAACTGCCCTCTTAAGTTAAGTACATTCAAGACTTGATTGCTTTGATTATCTCACTCGATCTGCAGTGTTTGACTTGATTGACCATAGTTTATTACTCAAACATCTGGAAGAAATTGGTATCTTTGGTACAGTTTATAACTGGTTCTCCTCTTTCCTTAGCTACCGTTCATTTAAAGTCATACAAAATTTGTCTATTTCAAAATCCCATTCCATCTCTTGTGGGGTTCCACAAGGATCAGTCTTATCACCATTATTGTTTAATGCCAGTCCACTGGCATTATTTATTCAGTCCCTGGGTATTAGTTCATAGTCTTATGCAGAAGATTTCCTTCTTATTCACTGTGTAAATCCATTAAACATAGATTTGAAACCAGTTCAGAAATGTCTCAATGAGGTGGCTAGTTGGCTCACTAAGCATCATCTAAAACTAAATCCGGATAAGACGATAGCATCCTGGATAACAGGCCATAATCCCAAAAACCTACATTATTTGATATGCAAATAGTTCCAGTACAATCCTTTAAATATCTAGGTGTGATTATTGACTCTGCTCTTTCTTTCAATGAACAAATATCTGATGTAGTAAAAAAGTCCTTTTATCACCTACAGAAATTGTGTTCTATTAGAAACTCGATTGATAAGGATTCCATATGTATTTTAACGTATGCTTATATCATAACGTGTCTTGATTATTGTAATATTATTTATGCAGGCATTACTAAGGTCAATCTAAAATGTTTACAAACAATTCAAAACACGGCTGCCCATATTATCTGCCGAGCCTCAAAATATAATAGGATTATACCTCTTTTATATCATCTCCATTGCCTTCCGATTGAGGTCAGAGTAAAATTCAAGGTTCTCATTCTGACATATAAAGCATTTATCTACCCCATCGTACCTTGCAAACCTTACTATTCCATACACACCGACAAGCACGCTTCGTTCACTTTCAGACAATAGATTAGTGATTCCTTCACCCTCAAGGGCTAGATGGGAATCCATGCGAGCCTCAGCCTTTTTCTTTTTATCCCCTGCACTGTGGAACTGCCTTCCAAACTCTATTAGAGTGGAAGAATCATATTCCTGTTTCCGTAAATCTCTAAAACGTATTTTTTTCAAAACGCTTTTGAAAATATAATATGATAATGAGAAAGAAAACCACACAGATACGAAGGATACTCAAACTTGATAAGTAGCATTATAACCTTAGGAAATGGTGTATGAATGGTATAATATCTGTCTAGTTACTTCTTTAGTGTGGATGCTTTTGTTTGTTCTGTCCTATCAAATGATGGCTTTCCTAGCTTAAACTAAAATCTATTTTAATGTATATTTTTTTATGTAAACCGTTCTGATTTGCTATGGCAATAAGTGACGGTACAGTAAACAAATAAATGATAAACAATAAATAGTTCACATTTTTAGTATAACTCTCTTGCCATGCTAATGTAGCTTTAATAATTTTACTTCTGATTAGTAAAAAAAAACCCCAACTTATCAGCTGCTAATTAGTATTCTCTGTGTGACAGGAACTTGCTCACTGGAAAATATATTAGCTCTTAATAAACTCGGCTGTATTATAAACTCGTAACCTTTTTTGCCTAATATGATAACAGTTAATGGACATTTGAAGTGAAAGGCTAAATTAGGATCTTCTAAATCACAAATGCTCATTAGAGAGAGATGGTAGAAAAAGCATAATGTGATTTTCGCAATTCCAAATATTTCTAATTTATTTCAATAGGAGTTAATAATTATTCAGCTCAATAACTCAATGCAACTTGTCTATCATAGACTGCATCATAGACAGTTGGTGGCTCAGCTGTTTGGGATGGCTGAAGTGGAAGGGGCTGGGGTGGAGTCTGGCCATAATTGTCTGAGAACCTATGTCAAAGAATAAAAGTGGCAAGAAAATTAAATAGTGCACAGCCAGTCTACCCCCCTCCCCCCACCTCTCTGGAGTGTAGGAGTAGCCTAGTGGTTAGTGCACTGGACTTTGATCCTGGGGAACTGGGTTTCATTCCTACTGCAGCTCCCTGTGACTCTGGGCAAGTCACTTAACCCTCCATTGTCCCAGCATTATAAACCATATAAAGGGAGTAGGGGAGGGAAGGAAAACACTAGATCAGAGTGCAGAGATGCAAATGCTGGTCCATCCCAAACAGTGAGAAAATATCACCCAATTAGTGAGACTAAAGGCCAATGAGAGAGGTTTTTCTCACAGTGCACTTTGGGTGTAAATTTAGCATGGTTGTGAAGGGCCCGAGGCTGGGATGCTGGCTACTTTTATTGACAAATTATTTATTTATTTATTGGGATTTATTAACTGCCTTCACCCGTGTAGAGCAGGTACAGTTTAACATAAAACTTACAATTTTGTTAACAGCATAACAATAGTAAAAAAAAAACCCCAAGAATAAGCATAAATTCAATAAATGAGATAAACTTGAAAACAATAAATTGAAACCTAATAATAGAACTATCGTGAACCAGTAATGCCTTCACATGCACCTAAAAATGGATTTCTGTATCATAGATGACACGTTACATATATTAACTCAACTATTTCAAGCACGTTCCAACACTAAATCACATATGCATCTGTAACTTGATAAAATGTCTCCAACCTAAAAGTGTGATGGCAAAACTAAACTTGAAGAGTGCTTCTCGCACTTAACACACACTGTGTGCCGCCAAAAGCACTCTTCAAGTTTAGTTTTGTCAAGTTTCTAGCAGATTTGTCTTTTTCAAGACAAGGCTGTTTTCTCTCAACAGATGGTTTTGAACCCTTGTCACTTTGGAACTAGATGCCATCATTAGACCCCTGACGCAGGCTATAGTTTCTGAAACACGAACCAGGTCAGGACTGTTGAAAAAAGTGAAGTTGAGATGCCCCCATTTTTGAAGATTCCTTGTGCTTTCCGTTTGTCATATATCATACATACCAGTTTGAAAGTGATTAATGTTTGAAGGAATAACCAATGTAAACAAATTGGGGAGTGGGCTTAGAATGCCTGGGCACTGTCTTTTCATAGGTAGGTTAGAGCTGTTATGATTGGTAAGCTTCCTATATAGGTTTTGAATGTCTTTTTGCAGGATTTATTTGTTATTTTGCAAAGTGTCTGGAAATATTTGAAAGCAGAGCAGTGGTTCTCAATCCAGTTTTGGGGTTGCACCCAGCCAGTCAGGTTTTCAGGATATCCAAAATGCATATGCATGAGGCAGCTTTGCATAACAAGGAGACAGTGCATGCAAATCTATCTCATGCACATGCATTTTAGATATCCTGAAAACCTGACTGGCTGGGTATGCCCTAAGGACTGGGTTAAGAAGCACCGCTGTAGAGTCGCCACACAAACAAAAACCCATCTAAGTTAAACAAATTGTCTGGCAGTGGAAGGAGCATGTGCTGTTCCTGAGGTGATAATCACAATTTGATTATTTCTGTATGCATAGAAGGCCATGGCATCTTATATTGCTAATTTCAAATTCTTTTTGTGTGTGTGTGGCGGGGTGTATATTGTAGTAGTGTGCAAAGCTTGCCCCCTCCATACCTAGCTTTCCCCCTGTTTCTACCTCAATTATTTATGCCTGGAGATGCCACAGCTTAATCTGCATTGGATGAGGGTCTGTCTGTATTCTGCATATGTGACAGTAGTAAAGGATTCTGCTAAGCATGTAGTTCAAATGCCGGGATCTGTAGCAATCCAGCTTGTGCCAGTTTCCCAACAATAGCTGTATTGGTGTTCTAAGGCCTAGTGTAAAATTTACAGTGTCATTCTACATCCTAAGACAGAGAAAGGGACTGAAAGGAAATCTAAGGTAAAAGAAGAGTCAAGAAGAGATGACAGGAAGAACAGGGGAAATGGTTATTTGTAGTTTTCATCCATCCCTGTGTTCACTGGTGCAAATAAGGTATTTTTAAAAATGGCTATGGGATTGCGGTATGCCAGGGGGTGGAGCTAGGAGGTAGGGCTGGTGCAGATGGGGCTGGGGCATGGATTAACTTCTCCCTCCATCGGAAACTGGGCCCCCTTGGCAGCTCTGGCTCTGCATACGCTGCTTTTAGTTCACAGAAAATGGACCACCTTGCTGTTTTATTCAGTGGCGCCATAATCATGTCTCTCTCGTTCTGGGAAAAGCGTTGCCACCAGTTTTGCCACTTTTGAACTTCTTACATTTGGCTTGTGCCACTATGAAGTTAACACTGTTACGAAGAGGCATAGTGCGCACAGAGTTATACTTAGCAAGTAACAAGACAGAGGAAGTCGATGGTGGACGCGCAGCAATGCCGACACAGTCCATTCAAAGTGAATGGGCTATGTCAGCATTAGCGCCCGGCAGTCGCTAGCACTGCTTAGTAAACAGGGGGTCAATGCCAGTGCAGTGTCAGCCGCTATCAGGGTAATTCTGTAATTGGGATGTGCTTCAATGGCACTTACGCACACAAGTATACTGTCTGCTAGATTCAATGTAGCATGCCTAGTGTTCCATGCTCAAATCTAAGTGTATTCCATAATAACACACTTTAACTGGCTTAACAAGCTAATCAGCATTGATAATAGTGCGTAACAAGCAATAATGAGCACTAATTGGCAATAATTAGAATTTATACACATGACTCGCTAAGTGTATTCTGCCATGAACTGCACCTAAATTCTAATGTGCGCAGTTCAAAAGGGGCATATTTATGGGTGGGAAAATGGGCACTTCATGGGTATGTCAAAATTTATGTGCATAGTTATAGAATATGGCCCAGTGCATGTAAATCTACACGCAGGGATTTACGTGACGTTTTTGTTGGTGTAAATGGAGGTGCATAGTTTTAGGCGCTGGCATATCAACTAAGCATACTATATATACCACGCCTAAATTTGGGTGCTGCTTATAGAATACACTTAGCTGGAAATGTTTACCGTGTGGATTTTTTTAGGCGCCTTATATAGAATCTGGCCCTATATGCTATTCTATCAGGTAGCGCCAAAGTGCTATAGCATGTAACTGCAAGGGGGTGTACATGGGGGGTGTCAGCAAGCTATGTGTGCAACTTGTAGAACACTAGCCATTTTGCATATTGCATGGATAACTTAAAGAAGCCATTAACCTGTATAAGTGGTCATGCCTAAAGTTTGCTATACCGCTGCGGCTTTACACTAATATTTCTGAACGGCTTAGGCATGCCCAGATGCCATTACACAATTTGTGCTAAGGGGGGAAACCAGCAAAAGGAGAAATGTAATCGGCAGGGTTCTCCTACAAAGGAACAGAAGGATGAAATCCAAGTGTTGTGGGTTCAGCAAGAGATGCAGGAACAAAGTGACAACTTTATGTTCACCAGTGATTCCCTATACAGCCCCCTGATGTAGGCTTCACGCCAAAACACAGTACTGTATCAGGTCTTGAAGAATAAAGGTTCTGTTCACTAAAATTCCTCGTCCTTCTGTTCCTTTGTGGGAGAGCCCTGCTGATTACTCTACTCCTTTTGCTAGAATTTGTGCTAAGTCATCAAGGCACCAAGTTATGCAATTGCCCCTTAAATGCACTAGATGATCTACTTTGTTTAGGTGGTCTAGCAACAGCAATAGGGAGGTTGCCAAAGAGTGGAGCCGCACAGCCATTGGAGATCCCTTAGAGTGTGGTAGAAGAGCTTGGGTTCAAAGCTGGAGAAGCTGCCACAGACCCCGAGGCAGCTGTTACGTCTATGATCATCAGGGCCCTAAACAAGGTATGAGCTGCCCAAGATCATGCACGATGTGAAAGGCTCTTACATTGATTGGTACCTGCAGTGGTCTAAGTACTGGGGGTATGGTGGGGCAGTAGCAGTGTGCCAAGAGGTAGGAATAGCATCAGAAGAGGTACTACAGATAGGCTGTAGCAGAAAGAGGATGAAGACTGAGTCTGACAACGGGGCAGTGATCAGCTCTATGTTTAGCAAAGGTAGAAGGGAGTGCTTTGATTCTCCCTCCCTCCCTCATTGCTCCCTGTGCAGAAACATACAGTCAATGCTGTAATTAAAAATCATTATGCCTCACTGACATTGCTGCCAGCCCAAATCTCTGCCAGTGTCAAAGCTGGCACCCATGCCTGTGATTCACCGTCCCTGCCAGGAGGCCCAGTACTCTCATAATTAAGAACACAAATCTATAATCAAACTTGTTATGCAGTAGTGATTAGTAAGATTAGATCTCTTTTACATTTGCTTCTTCCGAGTCAACTTGCAGTGTTTTTCTTGAAAACTTTCTATGTGAGCAGTGTTTATTAATACCATTCAGCACACAGATCTTTCTGTATGACAGTGTTCCTGAGACTAAAAACAGAACTGAACGTTAGCATTCACATCAACTCTTTCAAAAACTGGCTGAGAGCTCTGTGAAAGAGACATGAAAAAAGCATTTAGCAAGGTGGAACAGTCCCTCGTAGATAGTGGATCATGTCTGAATAAAGCAGAGAGGTGTGTGGTACTCACCTCTGTGGAAGAACCAGAGGCGTGCCTCAGGTCTTGGGACTTTGAACTCTTGTGTCCAACTTCTGGACCACTTTTGTCTGTGATAGTGCTTTTTGTTTTTCACTTTATGAACTGTACGCACTTTATGTCCGGATTTTTACCAATTAAGGTATTTAAGTTAAGCATACCCATGGTGCCCATTTGCCTTTTGGTATTTCATTTCCTTCCAGCTTAAGGTCTTGAGCTTTGCCTTCTTCTGACCACCAGGATCTTACATAATTTTTGTGCACTGGTTTGCATTTTTGTTTATTATTTTCTCCTTATTCAAAGTATCAGTCACCTCCATATTTTCTTTTCTGTAGGGCCTCCAGGGTTACCCTTCTTCCCCAGTGAGAAGACAGCTGCAATACATTAGCTTTTCTAGGATCAATGTGTCATGGACTGTGTTAAACCACAGAAATATGGAGGCAGTAATCAAACTTTCCTAGTAGGAGGCTAGTAGAAGAAAGTGGACAAAAGGCTTCTATATGGTCCAGCAACTTTCTCTTGCTGCTTTGAGCTTCAGTAGTTCAACTGGAATAAGCTTACACTGGGCTATGAAGCTCATTAGCAAAAACCTTGGATTTTTTTTCCCCTTTATTTTTATAACTCCTCCGAACTCAGTCCAGCTATTGCAATGATATTCCTCAACTGTGTTTGTCTCTGGAGCTGACTAGACATGGCTTCCAGGTCTCTCACTGTTGAGTGAAGGCTGAATCTATCTTCTCCCAAGGGCTTGGATAGTCCAAGGATCAGAAGCCTGACCTGGAAATTGAACAGTGATCTCACTCATGGCAGTGCATATCACCACCATGCAGCTACTAGGCTACCACATGGCAGTACCTATCACTGCTACTGAAGCATTCCAGATAAGGGATTTCCTATGGGCAGTTCTATAACTGGGCAAATGCAAGGGGGGGGGGGGGAGCATAGGCAGGGCTGCTACTTACAATTGTACCTTTCAGAGCACAGTAAGTTATGCACACACTTGCCACAATTGGGCACCTGCAGTTACACCAGCTCTATGACTGGTCACGGATTTGATATACGGCCTTTCTGTGGGTACAACCAAGCGATTTACAGATGATATTTGCAAGTACTTTTGCTGTCCCTAGTGGGTTCACAATCTAAGTCTTGGTGTAACTGTGCTGCCTAATTGTAAAGTGTGCCGATACCACGTTATACTGGTGTTTTATAATGGAATTGGGGCTGTTACAGAATAGGGGCTCCCTAAGCAGCATTGGAGTGTCTGAAAGGAGATGCCTTGACTAGAACAGTGGAACCTGACACTGAATCATAACCCAGCAGGATTAAAGTATAAGATTCTGGGTAGAGAATACCAGTAATACATCTTCTGGTTTAATTATTATGCTCAAATCCCATGCTGGGGGTTTGAACGTGCTCGTGAAAGCAAACCCCCTTTCAGCAGTAAGTCGTTCTTCTGCAGCATGGTTGTAGTCAGCTATGACTGGTGTAAAATGTTGCATTGCGTTTTGAATGAGCTAATTGCAACTGTTAAGCTTTTTGTATAGCTTCTCAAATCTTGTGCCAGTCTTTGTGGTAGAATATTCGATCCCACTTGGCTTGTTATTAATTTATATGGCAGACACTACAGGGGTCATTTTATGAAGCATTTCCTGCTTGTCAATTATGTTTTGCACCCAGAAAATGGCTCTTCTAAAATTGTGCAGCCAAATGTGCACATAGACATTCTCAGAGGTACAGTGTACACAAAGCAGGGGGAGAGTTGCAATGCATGTCTATATTTTACAAAATATACACATTCATGCATAGAATATGTGCACAAGTTTACACCATCTTTGGCGCAGGTATAAATTTGTGTGAGATCATTTGTCCCCTACTGAAGATATTTCTGTTACAGTTCTATAAAAAAAAAAGGTTTTTTTTGAATCACAGTGGTATCAAATATTATTTTTGATAAATATTGAAAACATTGCACTGATGATTATGATGTCTGAGGTGTTTAGTCTACAGTTTGGTCATTACCTCATATATGATGGTCCTTTAAAACTGTGGTTCTGAGACAATGTGATTCTATCAGTGTTTGGCATTGGAAGAGATCTCAAGGTGCCTTTTCCATCAGGCAGTGAACTGGCCATCCCTAAGTGACATTAGAAAGGGCCTCTTCTTTCCTGCTAAAAGTAAGCACCAGCTACAGCCTGCTGAGAGGATGTGGTTCTACCAGCATTTGGCATTAGGGAAGATCTCGAGTTGACCTTTTAATCAGGCAGTGAACTAGCCATTCTGAAGAGACATCAAAGGGGGGGACCTCTTCTTTCCTGCTATGAGCATGCACCTGCTGTAGCATTTGACTTCAGGGCATGAACAAAGGGACATGCCACATCCCTTGAAACATCACAGAGCGCCTTTGAAATAAGTTTTCTTTGTTGAGTTTTCTATTTTTTTTTCCTAATGGTGAAGAGAAAAGGAAATGTTAAATTGTCAAGGCCTGGGAAAAGGGACTGGCCTGATTGATAAACAGCTAGTGCTGTGTGGAACTGTTCCAGCTTCAGGTCCTCATTCTTTCTCTCTCTGGAGCTTCTTTAAGCTCTCCAGAACACATAACTCCTAACCCTTCATTAGACTTATCAGGCTGATGAGTGGGGGCCAACTATCAACCCCTACACCTGCAGCCACAGGAGAAACTGGTCTTATGACTTCCTTTTCTTTAACACACAGAACTTCCAGTTGTTCTGAAATCACAGGATCTTGAGCTCCTGGATCCTAAAAGGGAGCAACAGGATATTACTTTACAAGATTTATGGTTGGGTATTACAAGAATGAAGGCTATGCTCAAGTCGTTAATAGCCCAGACTACTACATTTTCACAAGAAACTTGAGAATTTTACTAATGTGGCCAAAAATATTTCAGCTAATGAAAAATGCTTTACTTTCATTGATAAAGTTTCTACCCTACAGGCTAACTCATTATCTACTATTAAGGATTCCCTTAGTATTCATGTTAAATTAGGAGCACTTGAGAATGTCAATTGGAATAAAAACTTGAGGTTTTTGAACTTTCCATTAATTTATCTTTTGAGTTCTGATATTTTACTAAGAAAATACCGTAAAGAAGTGTTAGAAATAGCAACTGCAGATAATTGCTATTATGCACCTATTTAAAAATGTGGCTCTGCAGAGGGTTTTTCAAATTGCAAAATGCACAACTGGAATGGGGGCATGAATCTTTGAAAGGCATGGGTGGGTCAGGGCGTGCGTAGCACTTATGCATGTGGATTACAAAACTATCAGTTCCGTGCATAGCTGACAGCAGTTAGATGTGAGCATTTACACCAGCTACTGCTTGCATCCAAAGTGAGGTGTGTGGCTTAGGACTTGCACTAATTTTGTATATTGACAATTGTGTGCATAATTGCCAATATAGAATTCACACTTAAGGGGTCTTTGACTAAGGTGCGCTAGCATTCCTATGGGCATCTCAGCTTTTAGCGCCAGCTAATAATGCTAGGGCTCCTTAGTCAAAGACTACCCCCCCCTAACTGTGCTTCATCCTGGTGGCTAACTTACTTTATTTTTTATTTTTGCTTATTTTCCAAACTTGATATACCTCAAGTGATCTATTGAGGTGACTATGCAGTTTACATAATAATAAAAGCAATCGGGAGGAGACAAGAAGGAGGGTGCCAAACTAACGAGAGGATCCAAAGGACTCACTGCACAGATGAGTTTTGAGCAGTATCTTAAATTTAGGGTACAAGGGTTCTAAGCAGACGTGATGGTAACAAGTTCAACAGGAATGGGCCTAAGTAACTGAAACTGGTTTCATGGGAAATTAAAAGTCGAAAAGAGGGAAGGGAGGGGATAGCAAGCAAGTTGCCATTGGAAGAGCGTGGGGAACGAGAAGAGACATAGGGAGTAAAGAGAGAGGTGAGATAAGCTGAGGCAGAGGGGAGACGAGATTGGAAAACCAGATGGAGCAGCTTAAACTTAATATGAGCGGCGATGGGGAGATCATGTTCAGAACGAAGAAGAGGAGTGATGTGGTCAAAACAATGAATCTTGACAACAGTTGACTGACCTATAGGGAATTATCCCCTTAATGGGTATAAGTGTTTCACATATTCCTATGAAAAGATATTTATATGAGATCTATAAATGGACACTGCTATTCTTTGGAGTTTACTCTGGGATTTACTCATCTGTAATTGTTGCTTTCTGACAGTAGTATGCAAATAGCATTATGTATTGGGTTATATGACTAAGCTGCATGTCTCTCAGAAGAGCCTTCACAGGACAATAGAGTAGTTTAGTATTTCCTGACAGTGCAAATCCTTGTTAGGACCTGCTGCATCAGTTATTGTAACTGAGCCCATAATTGTAGCTTCTTCTCATATAATAAAACACATATGCATGTATATGTGAAATACCTGAGATACAACTATTATTAGCAGACTGATATACCTATTTGAACATGTCTTATTGCTTAAATAAGACATCAAATTTTAGATTCCAGGATTAGAAATGGATTGAATTTGTTAGGACAAATGTGGGTCTTAAAAAAATAACAGCAATTAAAATGTCATAAGCAAGCCATCTGTGTGTTATCAGCAGACATGGAAGTGAATTTGGGTCAGACACATCAGGAAAGTGGGTCATCTGCCACGTAGGCATGTCATGAGTAAGTTGTGCATGGTCTCAAAGGGATAAAATGTTAGCTTTACTTCTGTCTGTTGATTCATACAGACCAATTATGGCACCTTTGTAGGTGGTCTTGGAGAAGAAAGCCCTTGACTTTTACATTCTCAGCCAGTACAAGGGCTGTGTTCGAGTGGAGATTAAAACTGATCTGGAATGAAGGGGCTGGTTAGCATGATTTCACTTCTTGAGTCAGTGCCTTGGCATTTGCAATAGTAAAGAGAGACAAATGATGCCAACCTTACCCTGACAACTGGATGGATGAAGGGGGAGGGAAGAGAACCACCATTTTAATAAGAATTATTCAATTTATGTCCTCTGTACCCGACTGCAATCTTCTTCCTGGTTCTGTGATGCACTATATTTGTATGTCTCAGCTTGTTACAATGATCATTCTGGACATTATCAGCATATTCTGGTAAGATCAGTTAGAGAGAGGGTTACTTTCTCCATATGTATGATTTAGACAACTATTTCTCTGGAAATTAAGTATAGCGATTTTAACATTCATTTATAATAATCAATATTTATGTAAGGTGGGTCCCTTTGCTTATGTCCAGAGACTATATAGTGGGACTGCTAGGGCCGGTCTTAGGCAGAGGCGACCGAGGCGGCCGCATAGGGCCCCGTGCGTAAGGGGGCCCTGCGCGGTGCACCTCAACTCTGCCTCTCCGACCCCCGTTCGCTCGGACCGCAACCAACCGCATGATCCAGCAATGACCCGATCCCGCTGCTCGCTCGTCGCTCCAGACCGGATTGCGATCATCGCTCGCTCCCGCCACCCCCCCCCCACTAAGCCCGCCGACAGCTCCCGCCTCCCAGTCCCACTCCCAGGAGGCCAGGACGACGACGACAGTTGCAAGCAACTTGCAGCATAGCGACGGCCCGCCCCAACCTGACAGACAGTTGCAGCAGCCACAGGCACAACGGCTTCGCTCACCCCAGCTTTTCCCTTCCACCTTCCCGCTCAATGTCCCGCCTTCCGATGATGAGGTACTTCCTGTTTCCGCGACTAGGGCGGGCAGGAATCATTGAGCAGGAAGGGACAAGGAGCTGGAGAGCATGGTCGGAGGTGAGCAGCCATCGGGAAGGAGCTGGAGCGTCGTTTGTCGTGGTCGGAGCGAGGTGAGCAGCCAAAGCCAGCCATCCAAGGGAAAAGGAGCTGGACTGGTAGTTCTTTAAATTAGAAAAATTGTCGAAGTGTAAGCGGGCAAAATCGACCTGTCTGGAGGGAGGGTTCGTTGGAGAAATGAAGAACCTTCTTATTTGTTAAGGAGATCAGTTGGTGGGTTTCCCAAACTGTCTCCAGTCCACCCACGTGACGTTCCTTCTTCAGTATGATCCTGAAAGGTCTGGAAAACACATTGTCACTGTTGGTTCAACAGTAGGTATCATAGCCTGCAAAGAATTTAGTTTTCTCTAGAACCAGGACAACTCTGGAAACTCTGCACTGCTTAAAAAAAAAAGCAAGCAGAAAAAAATGGAGCAGCCTAATGGTTAGTGCAGCAGCAGCCTGAGAATCAGGGGAACCTACTCCTGCCATAATTCTGTGCCAAATAATTTGAAATTATGTTCAAAACATTTGCAAATTCTACAAAATTCTGCACATTTTTTTAAACAATATTTTTGCCATCCACCTTTGTTCCCAGTCCCCCTCTCCCTGTACTCATCCATCTTACAGCCCCCCCTCCCTGTACAGATACCATCCATATTTATTTTTTCAAGTCCTCCCTCCTTTCCTGCCTGCACCCACACTTTATCCACCTTACAGCCCCCCCTGCACCCACCCTTCATCCACCTTACAGTCTCCCTCCTTTCTCCATGTACACAAATACCATTCATCTTTTTCCAGTCCCCCCAACCCCTGCACTCACTGGTCCAGCACTGGAAGAGTGCACATTGGGGTGGAGCTAGGGCAGGGCGGTGCTACAGTGGGGCGGAGCTAGGATGGGGCGGGGCTAGGATGGGGCTCCACCAAATTGGTCTGCATAGGGCCCTGCACTTGCTAAGACCGGCCCTGGGGACTGCTCACATATTTATTTGGTTGGGACTAGGGCCGGGACTGACAAACACCGGGAGACTGTAGGCAAGTATTCCACACATGCTGCACACCCCACACATTCATGGCCAGATGGTCAGAAGCAAACGCGAGCGCTAGAGGCCATTAGCACTGGACTAGCGCCTGCATTTGCCTGTGTAACAGGATCAGAGCCAGTGAGCTCGTGAAACAACATGCTTACCGGCTCTGACCACTAATTGTATGCAAATGCATGCAAACAAGGGTCTCCCACATTCCTCCCTCATGATCAGCAGGCAGCATACCAACCAGGGTGCTGCTCCCACTGCAAGCCCTACACTAGTTAGGGTTTGGAGAAATAGGGGAGACCAAGAGGTTTGCTTGGCTTGGGATTTTCTCCCAGACCTGTCAAACTGAAGCCTGTCCCCTTAAACAAAAGGCCTGGAGGTCCAGTGGACCTTATATTGTAGGGATGCACTGGGCAGGGTGCTGCCATTTTGGAGGTGGCACTGGAAAGAGGAGGAAGTGCTACTCGGTTGGGGCCACTAGACTACAAGGTTGGGGACCTCCAGCCCTTTCTTCTGTTGGGGGGTGGGAGGTAGGGATGGGGTAAGGGGGGATGCTAGACCACCAGGGGAGGTCTATTCATCTTCCATTGGGGGGATGTCTTGCCAGGTGTGGCTGAGCGTGCCTGCTCTGTTAGGGGGCGGGGTCTCAGCTCCTTGGAATGTTTGATAGGTCCAGGCTTTTTTTTTTGTTTGTTTGGGTTTTGTTTTTTTTGAAAGCCTGGAGCTGTCAAACAACTTCTGCAGTAGGATTGTGCCTGTTTGGAACAGCATGGGGCTTCTGATCATCTGCATCTCAGTGAGCCAGATGACTCTCTCAATTGGTGTTCTGAACCAACTATTTTACTTTAAAGTGTTTTGGTAACAAATAACTGGGTCAATCACAATAGTAGAGGCAGTAATCAACAATATTTACAAGTCTCTTATCTCCCTTGTATCCTTTACTTCTTTTGAGGCTATGTGAATATCCTCTTTTTTACTTTCCTTAATAACAGTCTAGAAAGTACTATAGATAAGTATCAAATATGGTAGTCATTACAGTCTTTGTGGTCTGAAATTTTAAAAACAGCAAATGTATTTCCCCTATTTCTAGTCCAGAAAGACCAGAAAGACTGTTCTAATAATTATTTTTAATAATAATTTATCAGATATGCAGTACTCACTCTGTACATTTTACTTTTGAGGGAAAGGGCTCACAATAGAAAATAGCCAGACCTGGGACCTAGGGAAGAGAGAGGGGTGCCCACAGTTAACATGGATGAACACTAAGTGTATGGGTCTGAGCAGTATAATCTTAACAAATAATGTCTTGGCATGCAGCTGGTGGCCCCTCCCATAGCTGCACTGGCCTGGAAACCAGGTTTGATTTTGGTTTCTTATCCGACTCCAGCAGAAGTGAAGCAACTCCTGCTCAGGTCAGGCCTAAGCCACCATATGCTATGGCAGAAACTGACTGGGATCTCTATGGTGTTCCCCCCCCCCCCCCCCCCCCCCAAAAAAAAAAAGAAAAGAAAAGAGCACAGCAGTAAGAGTCTAATTGAGGTGCAGAAGAGATGGGTTAGGACCATTCACACTGTAGCACTGACACTAGGCCTCCTGCCAGGGGGGTCCACTTTTGAGAGAGAGATTTTAGTGCATGCCCCCAACCCCACCCATTCTACATACAGTGGGGGAAATAAGTATTTGATCCCTTGCTGATTTTGTAAGTTTGCCCACTGACAAAGACATGAGCAGCCCATAATTGAAGGGTAGGTTATTGGTAACAGTGAGAGATAGCACATCACAAATTAAATCCGGAAAATCACATTGTGGAAAGTATATGAATTTATTTGCATTCTGCAGAGGGAAATAAGTATTTGATCCCTCTGGCAAACAAGACCTAATACTTGGTGGCAAAACCCTTGTTGGCAAGCACAGCGGTCAGACGTCTTCTGTAGTTGATGATGAGGTTTGCACACATGTCAGGAGGAATTTTGGTCCACTCCTCTTTGCAGATCATCTCTAAATCATTAAGAGTTCTGGGCTGTCGCTTGGCAACTCGCAGCTTCAGCTCCCTCCATAAGTTTTCAATGGGATTAAGGTCTGGTGACTGGCTAGGCCACTCCATGACCCTAATGTGCTTCTTCCTGAGCCACTCCTTTGTTGCCTTGGCTGTATGTTTTGGGTCATTGTCGTGCTGGAAGACCCAGCCACGACCCATTTTTAAGGCCCTGGCGGAGGGAAGGAGGTTGTCACTCAGAATTGTACGGTACATGGCCCCATCCATTCTCCCATTGATGCGGTGAAGTAGTCCTGTGCCCTTAGCAGAGAAACACCCCCAAAACATAACATTTCCACCTCCATGCTTGACAGTGGGGACGGTGTTCTTTGGGTCATAGGCAGCATTTCTCTTCCTCCAAACACGGCGAGTTGAGTTCATGCCAAAGAGCTCAATTTTTGTCTCATCTGACCACAGCACCTTCTCCCAATCACTCTCGGCATCATCCAGGTGTTCACTGGCAAACTTCAGACGGGCCGTCACATGTGCCTTCCGGAGCAGGGGGACCTTGCGGGCACTGCAGGATTGCAATCCGTTATGTCGTAATGTGTTACCAATGGTTTTCGTGGTGACAGTGGTCCCAGCTGCCTTGAGATCATTGACAAGTTCCCCCCTTGTAGTTGTAGGCTGATTTCTAACCTTCCTCATGATCAAGGATACCCCACGAGGTGAGATTTTGCGTGGAGCCCCAGATCTTTGTCGATTGACAGTCATTTTGTACTTCTTCCATTTTCTTACTATGGCACCAACAGTTGTCTCCTTCTCGCCCAGCGTCTTACTGATGGTTTTGTAGCCCATTCCAGCCTTGTGCAGGTGTATGATCTTGTCCCTGACATCCTTAGACAGCTCCTTGCTCTTGGCCATTTTGTAGAGGTTAGAGTCTGACTGATTCACTGAGTCTGTGGACAGGTGTCTTTCATACAGGTGACCATTGCCGACAGCTGTCTGTCATGCAGGTAACGAGTTGATTTGGAGCATCTACCTGGTCTGTAGGGGCCAGATCTCTTACTGGTTGGTGGGGGATCAAATACTTATTTCCCTCTGCAGAATGCAAATAAATTCATATACTTTCCACAATGTGATTTTCCGGATTTAATTTGTGATGTGCTATCTCTCACTGTTACCAATAACCTACCCTTCAATTATGGGCTGCTCATGTCTTTGTCAGTGGGCAAACTTACAAAATCAGCAAGGGATCAAATACTTATTTCCCCCACTGTAAGAGCATAGCTATTCTGGGTCAGACCAGTGGTCCATCTAGTCTAGTATCCTGCTTCCAAAAGTGGCCAATCCAGGTCACAAGTACCTGGCAGAAACCCAATTAGTAGCAACATTCAACGCTACCAATCCCAGGGCATGCAGTGGCTTCCCCATGTCCATCTCAATAACAGATTATGGACATTTCTTCCAGGAACTTGTCCATACCTTTTTTAAACCCAGATACGCTAACCACTGTTACCACACCCTCCGGCACCGTGTTCCAGAGCTTAACTATTTGTTGAGTGAAAAAAATATTTCCTCCTATTTGTTTTAAAAGTATTTCCATGTAACTTCATTGAGTGTCCCCTGGTCTTTGTACTTTTTGAAAGAGTGAAAAATCGATTCACTTTTACCCGTTCTACACCACTCAGGATTTTATAGACGTCAATCATATCTCCCCTCAGCCGTCTCTTTTCCAAACTGAAGAGGCCTAACCTCTTTAGCCTTTCTCATATGGGAGGAGTTCCATCCCTTTTATTATTGTGGTCACTCTTTTAACATTTTCTAATTCTGTTATATCTTTTCTGAGATACGGCGACCAGAATTGGACGCAATACTCAGGGTGAGGTCGCACCATGGAGCAATACAGAGGCATTATACTATTCTTGGCCTTATTTTGCATCCCTTTCCTAATATTCAAGAATGTGGCTTTGGATTGTGGAATTAAGTGCTACTAAAATGGATAATTGATGATTGTTTTCTTAGGTCTTATTGTAAGCTGTTTCCTGTGCAAGTGCTGTTTGATTTTCTACTTCATATGCTGTGTTTTATTTGATTTTATGGTGGTTATGTAATTTTTCTAAGCTACTTTGTGCAGCCTTTTGGGCTGTGATTTCAGGATAAAAGTTTGTGTCTGACCGTCTGATGGTATGGGGATCCTTTTTTGTGCATAAGTCTTATGTGCATAGAAGGTCTTTTATAAAATTACCCCACTAGTAAAAGCACATGCGGAGATGAGAAGGTATGAACTGTTACCCAACCAGGGCTAAGTGTGCTTGGGGGAGGAATTTCAGCAGCGTATACGCGGAGTGTTGGAATGCATGCAGTGATTGTAAAAATAGCTGTATGCCAGCTGTGCCCATTTGTACTTAACTCAAGTTTGGCGCTAATGCATGTGGATACATTTTAGACATGGTTTTATTTATTTATAGCATTTATATCCCACATTTTCCCACCATGGGCAGGCCCAATGTGGCTTACATCAGTCTGAAAAGGCATACATCAATCCGGCACAAACAATCAAGTACATGGAAGTAGGAGAGATCAGTGAGTAATTACAGAGAAGGGGAAGGGGTAATAGAGTTGAGGATGTCGTTAAGATAGTTACAGTTCAGTAGTTATGGATGCAATGGCGGGACTTTTTAAACATAAATATAAGAATAGCCATACTAGGTCTGAGCAAAGGTCCATCTAGCTCAGTATTCTGCTTCTTAGAGTGGCCAAGCCAGGTCACAAGTATCTGACAGAATCCCATATTCTCTGCTACCTGCCCCCAAGGATAAAGCAGTGGCTTTTCCCATGTCTACCTTGATAATTCATAGACTTTACCTCCAGGAATTTGTCTAAACCTTTTTCTACCCCTTGTTCATCTAAATGTGAAAATGCTTCAAAAATTACCCCCAAAGAATAAAGCTGGTTTTATATGTGGAAAAGACCTTAAAAAAAAATACAATAAAAAAATTGCACAGCTGTTTATGCATATGTGTATGTACTACTACTACTACTACTACTTAGCATTACACCTTCAAGATCACATGTACCTATACACGCACCTTGCATAGATGTTTCTTGGGTATAGTTTAGTCAGAGTTGCAATGTACATGAATATTTTGCAAAAATACATGGCTACATATGGAGTACACGTACACAGCTACACAACCTTGTAAATGTAAATTTTAAGCCGCTTTGAACTGAAACATGTTTTTGGATAACAGTGGGATACAAGAACGCATGCATAAAGAAATAAATAAATCTAGGGCAGGTGTATTTGTGCACTGTGGTTGGTTCTGGGAGTCTGTTTTATAAACACATATAGAAAGTTGCAAGCGATGTGACATCACACCATTTTTGCAAAACGTTCATTGGCTACCAGTACAATACGGGGCTAAATTTAAAACTCTATGTCTAATCAAGGACTTGCATGTTTCCTGTATTTACTAAAATTATTTTATTCACCTTGTTGGGGGGGGGGGGGGGGGGGAAGGAAGGACGGGGTGGGGGATGGTGTTATAGTAGAGAATGAACTCCCCTGTGACCAGTTACCTTTTTTAAATTTATGGCTGAAAATGTTCTCAATTTTTTCCATAACTGCCCTTAAAATGATCACTTGGAATGTTGGTGGGTCAAGTTCCACAATAAAAAGGAAGATCCTGGTCAAGATGGCGGCGTAACAGGCAGCGCCGAAAAGTCGCTCTGAGAACCAGCCCGGGAGAAAACTCTTGCGGACAATATGCCCCATACTAAAAGGAAGGGGTTGACGAGGATAGTTCCCCCACCTACCTCGACTCCTTCATTGCCTCGGACGGGACTAGAGCGTTTTTTCAGCCTGATTTCCCAAACAAGCAGAGATGTGGATCCCATAGCGGGGCTCCTTGGGGAAGTGGAGGTCCCGCTGGGAGAGGATGTATCTCTTTCTCCACCATCTACTAGTAAACCTCCCTGCCCAGCATCGATGGCGAGTACCGATGTGGATCAACGCCCTACCGGAAGTGTATCGGGTGAGATCCACGGTGAGGGTCGGGAAGTTCCACAGAAGACGCTGGGAGTAGAGGTCGTAGGAACCTCAAGGAAAACGCAGGAGGTAAATCTTGAAATGATTTGGGTAAAGCTGAACAGAATGGATATGACTACAACAAACATCGGGTGAAGTCAGTAACTTTAATAAGAGATTTGGTGAGTTAAATGCAAAGGTAGACCTGCTAAAAGAAGAAACAGCTAAAAAACTGACTGTTATTCAAAAGAATGTAAACTCTTTACAAGAATTTAAAATAAATGTGGTGAAAGATAATGTTGAACTTCGGAGACGAATGGAACAAGTTGAAAACTTTAATAGAAGGCTAAATCTACGTTTACTGAATTTTCCCAAACTCCTAGGGATTACTCCTCTAGATCTATTTAAGAGATATTTGAACGAGGTGTTGAAAATGCCTCTGGAAGCTATACCGCCTGTTAATAAGTTATATTATATTCCTACGCCTAAAGGAGAGATTGGGAAAACTCAAGAAGCTCAACTTATGAATATAGATCCTGGAAACATTTCAGCTATACTTGAACAAACACTTGATGAGACAACAGAAAGGTCTACATTGATAGTGTCTTTAATATTCGAACAGGACTTGAATAACATAATGAAACAGTATTTTAAGAATTTAAAAACCTGTTTTGGGGGTATTAAGGTACAGATTTTTCCTGATGTTACAAAATCAACTCAGCAGAGGAGGAAAGCCTTTTTGGCATTGAAATCAAGAACTGTTGAGATAGGAGGGATGTTTTTCCTGGCCTATCCATGCAAGTGCCTTGTGAGACTGGGTCAGGTTAAATATACATTTTTTTCACCAGAAGCCCTTAAATCTTTTCTAGATTCTAAACAATTGTAATACTACAAGGGAATATTACGCCACCTAATTATTTTTTGTGAATTATTGTTATATTTTCCCCATAACTCTTTTCGTCTCCTTCAAAAATGAGGTCTAAGGAAGCAATAATTATCATAATTAATTAAGAAATTATACTATTTTTGAAGTAGATTTTACTTCTGTAAGAAGTTTTCTTAAGGAATGTTATTATTTCTGTATAAATTTTATTATGGCTATATTTCAATAACAAGTATATTCTTGTTAAAATGTAAAAATTTAATAAACAAATTGAAACATAAAAAGGAAGATCCTGACAGCATTAAAACATCAAGGAGTGGAGGTAGCCATGCTCCAGGAGACCCACCTCAGTAATATTGAACATGGCTCTCCCACCTTTTGACAGCTGTGTCAGGATTTACGTAGTTGGGCTGGAGGTTGGTTATCTTGGTGGGGTCAGATAGCCGCAGTAAAAATGAATGTGCTCCTTAGATTGCTGTTCTTGTTTCAAACCCTGCCTTTATTGGTACCCTGGGTAGAGCTACTGAGGTTCCAGGCTGAGATCAGCAGTTGTTTGGGGAGGCCGCTTGTCCCAATTATCAAAGAAAGTGATGTGGGGCAGGCTGTTGAGTTAGGGGGCCAGGGGGTGCACAACTTGTTGTGGTATTTGGGCAGCACAGTTGAAACTTATTTTCGCTTGGAGTCAGAAAGAGCTGTGAGTAGTTATGGTAGTGAAATAACGTACTGTGCAGGGATATTGATTGGGTGCAGCTCTCTGGGCAGCTCTCATCCAGTCCTTTTGTTTCTCATGTACTTTTCCTGTGGGGTTCCTTAAAATTAAAGTTGTAGGGCGCTCAGAGCCCTTCTTCTTTTGCTCATATTAGTTCAGAACCAGGGTTTTTAGCAGGATTTAGGAGAGCTGTTTTTATACAATGGAACTTGAGTTTCTTTGTTTTCCATATTTTTTTAGATGTGGGTGACCTCCATTCTTTTGAGGAACTTAAAGAGGCATATGGTCTATCCCACTCAGACATCTTTTCTTACTTACAAGTTAAACATTATATTTCCTGTCAAGGGTGGTTAAAATCGGATCCAGATGACACTGTACATTTGGAAAACTTACGGGCATCCTTGGGAAACTTTTGGGGGAATATTTTGATCCTCATTTTATTCAGGGTAGTGGGTTTTATAAATTTCCACATATGTTACATTGGTAACGGGATTTGGGGGGTGAGTTGAGTGTGAGTGAGTGGAAGGCGGAGCGTTTGTAAGTAAAAAAAAAAAAAAAAAGCTTTGATATGTGTACTTCTTAAAGAAAATGCTTATAAAGTGTTGACAGGATGGTATTATACTCCTGTTAAGTTAAAAGCTATGTTTCTTGATGTTTCAGACCTTTGTTGGAGATGTGGCCTCGAACGGGGAACTTTTTATCATATTTGGTGGACATGTGATCGGATTCAGGAGTTTTGGAAGGGGGTTACGAAACAGATGATATCAACGCTTGCTATTGCATTTCCCTGTGACCCTAAATGGTGCTTATTGAGGTTGAGGAATAGATGGGGCCCTAAGTGGCGACATCGTCTCAAGCGTATGTGTTTGGCTGCTGCAAAAGGCATGATTGCTGCTCATTGGAAGAAGGCAGAGGGGCCCACATTGTTTAGTTGGTTTCTGAAGTTAACTCTAACTGGGGACTTAAATAAGCTTACAGAACGCAGACTTGGGCGATATGCACCTTCTGATGAAGAATGGGTTCACCTGGACTTGTTACTTAAGGCTATTTCAAGTTGATGGGCAGGGAATAAGGGGAGGAGGTTAGGGAGGGGAGAGGGGGGGTTAGGTATTGGGATGATGGGCTAGGCGCTCTGAAGAGTCCACTGGGTGCCTAGGGTTTGATTGTGTTTATTATTGCTTATCTTTGAGGGGAAGGAGGGTTTAGGATAGGGAGAGAAAGGGGGGTAAGGATTTGTGGAACAGGGATTGCTGGGATTGTTTACAGTTTGTTTGTTGAGATTATTCTCTATATTCTTTCTGGCTTATAAGCTATTGCTCTGTATTGGTTTTTCATTAAAAAATTTTTATAAAACATTTAATGGAAAAAAATATTGAACATGGCAAATTGTGCAGGGAGTGTGGGGGCTCCTATTACTACTTGACAGCCCCTGTGCCCCGTAGAGCGGGTACTGCAATCCTGATTCACAAAACTATTCCCTATGTAGAGTATCAATTTTGCACAGACCAGCAGGGCCTGTGGGTTTTGGTTCATTGCTCTCTATATGGGAAACCCTGTTAGTCTCATTGTACGCTCCAAATGTGTACGATTGTTCCTTTTTCCCAGCCTTGCTTCGCAAACTATTAGAATTTCCACGCTGCCCTTTAATTGTGAGATGGGATTTCAATGATGTTGACAATCCCCAGTCGGCTAAGAAAACTCAGACTACAGCAGCAAGACCTTCACATTGCTGGGGTAGTGACGTTCTTTGCTCTACTTTAAATCTCATAGATATTTGGTGAATTCTGCACCCTGGTGAATGTGACTATATTCATCTATCCCGAGCTCATCTATGTGAAAGTAGATTACATTATTTGTTGCTGCCTGAGTTGCATGTCCAGGAAACCTCTTTGGTGAATGCCTTCAAGCATTCAGGATGATGACAATTTTCAAATTTTTCTCCTAAGTGGAAGGATTATTGTGTGAACAACAGCCAACATCCCTAGGGCTGTTCTGGGAGACAGGGATGGCTGTGCTCTGGGGAGAAATTATTTCCTATCAGTCCCATAAATATAGATGCCTAAGTTGCCAGATCCTCTATCTCCTCCACACACAATCGAACGAAACGCCTCGTGCACTGGTTCACCTTATGACCCCTAAGAATCAGGAGCAGTATTCTCATCTGCAGCGTACCTTAAATGGGCTGATTCACCAGCATACTATAAACACTCTGGTGTACTGGAGGCATAGTTTATACCGGCATGGTAATCACATGGGTACCTGTTTGGCATGATTGGCGCGCACTGAGTCTGTCCTCTGTTTTATCCTGGTTTTGTAGGGCCCGGCGGTTGCTTTACTAATGAATAAAGCAGCAATTACCCGTTTGATAGTCAATTTTTATAAGACACTCTACTCAGCCCGCAATTCGGAAGTGGAAGCCGTGGGGACTTTTTGGGAGGGCCTGGGGCTTCCGGTAGTGATAGAGGAGGATCTGGCAATCTTGAATGCTTCCCTTCATGTAGGCAAGGTGCAATACACTATTAAGATCTTGGCCTGGATGGCTTCTCCCTTAAGTTTTATAAACTCCTATGCAATGAGATTATTTTCACCCTGCTGGCAAGTATATGAGGAATCCATCGGTGTGGGGTGTTTACCCACTACACTGAGGGGAGCCACCATAATCCTGTCCTAAAGCCTGGCATATGACTAGCTCTTATAGGCCAATCTCATTGTTAAATGTAGATGCTAAAGATCTATGCTAAGATTCTGGCAAATAGATTGCTTGACATACTGCCACATTTGGTGGCTCAACAACAGGTGGGTTTTGTGAAGGGGCGGAATACGGTGGCCAATGTTCAGCGCTTGTTAAGTGCCCTGGGAAGCGTTACCCTTTATCACCTTGATGCTTTGATCATAAGCTTTGAGATCGAAAAAGCGTTCAATTCGGTCAGGTGGCCCAACCTGTGGGAGGTTTTGAGACGGTTTGGTCTTCAGGACCCAATTTTTGATGATTCATAAATTGTATCAGAAGCCTTGGGCAGAGTTTTTGGTGAATAATATTTTATCTGCCCCCTTTGACATCTCCCATGACATGCGGCAGGGCTGCCCGTTATCTTCTATATTATTTATTTTATGTATGGACCTTTTGGCACAGAACCTTCCTAAAACACCCAATATGAGAGGCATTCCTGTTTGCACAGAGTAGTTTCAGGTGGCCCTGTTTGCAGATGACCTCCTGATAGCCTTCACGAACCCTTTCCTTTCCCTGCAGAGGGCAATGGAAGTCCTTGACATTTTTGGTCAGGTCTTGGATTTATGGATTAAAGCTGATAAGTCTGAAGCCCCGAGCCTTACCCTGCATTTAGATCGTAGATGGCCAGGAGTCTTCCCGATAAGGTGGGCGACAGATAAACTTAAATACTTGGGGTTATATATCTCCTTGACTCCATCTCGTCTCTATTGTTGTAATGTTCCCCATCTTTTGCAAACTACAAAACTTTTATGTGACAAATGGCATGATATGCCCTTGTGGGGACGTATTGCATTGGTTAAAATGATTCTCCTAACCAAATGGCTATATCCCCTGCAGCACAACGTCCTTTGATTTTAAAACCACATGACATGTGATGCTATAATGGTATCATTCAAAAGTTCCTCTGGGGCTCAAAAAAGCCAAGATTATCACTGCATCAACTTCAATTGATGCGTCAAGATGGAGGCTTGGGCTTACTGGATTTTCATGTATATAACATCACATGCCATCTGCGAAACTTTAGAGATTAGGTCTTCCGCACCTCTGAGTTTTGTGATACTGCTTTTAAATTATGCATAGGGGGCTCCTTATTGTTAACTTACTTGGCACATGACCATCCAGGGCAATTTTGCATACCTTAACCCTGTAATCGCCGCATGTATAATGCTTGTCCTACCAGTAGTGTATCTGTATCTATGCCTTGGTCAAAGGAGAAAGGAGTGGGGGTGGGGTGTTCTGGAAGAGGAATAATAATCAGTATTTTGTCTTTTCTTGTTTGTTCATGTGGCTGTTTCAATCTGAAAAAAATACATATTTCATCATAAAAAGAGGAACTACAAAAACTTGACAAGAAAGGGTGAAATTTCATTCACATGAGGCCAATTAAGCCTAGAAAAGGAGAGAAAAGTACAAGACAGGGAAAAAGAATGTAATGGGCAATGTAAGGGGAAATAGTCTTTAGGGAGTGGTAGAGTAAAGAAAGAAAGAAAGAAAGAAAGAAAAAGCACAACCCAATGCTATAGAATCACAGTGACTCTAGGGACGAGCAGATGTGACCTGGAAGAGCCAAGTTTTTAAAGCAGACTTGAATTTTTAAAAGGATAATTCAACTCTGATGGGGAGGTGCAAGGAATTCCTAAAAATGGATCCACAAGAATGAACACTCAGTGTTTGATGGATTCTAATTGAGCTTGTTTAGGACCTGTTAGCACCAGACAGTGGTCATTCAAAGAGCAGAGGGACTGGGCAGGGGAATATGGAATACTAAGAGATGACAAATAAAGAGAGAGACCTATTCTAAGAAATTTAAAAGTAAGGAGAAGAATTTTAAAAATTATATGCTGTTTGACCAGGAGCCAATGGTGATCTTGAAGTAATGGAGAAACATGATCATGTCGTCGGGCATGACAAAGGAGTCTGATGGCAGTATTTTGAAGAGATTGCAGTTTCTTCAAAAGAAGGAGTGCATCCGAGGTAAATTATGTTGCAGTAATCCAATCTGGTGGTAGATAAGGAGAGCATAAGCAAGGCTGAGCAGATAGATCTCATGACTGTAATTTATACTCATTTTCCTATTACAGGTGGGTCAGCTTTTGAAACCCAACTTGTCTTTGGACATATCAAAGAGCAGGTTATTTATTTATTTATAGTACGTTTATACCCCACATTTTCCCACAAAAGCGGGCACAATGCGGCTTACAAAATTACATAAAGTTACATATCAAAGAGGGTAGTGACTGAATAACTGTTTGAAACAGGTTCAGTCAAAAGGAAAAAGGTGTGAACTGAGTGATGTAGTTGGGATAAGCCTTCTCAAACAAACTAAATTCAGTGGCACCATGAGAGAGAGAAAAAAGACAAAAATGAGCTTCTTTTTGTATATATATTTTTGAGAGTAGTAACAAAATGAAGATGAATATATAATATTTAAGGAAAAGGAAAAAATGTTAGCTAGCTGGTAAGCTGCAGACTGACAGGCTTGTCAACGAAAGTGCCAAAAAGGCATAATATGTCCTGGCTTGTCTTGCAGACCTTTCTCAATAAAGTGAAAATTGAAGATATTTAAAATAGTGATAAACTGCAAGCTTTAACTTTAATTTGTATTGCTGAAAGGTCATTAGGGACCCCTCTTCAAAACAATCATTTGATTAATTTCCTTTTTTCCTTTCTGCTTGGTTTTCCAGCTGCTGGATTGAGGAAGGTCTGATAGGTACAGTGGTGGAAATAAGTATTTGATCCCTTGCTGATTTTGTAAGTTTGCCCACTGACAAAGACATGAGCAGCCCATAATTGAAGGGTAGGTTATTGGTAACAGTGAGAGATAGCACATCACAAATTAAATCCGGAAAATCACATTGTGGAAAGTATATGAATTTATTTGCATTCTGCAGAGGGAAATAAGTATTTGATCCCCCACCAACCAGTAAGAGATCTGGCCCCTACAGACCAGGTAGATGCTCCAAATCAACTCGTTACCTGCATGACAGACAGCTGTCGGCAATGGTCACCTGTATGAAAGACACCTGTCCACAGACTCAGTGAATCAGTCAGACTCTAACCTCTACAAAATGGCCAAGAGCAAGGAGCTGTCTAAGGATGTCAGGGACAAGATCATACACCTGCACAAGGCTGGAATGGGCTACAAAACCATCAGTAAGACGCTGGGCGAGAAGGAGACAACTGTTGGTGCCATAGTAAGAAAATGGAAGAAGTACAAAATGACTGTCAATCGACAAAGATCTGGGGCTCCACGCAAAATCTCACCTCGTGGGGTATCCTTGATCATGAGGAAGGTTAGAAATCAGCCTACAACTACAAGGGGGGAACTTGTCAATGATCTCAAGGCAGCTGGGACCACTGTCACCACGAAAACCATTGGTAACACATTACGACATAACGGATTGCAATCCTGCAGTGCCCGCAAGGTCCCCCTGCTCCGGAAGGCACATGTGACAGCCCGTCTGAAGTTTGCCAGTGAACACCTGGATGATGCCGAGAGTGATTGGGAGAAGGTGCTGTGGTCAGATGAGACAAAAATTGAGCTCTTTGGCATGAACTCAACTCGCCGTGTTTGGAGGAAGAGAAATGCTGCCTATGACCCAAAGAACACCGTCCCCACTGTCAAGCATGGAGGTGGAAATGTTATGTTTTGGGGGTGTTTCTCTGCTAAGGGCACAGGACTACTTCACCGCATCAATGGGAGAATGGATGGGGCCATGTACCGTACAATTCTGAGTGACAACCTCCTTCCCTCCGCCAGGGCCTTAAAAATGGGTCGTGGCTGGGTCTTCCAGCACGACAATGACCCAAAACATACAGCCAAGGCAACAAAGGAGTGGCTCAGGAAGAAGCACATTAGGGTCATGGAGTGGCCTAGCCAGTCACCAGACCTTAATCCCATTGAAAACTTATGGAGGGAGCTGAAGCTGCGAGTTGCCAAGCGACAGCCCAGAACTCTTAATGATTTAGAGATGATCTGCAAAGAGGAGTGGACCAAAATTCCTCCTGACATGTGTGCAAACCTCATCATCAACTACAGAAGACGTCTGACCGCTGTGCTTGCCAACAAGGGTTTTGCCACCAAGTATTAGGTCTTGTTTGCCAGAGGGATTAAATACTTATTTCCCTCTGCAGAATGCAAATAAATTCATATACTTTCCACAATGTGATTTTCCGTATTTAATTTGTGATGTGCTATCTCTCACTGTTACCAATAACCTACCCTTCAATTATGGGCTGCTCATGTCTTTGTCAGTGGGCAAACTTACAAAATCAGCAAGGGATCAAATACTTATTTCCACCACTGTATGCTGTACAGGGTTTCATATATCTTTTAATTTAGTCCCAAATGTTGATTGAGAGGTATAAAACTTTAGTTAATGCAGCAATTTTTCTTTTCAATATATCATTTAGCAACTTTATGGGTTTAATCAAAGTTGATTCTGAGCCATGTACCCACTTGTGTATCATTCGATTTATAATTTTTCTAGTCCTTGATTATTTTCCTATCTGCAGCCAAATTCTAAAGCTTCCAATCTGGGATGAATAAACCATTGTTATTATTAGAGAAATTAAATTTGCTTACATGTCACAAGTGTCCTCTGTAGACAGCAGGATAAATCAGATACCCAACTTGGTGACATCATCCAACAGCACCAAACTGGGTTAGCTCTCAGAGCTCAAGGTTTCTGAGAATATGTGGGAGTTTCTGTTCAGTATGTCCCCCAAATGAGCCCCTGAGATGGTTATGAAGCTTGGCTTCAACTCTAGTGCACATGAAAGGAATAATGTGACTGAGCTATTCTGCTATCTCTGTAGATCCCTTGTAATAGGTATACAACTTTGCTTTCTCCTTCAACAAGCAAAATCTGCTATGCGTGTGGGCTCCCACAGCTGATGGTTCCAAAGAGGCACAAGAAAAAAACGGACAGGGTGTGCAGTACTTAGCTTAAATATACTATTCACATAAAGCGAAGATACTTACCTATAGAAGGTATTCTCTGAGGACAGCAGGCTTCACATTCTCACAAGTGGGTTGACGCATCCCGCATCGCCTGGGCTGGCCAAATACCAGAGAGATTAAAGAGAGTTTTCCGGAGGGCAAGCAGCGCCCCACTGAGCACGTGCCTTCCTACCCGAGGCATGACTGTGCCTTTCAGTTTAATACAAAAGCAATATATTAAATAAACTATGAAAAAAACAACTCCAAGGGGAGGTGGGTGGGATTGTGAGAATGTGAAGCCTGCTGTCCTCAGAGAATACCTGCTACATGTAAGTATCTTCGCTTTCTCCAAGGACAAGCAGGCTTACCATTCTCACAAGTGGGGAATCCCTAGCATCCAGGCTCACCCAAAACAACAAACATTGGTTAATTGGACCTCGCAACAGCGAGGATTTACAACAGATTAACCTGAAACTATATACAACTAGTTGGGGGTGCAGCCTGGAATAGAACAAAATGGGCCTAGGAGGGTGGAGTTGGATTCTAGACCCCAAACAGATTCTGCAACACTGACTGCCCAAATTGGGTGTCTTGCTCAAGGCAGTAGTGAGATGTGATTGTGTGGACTGAAGACCATGTCACAGCCTTGCAAATCTCCTCAATGGAGGCTGACTTCAAGTGGGCTACTGACACAGCCATGGCTCTAACATTATGAGCCGTGACATGACCCTACAAAGTTAGCCCAGCCTGAGCATAAATGAAGGAGATACAATCTGCTAGCCAACTGGATATGGTGCATTTCCCGATGGCAACCCCCATCCTGTTGGGATCAAAAGAAACAACTGGGCGGACTGTCTTTGGGGCTTCATCTGCTCCATGTAAAAGGCCAACACTCTCTTGCAGTCCAAGGTGTGCAAGCTGCTTTCACCAGGATGGGCATGAGATTGGGGAAAGAATGTTGGCAAGATGATTGACTGATTCAGATGGAACTCCGACACCACCTTCAGCAGGAACTTAAAGTGCATGCAGAGGACTACTCTGTTGTGATGAAACTTAGTATAAGGTGCATCCACTAATACCTGAAGCTCACTGACCCTATGAGCTGAATTAACAGCCACCAAGAAAACAACCTTCCAGGCGAACCCTTACAGAGTTGGTCTTAAGACCAGACTCTGATAAATGTAGAAGGAATTAAAGCAGAGTTTGTGTAGGACAAGGAAAGGGGATCTATGGCCTTGCTGTAACACCAGATGGCAAACCTCCTCCATTTGAAAGAACACCACCTCTTAGTGGAATCTTTCCTGGAAGCCAGTAAGACCCAGGAGACACCCTTCCAAAGACCCAAGGAAGTGAATTCTAGGCTCTCAACATGCAGGCCGTGAAAACCAGAGACTGGAAGCTGGGATGTAGAAGCGATCCCTCGTTCTGAATGATGAGGGTTGGAAAACACTCCAATCTCCACAGTTCTTCGGAGGACAATTCCAGAAGAAGAGGGAACCAAATCTGTCACGGTCATTAGGGCGCGATCAGAATCATGGTTCTGCGGTTTTGTTTGAGTTTCACCAAAGTTTTTCCCACTTGAGGTATTGGAGGATACACATATAGAAGGACTGACCACCAATGAAAAAAGAAAGCATCGGACTCTAGTCTGTCTTGGGCTTGAAGCCTGGAACAGAACTGAGGGACCTTGTTGTTGAGCTTAGTGGTAAAGAGATCCACCGAGTGGGTGCCCCACGCTCGGAAGATCTTGCAGGCTACGCCTATATTTAGAGACCACTAGTGAGGTTACATTATCCTGCTAAGTCTGTTGGCCAGGCCGTTGTTTTCGCCCGCCAAATAAGTGGTTGGAGAAACATGCCGTGTTGGCGAGCCCAATGCTACATCTGGATGGCCTCCTGACACAGAGGGTGAGATCTGGTACCCCCCTGCTTGTTGGTATAGTACATCGCAACCTGATGTCTGTTTGAATTAGAATAATTTGATGGGATAGCCGATCTCTGAAAGCCTTTAGAATGTTCCAGATTGCTCAGAGTTCCAGGAGATTGATCTGAAGATTCATCTCCTGGAGGGACCAAGCTCCTTGAGTGTGAAGCCCATCTACATGAGCTCCCCATCCCAGGAGAGATGCATCTGTCATCAGCACTTTTTGGGGCTGTTGATTTTGAAATGGAAGTCTCAAGGTCAAATTGGATCAAATTGTCCACCATTAAAGAGATCGCACAAGCTCCAGGGACACTTGGATGACATCTTCTAGACTTCCCGTGGCTTGATACCACTGAGAAGCCAGGGTCCATTGAGCAAATCTCATGTGTAGATGCGTCATTGGTGTAACGTATACTGTGAAAGCCATGTGGCCCAGCAAACTCAACATCTGCCGAGCTGTGACCTGCTGTAATGTCTGAACCTGGGATGCTAGTGAATGAAGATTGGCTGCACGTGCCCCCAGGAGGTAAGCTTGGACATTCTTTGTATCGAGCAGGGCTCCTATGAATTCCAGTTGTTGAACAGGATGGAGATGGGACTTGGGGTAGTTGATTACAAACCTGAATAATCATCCACATGGACTCCCGAGCACTGTCCTTGGAGGTGCTCTTCACCAGCCAATCATCGAGATAAGGAAACACATGAACTCCCAGTCTGCATAGCAATGCTGCGACTATCGCTAGACACATGGTATAGACCAGGGGAGCTGACGCAAGGCCAAAAGGCAACACGCAGTACTGAAAGCGATGTATTCCCAGCCGAAACTGAAGATACTTCTGGTATGCTGGAAGTATCGGGATGTGTGTATATGCATCCTTCAAGTCCAGAGAGCATAGCCAACCTGAATCATGGGAACAAGGGTGCCCAAGGAAACCATTCTGAACTTTTCTCAGACTAGGAATTTGTTCAGGGCCCTTAGGTCTAGGATAGGATGCATTCTCCCTGTCTTTTTCTGCACAATGAAGTACCTGGAATAGAATCCCTGCCCTTCCTTCCCTGGTGGAACTGGTTTGACTGCATGGGCCTTGAGGAGGGTGGAGAGTTATTTTGCAAGTACCTGCTTGTGCTGAGAGCTGAAAGAATAGGCTCTTGGTGGGCAGTTTGAAGGTTTGGAAAGCCAATTGAGGGAGTATTCGAGCCAGACTATTTGAAGAACCCACCGGTCGGAGGTTATGAGAGGCTTCCTTTGGTGAAAAAACATTAACCTCCCCTGAACTGGCAAGTTGTCTGGGACGGACACTTTGATTGTAGCTATGCTCTGCTGAAGCCAGTCAAAAGCTCGTCCCTTGCTTTTGCTGGGGAGCAGCCGGGGCCTTGGGCACATGCTGTTGACGAGAATGAGTGCACTGGGGCTGAGCCTGAGCAGGTTGGTGAGCCACAGGAGTGTACCTACGCCTAGAATAGGAATAGGGAGCACTCTATGACTTACCAAAAAACCTCCTAGATGAGGAGGTAGTAGCAGAAGACGCCCAGTGGGAGAGAGAAGACATATCATCAGTGTGCTTCTTAATTTGGTCAGTAACCTCTTCTACACTTTCTCTCCAAAAAGATTATCCCTCTGGCAAGGGGCATCCACCATCCTCTGCTGAACAGACTGGTTCAGGTCATAAACATGCAGCCATGAGAGTCTGCGTGTTGCTATACCTTGGACAGAGATTCTGGATGCCACGTCAAAAGTGTCGTAAGTGCCCCTGGCCAAGAACTTGTGACACGCCTTTTGCTGCTTGACCAACTGGCGAAATGTCTCAGCCTGCTCCGGAGGGAGCACATCGACCATGTCTGACAGCTGCCTCACCGAGTTCTGCAAGTAGACGCTTGTGAAGAGCTGGTATGATTGAATACAGGTGATGAGCATAGAGACCTGATACATTTTCCTCCCAAAAGAGTCCAGGATTCTATCTTCTCTGCCTGGGGGAGCCGAGGCATAGTCCCTAGTACTCCTGGCTTTTTTGAGAGCGACATCCACCACCATGGAGTCGTGGGGTAACTGAGACCTCACTAACCCAGGTTCCCCGAGGATCCGATACTGGGTGTCAATTTTCTTGGGGATCACAGGGGGAGACAGAAGGGACGCCCAGTTCCTAACGAGGACTTCTTTGAGTACCTCGTGGAGAGCAGCCATCACTGCCTCCTTAGGAGGGGAGGTGTAGGCCAGGACTTTGAGCATCTTGGCCCTGGGCTCATCCTCCACTTCTTCAGGGAATGGAATGGCCTCAGCCATTTCCCATAGAAAGGAGGTGAATGAGAGGCTCTTAGGTGGCGAGAGTCTCCTCAGGTGGAGGGGAGGGCTCAGAAGGAATCCCATAGGACTCATCTGAGGAAAAGTACCTGGGATCCTCTTCTGATTCACATGAGCGCTCCTCTTCAGTATTGGACAACACCTCCCCCCCTCAAGGATATCCGAGACCGGGTCCGCCTTGACATCGAGGACCCATGTCCTCAAGAACAGTGTTGAAGAGCTGGCTCCCATCTTGACTCTGGCGAAGCTTCCTCCACCTACTGAAATATATTAGAGTATCAATATACCTGCTAATGGGCAACTGGACCAAGATGGACTGATTCTTATACAGACATCACATGTCAGCAGAATCTTTCACCTCAATTACAGATGACTCTCATCTGATATAAAATAGGGAACCACAAAAAACATGCAAACTGAAAGCACAGATATCAGACTCTTCATGTTGTACAACACCAGAGAAAGAAATGCACATCCTTCTGTATAGTGCAAAATAAAGACAACAGATGTAAATTCTCAACACCGACATAATTCAATCACTAAACTGAAAATAAAACAATTTTTCCTACCTTTCTGGTCTGGTGATTTTATTATTCCATCATCTTGTTTCCAAAATTTGGCTCTGCTTTCCTCTGTCAAGCTATTAACTCTGATTCCAGGCCCTCCTTTCCATTTGAAATTTATTTTTTCACCTTCTCCCTATGTCTGTTTGGTGCTGATCTTTCATGTTCAGCTTTCTTTAGTTGCTCTGCCTCCTCAAATCTATATTGTATCTTGTTCTCCCTCTCTCTTCTCTTCCCTATATGTGCAGCCTGTCTCTCCTCTTCCCTTCATTATATGTGCAGCCCCTCTCTTCTTTTCTCTTCCCTTCATGTGCAGTCTGTCTCCACTCTTCTTTTCCCTATATGTGCAGCCATCTCCCCCTTTCTTTTCCCTTCCATATATGTGCAGCCATCTCCCTCTTTCTCTTCCGTTTCACATATGTGCAGCCTATCTCCCCTTTTTCCTTCCTTATATGTGCAGCTTGACTTCTCTATTTCCCTCGGCTCTAATCTTTTCCCCTACCTTCCTTCACCCACCCCTCGGACCTTTCTTTCCTCTCCGCTCCTTCAAACTTTGCGTTGCTGGCAGCTATTAGAACAGGCCTTCCTCTGGCTGTTCCAAGGCTTTCTCTCTGCCACATCTCTCCCATATGGCAAAAGGAAATCACGTCAAAAGGGGCTGGCCAGAATAAGGCCTGTTCTAATATTTGCCGGCAACCGCAAAGTTTGAAGAACTGTGGTAGAGATGAGAGAGACCCGGGGGTGGGAGGAGGAAGATCATAGTCATCACACGATTTGCCTCATTATCTGGAGCAGATTCCCAGACTCCCCGCGGCAAACCTGGGGAGCAGTCACAGCACACTGCTTGAAAAACATTGCTTTAGATCATCCTCTTTGGATATTTTGGCATGTACAGTTCAAGGTAGTTCTCTTCAAGATATTTTGAGTATTATTTTATTTTACTGTCCACCTAACCAATGGAAACAAGCTTGTGTTGATTTTATTGATTTGATAACTAGGCTAAATGTTGGTTTTAATAATATTATTTTGCTTGGAGACATTAATCTACACTTAGAAAATCAAGCAGATTCTAAGGTAAGTCATATACTTGAATTTTTGCAATCTTTGGATTTTGAATAGCCTATGATTACTCTTGATGGCTGTATTCATGTTAAGGGTCATCATTTAGATCGTTTTGCTTTTAACATTTTTAATTCACAAAGTCTGCACATTTCAGACCACTTTTGGGAACCTATTATCTGGTCTGATCACTATGCATTAATTTTAAATTAAATGGGCAGGAATCAAATATACCAAAACCTTCATTAAAACATCATCTTTATTTATCACTTAGGAAAGCTGAACCACAAGAATTCTGGGAAAAAGCAGATATCTTGTTTATTACAGTCTCAACTGGAACAGGGAGCTCATAGTTTTTCTAATTGGGTTAGGCTAAGCAATAATATTATGGATGAAATTGCTCCTGTAAAAGAAAAGAAAAAACATTTTCCCAGAAGACAAAGTTGGTTTTCTGGAGAGCTACTTAGATTAAAAAGATATTGTAGGACTCTGGAAAGAAAATGGCATAAAACTAAATCATGCGCTTATCCGATGTGCACTTAAATGGAGTGCACTGTATATCCAATCAGTAAAATGATACAATCTATCCCAATTTAACTGTGAAAACAAGCAAAGAAGCTTTACTACTACTACTATCATTTATATAACGCTACTAGACGTACGCAGTACACATTGTATACAGGTACTTTCTCTGTCCCTAGGGGGCTCACAATATAAGTTTTTTTTTTTCGTACCTGGGGCACTGGAGGGTTAAGTGACTTACCCAAGGTCACAAGAAGCTGCAGTGGGAATTGAACCCAGGTTGCCAGGATCAAAGCCCGCTGCACTAACCACTCTAGAGATAAACACTGCATGTGGAAATGAAGTAGGAGATAGTTCACTTATCTGTATCTCACAAGATAATTTAGAATTGAGAAATACACTCAAAACGTCGGACTTCTCTTCTGTATTGAGCACTTCCCCAGATTGCAGCACAGTCTTCCTTCTGATAATCACATCTGAATCCCCCCTCCAATTTTTTTTTTGGTTTTTTGCTTATTTAACTTCAAAAAGTTGTTATGTGTCCAATCATCTATCAAATAACATACTTGGCAAACTCGTTCATTTCTTCAAAGGTTACTCATGCAGGACTTAAAATAAAAATATCAGCATAAGGTAACCTAAAAATACTCAGATTAGACAGCATTTCCCCCAGAGGACTCATATAGACACTAAACAACAAAGACGAATGAGGGGAACCTTGCAGAACTCCACAATGAGCCTCCCATGTTGCTAAAACTGAATTTTGACCCTTAACACAATATTTCCTTTTCTTCAAAAATTATTGAAAACCATTTCAGCACATTACCTCCCATGCCCAAGGCGCTAAGTTTACTTAACATTTGATAGTGATCAATGGCATCAAAAGCCGCAGACATGTCATACTGAAACAACATGGTGCATTTACCACAGCATAAGGTTTTTCTGATCTCAGACATTAATATCAACAGTAATGTCTCTACATTTTATACATCATGGTTTCTGCCCATTTCATAGCATAATCTTTAGAAAATATAATCTGAAAGCTGCTGAGAAACTGCATATTCCAAAACTTTAGTTTGCTAGGGAATGCTGGCTACTGGATGATAATTTTCTACCTTAGATCTAATCCTATTGCTTTGGAGATTGGAGTATGTAATATATCAGTTGTCAAAGTAGAATATGAATCTTCTTGCAATGTTGTATTAATGAAATGAGTTAACCAATGGGAAATGTGACTTGGTAATTGTTTTAACAGAGAAGGTGGACATATATCTAAGTGATAGTGGGAAAGTCTTTGTAACGTCCTGGAAACCCATTGATCAGAGACTGGTGATAAAACTCTGTTCTCACTATGCCTTGACAACACCTCAGACAATATGTTTGGTACATGTGGACTGACGGTTTGTCGTATCTTATGTACCTTGGATTGAAAAACATTAGTTAAATTATTGGCTGAAGGTTGCAGAGAATTTTGTACAGAGAATGCTGAATCTAAACTAGTCAAGTCAGAAAAACCTTAGATAATTCAGTGAAATCAATTTTTGACTGTTTTGTCCTCAAGAAAACAATCTTTTTGCCTTACTAACTTGTATTGTTTAATTTATTCCAAACCAGAAAAGACTGTTTATTAATTCTTTAATTTCTTCCATTTCTTCTCCAATCTTCTGCAAACTCTTTTAAGAGTCAATAATTCCTCATCGAACTAAGGAGAAAAATAAACCCTCTTACTTTGCCTATCAAGGGAGCCACATCCTCTAAAACTTCAGTAATTGACACATTTCAATCTTCTATCATAGACCTAGAAGTAGTAACTTCTAAATTAAGATTCTAGCAACTTGCCAAAATTGATTAGAATCAACTTTACCACGTCCCAATAACTACCCGATTCTTCAGTAATTTAGGAACTGTGATATAAAAGTCTAATAGATCATGAACTGACCACATAACCTGATCCCAAGTAATATGGTCAACTAAAGGGTGTGTTCGCAACCAGACTGATAAGCAACAAAATCTAATGCATGACCCTTATTGTTTGTTGTAACAATTGAGCCTAACAAAAATTCAGAGGATCTAAAAACTATAAATTTTAAAGTTGATACCTCAGTTCTAAATGTAAACTTAAGTCTCCTAGGGGTCCTTTTACTAAATCACATAGGCGCATACGCACATCAGTTTTGAACTACAGCCCGGCTACCGTGTAGTCTGGGCGGTAATTTCATTTTTTACGTGTGTCCACTAAGTGTGCCAGACATTTTCCGGCGCACAGCACTAATCGGGCGGTAATCGGCATTGTGCGTGTGTAGACCATTACCGCCCAGTTAACATGTGAGATTTTACAGCTAGGTCAGAAAAAATTGTTGAATAATGTAGTATAACATCAAGGAACCATCAGCATGTATTTTTACTCACAGGGAGGGTGGGCAATTTTCAAATAGCCCATTTACCTGGATAAATAGCTTTTGTAAATTGTCCTTTCCTTATATATATATTTACATATGATGTCTGTTTTGTTCAAAACTGTTCTGGAAGGGTTGATGGGGTAATCTTGATTCTGGTTGATATTCAATATGATTTAACTGGCCAGAAGCAGCCACTGACTGGTAAATCGCTTGTTCAGGGCTATCCACTAATTTTCAGCAGCACTTAACTGGTTATCCCAGCTAAAAATTAGCAGTTAGCACCTAAGTGAAAACCCAGCTAATTGGGGAGCATTCAGGAGGTAGAGGTAGCACTTGGGCGGTTTAGTGCAGATATTCAGCACTTACTCAGCCAAGGTAACAACATAAATGGGACCCTATAAAACACAGTCCTATTTTTATGTAGCAACCCATGGCCAGTTAAGTTCTGGATATCAACTTAACAAGCTATGTGTTTGCCAATTCTGCATAAACCGGACAATTTACAAAAGCTATTTATCCAGGTAAATGGGCTATTTGAAAATTGCCCACCCTCCCTGTGAGTAAAAATACATGCTGATGGTTCCTTGATGTTATACTACATTATTCAACAATTTTTTCTGATTTAATACTAGGGGGTCCTTTTACTAAGATGCGGTGAAAAACAGCCTGCGCTGGTGTAGACGCATGTATTGGACGTGCACAGGTCCATTTTTAAGCACGCCTGCAAAATAGGCCTTTTTTTGGCCAAAAATGGACATGTGGCAAAATAAAAATTGGTGCGTGTCCATTTTGGGCCTGCGACCTTACCGCCACCCATTGACCTAGCTGTAAAATCTCACATGTTAACTGGGCGGTAATGGTCTACACACGCACAATGCCAATTACCGCCCGATTAGTGCTGTGCGCCGGAAAATGTCTGGCACACTTAGTGGACACACGTAAAAAATGAAATTACCGCCCAGACTACACGGTAGCCGGGCTGTAGTTCAAAACTGATGTGCGTATGCGCCTATGTGATTTAGTAAAAGGACCCCTAGGAGACTTAAGTTTACATTTAGAACTGAGGTATCAACTTTAAAATTTATAGTTTTTAGATCCTCTGAATTTTTGTTAGGCTCAATTGTTACAACAAACAATAAGGGTCATGCATTAGATTTTGTTGCTTATCAGTCTGGTTGCGAACACACCCTTTAGTTGACCATATTACTTGGGATCAGGTTATGTGGTCAGTTCATGATCTATTAGACTTTTATATCACAGTTCCTAAATTACTGAAGAATCGGGTAGTTATTGGGACGTGGTAAAGTTGATTCTAATCAATTTTGGCAAGTTGCTAGAATCTTAATTTAGAAGTTACTACTTCTAGGTCTATGATAGAAGATTGAAATGTGTCAATTACTGAAGTTTTAGAGGATGTGGCTCCCTTGATAGAAAGGCAAAGTAAGAGGGTTTATTTTTCTCCTTAGTTCGATGAGGAATTATTGACTCTTAAAAGAGTTTGCAGAAGATTGGAGAAGAAATGGAAGAAATTAAAGAATTAATAAACAGTCTTTTCTGGTTTGGAATAAATTAAACAATACAAGTTAGTAAGGCAAAAAGATTGTTTTCTTGAGGACAAAACAGTCAAAAATTGATTTCACTGAATTATCTAAGGTTTTTCTGACTTGACTAGTTTAGATTCAGCATTCTCTGTACAAAATTCTCTGCAACCTTCAGCCAATAATTTAACTAATGTTTTTCAATCCAAGGTACATAAGATACGACAAACCGTCAGTCCACATGTACCAAACATATTGTCTGAGGTGTTGTCAAGGCATAGTGAGAACAGAGTTTTATCACCAGTCTCTGATCAATGGGTTTCCAGGACGTTACAAAGACTTTCCCACTATCACTTAGATATATGTCCACCTTCTCTGTTAAAACAATTACCAAGTCACATTTCCCATTGGTTAACTCATTTCATTAATACAACATTGCAAGAAGATTCATATTCTACTTTGACAACTGATATATTACATACTCCAATCTCCAAAGCAATAGGATTAGATCTAAGGTAGAAAATTATCATCCAGTAGCCAGCATTCCCTAGCAAACTAAAGTTTTGGAATATGCAGTTTCTCAGCAGCTTTCAGATTATATTTTCTAAAGATTATGCTATGAAATGGGCAGAAACCATGATGTATAAAATGTAGAGACATTACTGTTGATATTAATGTCCGAGATCAGAAAAACCTTATGCTGTGGTAAATGCACCATGTTGTTTCAGTATGACATGTCTGCGGCTTTTGATGCCATTGATCACTATCAAATGTTAAGTAAACTTAGCGCCTTGGGCATGGGAGGTAATGTGCTGAAATGGTTTTCAATAATTTTTGAAGAAAAGGAAATATTGTGTTAAGGGTCAAAATTCAGTTTTAGCAACATGGGAGGCTCATTGTGGAGTTCTGCAAGGTTCCCCTCATTCGTCTTTGTTGTTTAGTGTCTATATGAGTCCTCTGGGGGAAATGCTGTCTAATCTGAGTATTTTTAGGTTACCTTATGCTGATATTTTTATTTTATGTTTCAATGATTTTTATTGACAGCATATCAAGTACAATAACAACTCTTTGGAAATTACATGGTAAGTCTGTGCTGTCTAACATTTTTATCTATGAACGTCCCCCCTTTCCCCCCCCTTTTTCCCCCACCCAGCCTACCCCCCTCCCCCTTTCCCTTTTAACTAAAATACAACAATGACATCATCAAGGAAGAGTATTGAGTTTGAGTTTAATTGGCAAGTAAGTTTCTCTTGGCTGACGGTTGCAGCGTATTCCAGAGTCTGCCCCATGTCTGTCGCAACCGCCTTCTGTCTTCTAGGTTCTGGGCGGAGACCGCGCATCTTTCCAGTTTAGATAAGTCAATCATCAATATTCTCCATTGGGTGATATTCGGTCCATTCCGGTCCATCCACCCATTTAAGATCACCTTTTTTCCAATCATAATCGCACGTTGCAGAAATCCACGGTATCCCGGCAACGCCGGCTTGGCATATTTGTATATTCCAAATAAGAGTAAGGGCTGTAGCTCTATCCTTCTGTGCCAGCATGTCCAGATTGCTTCAAGCACTTGTTTCCAGAAATGTTGCACTCTCTGACAGGCCCAAAACATATGTCCCAGAGTGGCCTTTGGCGCATCACACTTTAGGCAATTTCCAGTTGCTCCATACCCTGCTTTCTGGGCTCTGTGTGGTGAGATATGTAAACGGAGCACAAATTTGTATTGTAATTCCCAGTATCGCGTGAATGGCGATGTGTTGAGTATAGAAGTCAAATAATTTTGTATCATATTGTCTGTCACCTCCGCTGACAAATCTGCGGACCAGTCCTGTGCCCTCTTCTTGTAGTCTATGTCCTCTGTTGTGTCCAATAAATATCTGTGATGGTACCTTAGCGGTACTTCATTTTGAGATCCCAATGTTAAGGCTGTGCTCAATGTATCCTGAACATCTTCACACAAATTAATCCAGCCTACTGATGTAGCATAGTGTTTCACTTGAAGGTAGGCGAACACATCCGAGGCTGGCAATTTGTATTCTCTCTGCAAATCTGTGAAAGGACGCATTTGCCCTTCCACATTTATTAGTTGGTATAGGAATTGAATACCCTTTCCCCGCCAACGGGCAAACACTCCGGAAGTTGTTCCCGCCGGGAAGTCCGGGTTGTGGTATATTGGCAGAAACGGTGTAGCACTCGCTGAAAATCCATGCCGTCTGCATAGCCATCTCCACGTTGCTCTGGTTGATGTCAAAAACAAGTTCTTAGATATTTTAATGTCTGGGTTTTGTTTGCCTGTATGCAACAACCAACCAGGGTGCAGCTCTGGGAAGGCCAATACCTCTATGTGAGTTGCTGTGAATTCTTGGCCTCCCACTAGCCAATCCCTTATATGCCTCATGGAGCACGCTATTGTGAGGTACCTTATACTTAATAGTCCCATTCCTCCATGCATCCTAGGTTTGTGTAAAACATCTATTGGGAGCCTCGGTCTCTGGCCTCGCCACAAAAAGGTCTGGATTACTCTAGACAGGACCCTCTCCTCTCTCTGTCTTAAATATAACGGGAGCATTTGAAAGGTGTATAGCCAGCGAGGGGCCACCATCATATTAAACAGGGCAATTCTAGCTGTAAGGGAAAGCGGAGCCCTCCCCCATCTTTGTAACGTACGTCTGGTTTCAGTGAGCAGTGGTATCACATTTTCATCGTAAAGCTGCAATGGGTCATTTGGTATCTCTACCCCCAGGTATTTCAACCGCTCGGTTCCCCATTTCAGAGGAAACTGCCCTTGCCATTCCGTTTGAACCTCTTCCCTCGTCGGCATGGCCAGAGATTTTGTGTAATTGAGTCTAAAGCCTGATACCTCCCCATAGTTCCCCACCTCTTGGAGCAGGGCTGCTAGTGATGTCTGAGGGTCATCTAGGAGAAGCATGAGATCATCGGCATACGCCAGTAATTTAGTCATGTGTCCAGGTAGTTGTGCTCCTTTGATTTCTTTTGTATTTCGTATTACAGATAGAAGTGGTTCTAGTGTAAGCACAAATAATAATGGGGAGAGCGGGCACCCCTGCCGCGTCCCCCGCTCAATCCTAAACTCCTTTGTCCTAATGCCATTGACCAAAATGGAAGCTGTTGGCGATGTATAAAGAGCCTGAACTGCCTCAAAGAACCAACCCTGAACTCCCACCCAACGCAATGTCTCAAACATGAACGGCCACTCGACTACATCAAATGCTCGTTCTGCATCTAAGCTAACCAATAGTCTGTTTGTGTCTGTCTCTTTTGCATGCATCAGCGCCGCCAACAGCCTCCGCACATTAAGTACCGATTTTCTACCTCTGACGAACCCCACTTGGTCTGTATGAACAACCTTAGGTAGACTCTGGGCCAGTCTATCCGCCAGGATTCGAGACAGGATTTTAATGTCAACATTGATTAGTGATATTGGCCTATATGTGCCGGGCTGCATGGGATCTCTCCCGGTTTTGGGGATCAAGCTGATCAGAGCTGTATTTGCGTATTGGGGAAAGGCGCCCTGCTGGACCGCTTCGTTATATACATCTATCAACGGCCCAATCACCTGGCCTTGGAGCATCTTATAGAACTCGCTTGTATAGCCATCTGGCCCCGGTGCAGTGTGAAGTCTGAGTGTTTTAATACCTTGACTAATTTCTTTTGCGGTTATTGGGGCGTTCAGAGCCTCTATCTCCTTTGTAGAGAATTTCGCCATTCCCGATCTTTTTAGGTATTCTGCTGCTTTGATCTCTAATGTTTCTTTTTCCCCTGCTTTTTTATAGAGTGATTCAAAGTGCTCTTTAAATAATTCAGCTACCTCATCCATATTAGTTGCAGTCTTGCCGTCTGGTGTGCGCAGAGCTGTGATAAAGTGTTGTTTCCTATTGTTTTTAACTACTTTAGCCAGATAAGCACCGGCTTTGTCTCCAAATTTCTGGAGCCTAAATTTCCGATATACGAGGGAACGTGTCATTCTCTCATGTAAGAGGCTGTTAAGTGCTGTTCGAGCTACCATAAGGGTATCATAGCATGTTTGAGTGGGTGTTTTGGTATATGCTCTCTTTGCTTCCCTCAGCTTACGTTCAAGGGCTATGACTTGCTGGTTGATTTTACGGTTGCGCCTACACACATACGCTATGATATCTCCCCGTAGCACTGCTTTTGCCGCTGACCAGAATAGGCCGGGGTCATCTAAATGACACTCGTTGTTCTGCTGGTATTCCTCCCACCTTTCACATATATATTTCTTAAAATCTGGGGAGGAATAAAGGTATGTGGGGAACCTCCATCCCGCGGGTTTCTGAAAGAATGCCTGTGCTTCCATATCTGCCCATATCATTGCGTGATCGGAGATTTCCTCCGGGCCTATCTGGGCATCCAGCACCTGGGGAAATAGCGTTGGGGACAAAAAAATGTAATCTAGCCTGGATTGTGTTCGGTGCACTCTGGATGTGTGCGTATAGTCTCTTTCTTCCTGGTGCAGTAATCTCCAGGGGTCTATTATCCCTGCTAGTGTACAGAAAGACTCTAATATGGTTCCTCCTGCTTTATCACCCTGCGGCATGCCTCTGGACCTGTCTATCTGTGTATCATAAACCTGGTTCATGTCTCCTGCTATTACCAAAGGCAGATGTGTGTATTGCTGACATCTGTTTAGCAGTTGCGCAAAAAAACTTCTGCTTTTAACCAAGGGCGCATAGACTGCCACCAGTAATATTTCTTTCCCTTGTAAGTTTATTTGTACCCCTAGGTACCTCCCTTCTCCATCTTTGAATCTTAACTTGGCTGTGCATGCAAGGGCTTTATGTATCAATATTGCTACTCCTCCCTTTCTTCCCATGGCTGGTGAGCAGAACACCTCTCCCACCCAATGTCGTTTTAACTTGTCATGCTCTTCTCGAGACAGCCTCGTTTCTTGCAGGCAGGCTATCTGAGCTCCATGATGCTTAAGGGCAGCTAGGATTTTTGTGCGTTTTACTGGGGATGTGATACCACACACGTTCCACGAAACCAAACGTGTCTTTTTGAGTCCTGATCTAGCCAGGGACTTCTCCATAAGTTACATTCAGCTTATTTAGTGCATAACACCCCCGGGCGCCCAGCCTCACCCTTAGGGCTCTCTGTTCCGTTTTATTCTTTTCATTGTCTTCCACTGTTTCCTTTACTAGACCCATATTGTCTCTTCTTCCATATTTCTTCTTAAATTCCCTTCCTTTCTGTCTGTTCCTATATCCTATTCTCCCTCCCTCCCTCCCCGAACTCTCCCCCCCTCCCCATCCCCCCCTTGAGTACTGCCCCAACTGTGACATTAGAGGACACTTCCTTGCTCGAGGCCCCAACAACTTACATATTGTTAAGTAAAACTTAATAACCCGCAGCAGTATGTTACCCGCTGCCTTACCCTACACATTCAGCCAGGCAAACCTTGATACAGCGGCTTCAGCTTTCTGCTGCGTTGTTTTTATTCTCATTTTGTTTCTTTTCAATGCTGCATACAAATTCTTTTGCTTCATCTATGGATTCAAAAGTTTTCCAGGTGTTCTCCTGCTTGATCTTAAGTATAGCTGGATAAAGGAGCATAAATTTAATGTTTAGTGCAACCAGCTGCTTACATACTGGGGTAAATTGCCTCCTTTTGTCTTGTAACTGGGCAGAGTAGTCTTGGAAGATATGTATCAAGTGTCCGTCAAACTTCACCTCGTCTCGCTTTAGTCGGTACCCCCGCAGGATCTCTGCTTTGTGGAGGTAATTATGTACTTTTAAAATCACCACGCGAGGTGACTGTCTGCCATCTTTGATTCGTCCCACGCGGTGCGCGCGTTCCAGGCAGAGCGGCCCTGAGGAGTCCGACAAGGCAAATTCTGAAGCCAGCCAGCGTTCCAGCGTTGTTGCTAATACACGGTCTCCGATTGTCTCCGGCAGCCCCACAATCCGCAGATTTGATCGCCGGGATCTATTTTCTAGGTCGTCTATTTTCCCGGTCAGGAGTTCCACCGTACCAGTAAGTTTTTTAAGGGCTGCTTGCATCGGGTTGTTAGCGTCCTCTAGCTCTGATACCCTTTTTTCCACTTCTCCGGTTCTCCTCATAGTCTCCGAGAGCCGCGTTTCAAAGGCTTCATATTGAGTTGCCAACTTTTCGAATTTGGGCTCCAGTGCTGTGATTACCACCTCTGTCATCTGCGCTAGTTGCTCCGCCGAAAAAACCGGCCCAGCACAAGATGGCGACTTCTCAGTCCCAGCCTCAGTTGCTCTCATTTTCTCTTTGTCTTTTTTAGCTCCTCTGCTCGCCATTCCCCTCGCCGGCGTTTCTAAATATTTGTCCATAAATGTTCGGCTGTTTGCCTCTGGCTTTCTGTGTTATAATTCCGGCGTTAGCGGGTTATTTAGAAGTCTAGAATGTTGGGGCCTCGGAGAGAGCAGAAAACGCGTCTCACCCTCTCATCGCACCACGTGATCCTCCGATATTTTTATTTTAAGTCCTGCATGAGTAACCTTTGAAGAAATGAACGAGTTTGCCAAGTATGTTATTTGATAGATGATTGGACACATAACAACTTTTTGAAGTTAAATAAGCAAAAAACCAAAAAAAAAATTGGAGGGGGGATTCAGATGTGATTATCAGAAGGAAGACTGTGCTGCAATCTGGGGAAGTGCTCAATACAGAAGAGAAGTCCGACGTTTTGAGTGTATTTCTCAATTCTAAATTATCTTGTGAGATACAGATAAGTGAACTATCTCCTACTTCATTTCCACATGCAGTGTTTATCTCTAGAGTGGTTAGTGCAGCGGGCTTTGATCCTGGCAACCTGGGTTCAATTCCCACTGCAGCTTCTTGTGACCTTGGGTAAGTCACTTAACCCTCCAGTGCCCCAGGTACGAAAAAAAAAAACTTATATTGTGAGCCCCCTAGGGACAGAGAAAGTACCTGTATACAATGTGTACTGCGTACGTCTAGTAGCGTTATATAAATGATAGTAGTAGTAGTAAAGCTTCTTTGCTTGTTTTCACAGTTAAATTGGGATAGATTGTATCATTTTACTGATTGGATATACAGTGCACTCCATTTAAGTGCACATCGGATAAGCGCATGATTTAGTTTTATGCCATTTTCTTTCCAGAGTCCTACAATATCTTTTTAATCTAAGTAGCTCTCCAGAAAACCAACTTTGTCTTCTGGGAAAATGTTTTTTCTTTTCTTTTACAGGAGCAATTTCATCCATAATATTATTGCTTAGCCTAACCCAATTAGAAAAACTATGAGCTCCCTGTTCCAGTTGAGACTGTAATAAACAAGATATCTGCTTTTTCCCAGAATTCTTGTGGTTCAGCTTTCCTAAGTGATAAATAAAGATGATGTTTTAATGAAGGTTTTGGTATATTTGATTCCTGCCCATTTAATTTAAAATTAATGCATAGTGATCAGACCAGATAATAGGTTCCCAAAAGTGGTCTGAAATGTGCAGACTTTGTGAATTAAAAATGTTAAAAGCAAAACGATCTAAATGATGACCCTTAACATGAATACAGCCATCAAGAGTAATCATAGGCTATTCAAAATCCAAAGATTGCAAAAATTCAAGTATATGACTTACCTTAGAATCTGCTTGATTTTCTAAGTGTAGATTAATGTCTCCAAGCAAAATATTATTATTAAATTTCTATGGGGACAAACTGGTTTAGCGCACCACTGATAAGTGCAAGATTCACTTATATGCATGGTTTAAGCTCCTTTGCACAGAAGGACTCCGGACGGTTGGTGAGAATGGGGGGTACAAAAGGGGGAGGGCGAGGGGGGGAGTTCTTGAGATTTTGGGGGTTTGTTTTCGGGACAGTTTATTTTCATGGTGGACTGACTGCGTGCACTGGGGGGAGGCAAAGGAACATCTGGTGGCTAGACGAGGGAGTACCTGAGGGCTGGGAGGTGCTCTTTCCATACATTAGACAATTGAACAAATTGAGAAAAGCCTTAACTTGGAGCGCTGGGGCAGGTTAAGTTAATGTCTTGGAATGTGGGGGAGTCTCATCGCCCATAAAGAGGAAAGAAATTCAGCAGGCTCTGCGGCGCCATGCGGTGGACATAGCATTCCTTCAAGAAACGCATTTGACTTCCATAGAGCATGATAAATTTAAGCAGGGCTGGGTGGAAGCTGTAGTTGGATCCCCAGCACACAAAAGAAGGCTGGGGTACTGATCCTATTCCGGAAGGGGTTGCAATTAAATATCAAAACAGTAAAGAGAAGTTCAGTGGGTAGATATGTGTTGGTCGAGGCAGAGTTGGGAGGGGTCTCCTACACTTTTTGTAATATATATGTGCCCAATGTCTATGATAAAAAATTTTATTCAGAGATCGTGACACTGCTAGCCCCCTACCAGCAGAGACCGGTGGTCCTTGGGGGTGATTTTAATATGGTTTACGACCCAATATTGGGGCAGAGATACTATTCCAAAGGATTGCCGTTTCTGTGCACTGCCCTTGAATTGATAGATGTGTGGAGGGTGCTCCATCCAGGGTGTAGAGATTATACACATTTGTCCAGAGCCCACTCATCTTCATCTAGGATTGATTATATATTCATTTCAAGGTCGCTCTTCTCTAAAACTGTGGCAGCGGAGATTGGGCCAGGAGAAATTTCTGACCATTCACCAGTGTGGGTGACACTGGAAGTAGCGGGGAGTAAGAGGGGTTATGGGGGGTGGTCCTTCCCATTTGAGCTTTACCGAGATGCAAAATTTAAGGAACATCTTCAGGAAAAGTGGAGGGAGTATGAACTCCATAATAAAGGTCATATAGAACAGCATGGGTTATATTGGGAAACCGCAAAAGCGGTGCTGAGAGGAGAAATAATCGCATATAGAGCACGGAAAAGGAGGCAAAGGCATCAGGAGATCTTGCGTTTGGAAAGGGAGGTTCGGGTGCAGCGGCAGAGATATGGGAGGGTCCAGACAGAGGAACAGAAATTGGTGTATTTGGAGTCTCAGAGGGCATTAAATGAGCTCTTGCAGGAGAGGGCATACAAATCGATCATGTATTATAAACATCAGTTGTTTATGTATGGGAACAAGGCGGGGCACTTGTTGGGCCGGTTTGCCAGAGGGTCAAGGGGGATATCCCGGATCCTACAGGTGCAGAACCCGGATGGTAGAGTGCATAGACTTGAGCAGGACATAGTAGAAAGTTTCCGAAATTATTATGCAAAACTGTATGAAGCGGATACAGATATAATACCTGATAGTGTTATTTCTGGATAATATTGACCTGCCAGAGTTGGCGACACCACAGAAAGAAATTCTTAATGCCCCCATAGAGGAGGGGGAATTATTATTAGCTTTACAACAGAGTGATATTCATAAGGCACCAGGGCCTGATGGCTATAGTATAGCCTTTTACAAACTGATGTATGAACAGGTAGCTCCGCCTTTGTTAAATCTGTTTAATTCCATAGCGATCTCCGGTAAGGCTCCGGAGTCTTTTACCAAGGCAAAAATGATCATGTTGTTGAAACCGGGGAAAACCCCAGAAGATATGGGTTCCTATAGATCAATTTCATTGTTAAGCTGCGACGCTAAATTGTACGCAAAAATTCTCGCTAACCGATTGGCGCGGGTGCTCCCTAATTTGGTAGCGTTGCCACAGGTGGGGTTTGTGAGGGGTAGATCGGTGGTAAGTAACATGAGGGCCCTTATTGCTTCCTTGGAGAAGGTGGAGGAACAGGGAAGGCCTTCTCTGCTGATAAGTTTCGACGCAGAGAAGGCCTTCGATAGGGTGGCATGGCAGTTCTTATTTGCTGTACTGCAGAAGGTGGGCATCGAGGGTTTTTTCTGCACTGTGGTGGGAGCGCTATATGTTAACCCTCAGGCGTTCCTGTGGATTAATGGAGAGAAATCATGGGAATTCCAGGTTCGAAGAGGGGTGAGACAGGTGTGTCCACTCTCCCCATTGCTGTTTGTTCTGACTTTGGACCCCTTGGTACGAGAGATTGTGTCACATCCGGAAATTGCAGGAGTAAAATGGGGAGAGATGGGTTTTAAGATTTCCGCTTTTGCGGATGATATTTTGGTACACATCACGGACCCTAAAAAATCTCTACATGCGCTGCTAGAATTGTTTAAGGAATATGGGGATTATGCTGGATTCAAACTCAACTTTTCCAAGTCTTTAGCACTAACGGCAAGGGATGATGTGAGGGCAGAATGGGGGAGTGAGTTCCCCTTAAAATGGGCCAAAGGGAGTTTTACATATCTGGGGGTACAGATAGCCATGAGGACGACGGAATTTTATAACCTTAATTTTACACGGCTGTTGGAGAATATGCAGCTTAGGCTGCAAAAATGGGCAATTTTGCCGCTGTCGCTGCATGGGAGGGTCCAATTATTTCGCATGGCAGAGTTCCCTAGATGGCTGTACATGTTGCAGGTTCTTCCAGTGCGTTTGCGAAATAAAGATATTATGAAATTCAATCAGCATTTACGAAAGTTTGTTTGGGGGGGGGGGGGGGAGTCTAAGCTGCCGCTGAATTTGTTAATGGGCACCTGGAAAGTGGGAGGCTTCGGCCTGCCAGATATACAAAAATATAATCAAGCCTGCCTGCTAAGACATTTGGGTGACTGGCTGCTGGACAAACAAGATTATACACCGCGGAAACTGGAGCAAGCTTTTTTTGCTCCCTTTCACTTACACTATTTATTACATGGTCCGCAGAGTTCGGTACCGTCACAATTTAGGGGTAGTTTGTTGCTAAGACCCATAAGGGAGGTGTGGCAGGATTTAAATAGGTACTGGGGTTTCGGAGCGGATATATCTGATCTATTACCGTTGCAGGGAAACCCAACATTTACACCTGGATCTGAGAATCAGGTATTTCGGAGGTGGGCATTACTGGGAATAACAAGGGTAGAACATGTATTAGGGACAAGGGGTGGTCTGCTAAACTTGGGGGCATTGGGGGTAGGAATTAGTGCAAGTCATGAATTTGCATATCAGCAACTAGCTCATTATATTCGGTCTCTCAATATGGAACAGTTGAATTGTGGACATGGGAGTAAAGTCAGAGAGTTCTTTAAGGAGACCCCGGGACAGCGACCCTCAATATCGAGTCTGCATAAGCTTCTTTGGGTATTAGACCCGCAGAGACATACTGCAGCAATCACCACTCGATGGGCCCGTGACATGCAGAGACCCGGTTTGACTTTAGATTATACAAAGTTGGTGTCCCGAATCCCGGAGATCTCTGTGAATGCGAGTCTGCGGGAATGTCAATTTCGAATTCTACACAGGGCTTACATGACCAAGACGCAGCTGTTTAAGATGGGAGGGGTGCCTGATCCACTCTGCTCTAAGTGTCAGCGGCAGGAAGGCACACTGTACCACTGTCTTTGGGGTTGCACTGCCACACAAAAATATTGGCATCAGATCATAGAATATTTGGAGGGATTGGTACAGTCTCTAATAAGTTTTACTCCTCTGGGGATACTATTTGATAAATATGAGCTTTTTGTCTTCCAGAAGAGGGGCTCGAGACAGTTGATCTGCAGGGCCTGTTTGATGGGGAAAAAAGTGATTATGCATGGGTGGGTCTCTGCGGACCCACCTGATTTTTGGCATTGGAGGAACAGATTTCATAATCTTCTATTGCATGAGCGAAGGGCGGTGGGACCCTCACAGAAGAAGAGGACACAGTTTCTGGAGACTTGGGGTCCCTATTTCCAGTCTCTGACTCCACGCGCGCGCAGCTCAGTGTTAAACGGTTTATAAGTTTTTTTTTTTTTTTAAAGGGGGGAGGGGGGAAGGTACAGGATGTATTACTTGGATGCAAATGTGCCTTATTATGGAGAATCTTTAGTTGCATCGTTGTGGGCGGGTGGGGGGGGGGGGTGGATTCATGGGAAGGGGGTGGGGGAGGGGGACAGGGAAGGAGGGGATTACACCTAAAACATAAATTTACTTTGAATTATTCTTGAGTGTTCTGTACATGTAAAAAAATCCCATAGAGTATGGACTAGTATTGGAGGGTGTGAACTTACTGCAAGCCTATGTTTGTACTTCTTGTGAATGGTGTAATGTTTGCAGTGTGTCAGTTAAAAGTGTTGAAACATAAACTCCTTTGCAGGAAAGACTCCTCATAAGCGCGCGCGCACGGAATATGGAAGCCAATTGGCACATGACAAAGGGGTGATAAATTTGAAGTCTCATTGGTTAACTGCCACAGGCACAAGAAGCGAAAGAAAGTTGTTAGAGTGTACACTGGAGTCGTTGTCGTCATCGCGCAACTGTTAGACTTAACACTGGCTGAACGAATAGAAGTTCTTAAAAAATTAGAAAACAAAGTCAAGTATCTATTGCTAAAGAATATGGTGCCAATCCCAGTCAAATTTCACGTACCTTGAAGCAGAAAGATCAGCTTCTGGAAGACTGGCAAAACAATACAAATCCACACAGGAATCGTAAATGGGCGGGAAAAGCTGAGGATGTCGAAGATGCTCTTCTTTGGTGGTTTTCTCAAGTCAGGAGCAGACAGTTTCCTGTCAGTGGTCCACTGCTTATGAAGAAAGCTAATCAGCTAGCTGAAAGTCTTGGACTAACTGAATTCAAAGCCACTGTTGGATGGTTGGAAAGATGGAAGGCGAGGAACAACATAAAATTCAAGAAACAGCACGGTGAAAAACAAGACGCTGATGACTTTGGTGCTGAAAATTGGGTTGTTTCAGTTCTTCCTACCATCTTGAACAAGTTTGCACCTCGTGACATTTTCAGTGCTGACGAAAACAGTCTCTACTGGCGAGCGATTCCTGATGGAACACTTGCATTCAAACAAGCCGAAACTACAGGAAGTAAAACGTTGAAGGACCGACTGATGATCGTCCTTTGCTACAATATGGATGGGAGTGAGAAGTTGGAACCACTCTTCATTGGAAAGAGCAAACAGCCCCGTTGCTTCAAGAATGTTAAGCGACTTCCTGTGTCATACGAGGCTAACGCAAATTCATGGATGACTGGGGAAATTTGGAAGCAGTAGCTAAAGAAGTTAGACACTAGAATGCGGGCACTAAGCATCAGATTTTGTTGCTTTGTGATAATTGTGCTGCACACAGTGATGATGTCAGGCTGTCTAATGTCAAGGTGGTCTTCCTGCCACCAAACACTACCTCCCTGAACCAACCTATGGATCAGGCATAATAGCCAATTTAAAAAAACATTATCGGGCTCTTGTGCTACGTCATCTGATGAGCGTTAAGGATGACCAGACTGCCAAGGATAAACGTGCTGTTGAACTGGCTCATAATCTATCACTGCTGGATTCCCTACATATGCAGAAAGAAGCCTGGAATCATGTTACACAGGCAACCATTGTGAACTGCTACAAGTTAAGGATGTGGAGAGGGATGAAAGAGATGCAGCTGTTGTAAACGCGTCAGATGAATAGGCTATTGACATCCTAGCCGGTGTTACTGAAGAGGAGTTTCATCACTACGTAGCTGTTGATTACGATCTACAAACAGCTGACGACAGCACTGATGTCGAGATATGCGCCTACACGCAGGCAACGGTTGATGATGAAACAGATGATGAAATGAGCAGTGAGGCATATGCTGACGAAATTCAACAACCTCCTGTCACTTTTGCAAGAGCGCTGGAGAGTCTCAACACCGTGCGGGCCTATCTGGAGGCCACTGGATGTCAGTGCTATGACAGTTTTTAACGTCTGGCAGACGTAGTCTCTGGAACTCACAGACCCAATAGTGTAGTTAACAGAGACTGTATATTGTACGTATAATAAACAGTACTATACATATGTTTATCAGATGTCAAGCTTCTTTGGGTCACAACGGTTAAGTGCATGCTCCGGTTAACTGCATGTATTTCTTTGGTCCCAGACCCTTGCACTTAAGCGGATTGCATTGTATTTATTGAAGGCTTTCTGCACAAGGTATGTGCAATATGCAGCTTGAAATTGTTTCTTAAATGACTGAATTCAAATGGTTCATTTTATGTCATTTTATACTTGTTTTTAGTTATCTTTTACTGTTAATTTTTATTCAGCTATCCCTATGGTTAGTTTGATTTATTTAGTAAGATCGATTTTATATTTTATTTTAATTACTGGCTGACAGTATTTTATATATATGCCATTTTGTATAAGAATTCATCTGAATAGGTCATTCGCACATTGATTATATTTATGTTAACAATATATGTTGGTGATATTTATATTATGAATGTTTTTTGCCGTGACCCCTGACATAGGCAGTTTCACTGAAACAAGGACCATGTTGGGTCTGTTTAATAAAGCACTGGTTTGATGCCCCCTATTCGTGAAGGCTCCTTGTGCTTTTTTGCTCACTTATACTGCCACCTACAAACTGCCCAGTTTGCCTAATGCAGTGGTTCCCAAACCTGGTCCTGGAGGCACCCCAGCCAGTAAGGTTTTCAGAATACCCACAATGAATATTTATGAGAGATTTGCATGCACTGCCTCCACTGTATGCAAAGCTATCTCATGAATATTCATTTTGGGTATCCTGAAAACCTGACTGGCTAAGGTGCCTCTAGGCACAGCAAACAGGAAAAACCTCTACTTAGACATTGAGCTGATGCCTTCAGGTAACGCTGTGTGTTTGGATTCTCTTCTGAACGGAGGTCTTTGGGCAATTTTATTTGTTCAGGACTTTCTTGAACATTAATGTGACCCCTGAGGCAGGCGCTCGATTGCACACGAACTGTGTCAGGTCCTTTTGTCCAAGCAGTGAATAAAGCATCCTTTAAGCACTATTTCCTGTGCTGGAGTGTCTGTTGGCCAGCCTCTACTTTTGTTTGTTAGGGTGCCTCCAGTACCAGGTTTGGGAACCACTGGCCTAATGGTTAAGCTGGCTTCGAAGCTCCTTAAGACATTGATGTTGTTACAATTTCTTGGTTTTACTGATTTACTTCACTTTGGATAGCCATGGCAACCATCAACCCTTTCATAACAAGGGCTCACACTCAAAAACACAAATTATTCATAAAATACAATGCACTTCTTGTTTTTATTATACTCCATAAAATATACAGGAATCTTGATGTACTGAAAGAGTGCAAGTAAATACGGTATTCAAGCAGTCACTATTTCTATATACATGCGGATATTAATTCTTCAAAAACCCCACAAAATTATCAAATAGATCAAAATACTGTCTTGTATTTCATACTTTATATTCAGAAAACCAGCTGATAATTTATTAAGGTTTCCAGTTTTATAATACAAAATGGATAAAAGAAATTAGAACTGATTTATAGCAATTTGCTTGTATTTTACCTGGATATGCAAGAATACCTTGCATGTAAACTAAGCAATTTCATCTGTAAAAAGTTTTTCATAACGCTAAACCAAATAAAGTAGTCATGTTTAACAGACAAACCTCAGCTTATGCTGTTAATTGAGATAGCTTTTTTAATTCGGTAGACAACATTTTTACAGTAACTGTTATAAATAAAAAAAAAAAAGGGTGAAATCGTCACTATATAACAAGGACCTGCATAACAAATTATGAAAATCTCTCCTGAGAAAGATCTAGGTGTATCTTTTGAAAACAGAGAAAATCTCTTATATTCATCATCTTTCTTCTAGGAATCCAGGATTAAATATACAATATGGCGCCACAGAAGTATACTAAGTTGTGTGAAGAAGAGGGTACGTGACTGACAAGCCATTTCTTTGGAGCACAGGCCTACCATGTCTATTGGGCACTGGGAAACTTTTTTGAATTTTTTGTGACTTCAATTTCGGTAAATCACAACACATACTTTAAAAATAATTCAATTTAAAACCCCAAAGTTAAAACTCTAAAACTGTGCAACAAATACTGTTCCCCCTTCTTTACTGTACTGTACACGTATCACCCTGACTGCACCTTATTAGCTGGTTTTAATTTAAGGTTTAGCATTACAAAAGTACTATAGAAACAAATAGACAAATTCATCCGTTTTCCTTCCTGGTACATTTAGGAGAATCTTGGAAGGCAATTTTATAAACAAATCAACATTAAACACCACACTGAAGTGCAATTCTCAGAAGTAATGAAGGTTTGTTAAGACAAATACTTCTCTCTCTTCTGATTCCAGTTTTCACACAAAAGGTATTTAATTTAAAACAAAAAAATATTTAAATTATTTGGTCCTTTGGCAATTTGCTCTGCACTCAGAGGCTACCTACTATACCAAAGTTTTATTGCCTTCAAAATGTTTTATCTAAAATATTTTACGTTACATTTTCTTACCTGTACAATAGTGTTTACTCATCCAAGATACAATCCACCACAAGCTGACATCATCCCTGGCACCACAAATAAAATGATTATGACATTCTTTCATCTTTCTTACAATTTCTAAATATATTTGTGGGCCTGTTCATCAAGGGTTTTGTAACAGGTAGAAAAATGAAAGGAACCTGAGGTAAACAGGGCTTATAGTCAGGAGCCTAGAGTAGTACTCAGTTTGTTGACGTGCACATTGAAAATGTTCCTAAAATGAGCACTTTTTCATAAGGACATACAAACAAAATTGCTTTTCTCAGGTCTGTTCTGCGTTAGTGAACATTTCTGTTTGTAACTTCCAACAACTGGGGCTCATGGAGGAAGTTTCAATAAGTCTCAGAATCTGAATCATTGAGATCATCTTCTTCTGTATAAGGATATCCATCTTCCCTGCCAATATTATTGAAGTTGCAGTAAGAACTATGTTCACTCCTCATGATTGGCAGAGAGTCAAATGTGACAGTTTTTGAGGTGTTGGTATAATGATTTATGGCATTCAGTGTCAGTGAAGGTAGCGTGTTGCTTGATGAAATGGGTGCCATTGTGGCCAAAATCAGAGCTAGACAATCTGCAACATCCTTGTTGGGAGCACAAGCCAAAGCAGGTGTGTAACCTGAAAATTCAAATGAGAAAAATTAAAACCTTTATTTAACCATTACAGACTACATGTACAGCTAGAATTACAATCTGCTACTGTTTTATTAGTAACTAGGTCTGACTGCATAAAATGGGACCTGTAGTAAAACAACATGCATTAATGGTACAAGTTTTAAAATAACTAGTTTTCCTGACATATCCATTAATTTATCTGAACACGCTTTTTCCTACTTATTCTATAATGTAAGGCTGCCTTCTTTACTCTTCCTTATAGGCATTATTCATTGGTCTCTGTTTCTCTCTCTTTTGCCCAGATCTCATATATATTACTGCAACAACCTTTTGCATTTCCTGAGCAAATGCTGGTTTCTGATCAGATAATGGGTACAGTAAAATCTGATCATTAATTTAAATTTATAGTAAGGTTTCTTTTATAAAAGAAATAAGCTATCAGTAAAATCTACATTTTAATAAAAAAAAGTTTTGCACAATGATAAGATAATCTATTACACTTTAAATAATAATATTACAAGTCTAAATCTATGAGTTTCTGAACTAATGGTTGCTTCCCATATTAAGAAACAGAAGAATATAATTATCTAATTTTTGAGGGTAATATTTGTATAAATAGTGTATTCAGTATGATCTTGATGGGGGGGGGGGGGGGGGACCTTTACTGAAAAACAATGGTGCTGGTAGAGGCGACAGGTACAGTAACAATGCCAGGCTTAAGGGTGGGTTGTTAGAATCGCATAACCGGCAACAGCACAGTGACACCCCCTCACCCCCAGTCTTCCAGTCACCCTCCTGGCTATGTCCTGGCAGCAGAGTGCTTCTTGCTACCTTCGCTTCATGCCCAGGTATGGAGGGGAAGAGTACTGGAATCATCATTGGAGGGCGGAAGGGGAGGAAGGTGATGTGCACGATCTTCCTCCACTCTCCCTTCACAACCCAAAAGTTCCCATTAGCAGGCTCTTCTGAGTACTTCTGCGCCGAGTCCTTGGATCAGGTAGAGCTATGCGAGTCTCTTTTGACCTGGGTGAGTGTTTGAGTGTTTTAATGTAGAGCTGTGAATGAGTCATATCGGATAACAGGACTGGACTCGCCCTGCCTCCCTTTCTCTCCCTTCCCCCTCTGGGTCCTTACCTCTGGGCAGGAGGGTGGCTGGAAGACAGGGGGGGGGGGGTGTCAATGTGCCGTTGCCGGTTACACGATTTTAACAACTCACCCTTAAGCCTGGCATTGTTACTGTAGTCGTTGCCTCTACCAGCACCAGTACATTCTGATTATGGTGTCATATTTGTGAAGGGTTTCTCAGATTTTAGCTTTCGGTACTGGTTACATCAGGACTTAGTAAGCTCACAACACAAAATTTGCTGCTTAGATAGCTCAGGGGGATTGCCTCCCTCCCTTCCCTCCCGCTCCTTAGACAGCTCGAGGTACTTGTATCATTGCTGCCTCTAGCTTTCTTTTTTTGTTGTTGTGTGTGTGTATGTGTGTGTGTGTGTGGGGGCGGGGGGGGGGGGGTGAAATATTTTATTAAGGTTTTAGAAATAAGTACAAAAAGATTAACATAAAATTTGCTCCATAGATGTAAATTGGTGTGGAACTTGGGAACTGAAGGTGAAGCTGGGGGTACAGGTTGGATATCCCCAAACAAAAAAGCATTTTGATGCCCCTGGGAGGAGACAGAAAAGGTGCTAGATGTGGGAGGGGGGGAAGAGGGGGTTGGAGGAGAAAAGAGATGCTGGATGGATAGGGGGCACTCACTAATAAGCAGCAGAGGAGCACCAGAAACCCTAGCACTGGCCCTGCACTGCCCTGTGTCAGCCTTCTACTCAACCAATTCTAACTCAGTTAGTTACTTTAGGGCCGATAGAGAGAGCACTCAGTTTATTTATAAATCATCTATGCTGAGCTATGTAAAAGACTTGCTAAAATCTAAGTACATCATATCTAGCGCTCTAGTCTTCTGTCTGGATCAGGGGCATAGCCAGACATCAGCGGGAGGGGGGTCCAGAGCTCGAGGTGAGGGGGCACATTTTAGCCCCCCCTGGCACCGCCGACCCCCCTGCCACTTTTGACCCCCCCCCCGGCGCCGCTGCCACCACCACTTTTTTGACCCTCCCCCTGGCGCCCCTCCCCTTTCGACCTCCCTTCCTGCTGCTGCCATCAGGTACCTGTGCTGGCGGGAGTCCCCAACCCCCGCCAGCCAAAGTCCTCTTCAGCGCCGGTCTCTGGGCCGGTGCATTGCTGCTGCAGTTGATGTGGAAGATTCTGTTTCTGTGTGAGTGGTCCTGACGTCCTTCATGTTCCTACGTGCAAGACGTCAGGACGACTCACACAGAAACAAATTGGCTACTTTTTCTTCCATTTGCATTTTTGCTTTCCTGTATACTTTACCAGCTTCTCTTAGCTCTTCCAGATATTGTTGCTTGTTTTCCTCTTTCTGTAATCTCTTGTAGGTTATAAAGGCTAACCTCCTCCTTTTTTCCTTACCTTTTCAGTTACTACTTCTGAGAACAAAAGCAGCCTTATTTTCCTCTCTCTTATGTTCTCTCCTTACAAGAAGGTTTGTGGCCCTTTAAAATGGCTCTTTTCAATTTTACCCACTGTTTTTCTATTTCTTCCAGATGTTCCCATCCAGCTAATGATTCCTAGAGGTACTGTATGCCCCTATCTCAACAAAGTTGAGGAGGAGTGGCCTAGTGGTTAGGGTGGTGGACTTTGGTCCTGGGGAACTGAGGAACTGAGTTCGATTCCCGGCACAGGCAGCTCCTTGTGACTCTGGGCAAGTCACTTAACCCTCCATTGCCTGCTGCATTGAGCCTGCCATGAGTGGGAAAGCGTGGGGTACAAATGTAAGAAAAAAAAAAGTTTGTTTTTTTTTAATCTAGAATCTTCACTTTTGAATACGTTTAGTGTAGTTTGTTTATATTTGATATACCGTCCTCGCTGGTGCACAGATCAGAGTGCTTTACATAGCACAACAAAATCAGAAGCATAAAAAGTAAAGGAACTATAATTTAAATAGGACAGCATTACAAACATACAAAGGGTAAAAACAAGGCTGGGGAGATAAAAGCAGGAAAACATCTCTCAGCAGGTCCTGATGCTTCATCTCTAAACACTAGATAAAACAGATGAGCCTAAAGGTTCAATTTAAATTGTAAGTACAAGGGTAGGTTTATTCCAATATGAAGGAGCCACAAAAAAGAATGTAGAATGCCTTGTATTTGCCAAGTGAGCAAGACCTGGAGAAGGCAGTACTAAACAATGGTCATTAACTGAGCAGTAAGTTGGCAGTTTCGAAAATTCAGGTCATACATATTTGCAACTATTTCATAAAAGAATCAGGGAATACTAAAAATGTCAGCTGATGCACAAAAGACAGAGCCATTTTATAAACATGCATGCACAAATAATGAGTGATTTAGCATGGGGGTCATATACAGCTATCTACATCTATCTACAAGTATATGTTGTTAATTTTTCTTTTTAACTGTGAGGACTATTGTCTAGAATGAGGAAGAGGCTTTATTTTTGATCCATATATTACAGATCCTTCACCTGTGAGCCTATTCCCACGTGTGTGATGTTATCCTGTCTAAAACTTATTTTTGTAGGTTACTTCTCTGAGATGAAAAACATCAGTTCAGCAGCTTACTAGAATTCGCGTAAGATATGGTCTACTGCACTATAATGCCCACTTTTCAAGCTTTGGAAGGGAAAGTTTATTAACCTGTACAGCCCTATCTAGAGTCAGACCACATGACAGAGACAAGACCTTTAGAACCACTCAGTGGTTGGGATTGTTCTCCCCTGGCTTGGACTTCAGGAACCAATTTTATTAAAATGGGAAAGTTCATTTAGGAGAATAGGAGGTTCTTTGTGAGGCAGTGACATACAACTTCAAGGAGCTATAGTAAAGTCAGCAAATCTTTGTTAAGCCTTCTAAAAGTGCCAAAATACCTAATAAAGGTGATTTGAGATGTGTATGATGGAGAGATCTGAGACAAAGTGCCTACAGAAGGACTTCAGAAGGAATAATATATCTAGATGAAATTATTTGAGGAGAGCTGTGGAATTACATAGAACTACCTTGCCTAGGAAATAAAATGCTTTTTTGGCTTGTTAAGAGAGCTCTGAATGAATCTACTTGATGCTGACTGAATTTTCATGCCCCATATCTACGTGTGTTCTGAAGAAAACCCTCACACCCATGACTGTTAAGCAAAGTACACTGAGGTTGTGAATAGTTTCATATAGCCAGGCATCACATTTTCTAAGTGTGTGCACTGCTTCAAAAGCAAGTGACCTTTATAGAAAAACAATGTGCAAAACTTGCATCTCTCTCTCTCTGCCTTAATAGAACAAATAAACATTCCCTTTTCATTGTATTTTGTAGCTTTACTATACTAATACTCTATCCACCAATGTGGCTGAAATCCCATTAATATAAAGGACTAAAGACATTGAATGGTAATGATTTTTCTTATTCACTATTGAGGTCCATTTACACCACCTCAACAATTGTGTTTTTCCCCTTTATGATACCTTTCCAGAATGATTTAGTTAAATATATTGCTTCAAAAGTAGCTATTTAGTTATTTCAAGACAAAATTGTGCATGACTAAAACTGATTATGCAGTTAACTAAACCTCTACTGCCCTCTGCTTTGACAGTCTATATCCACATCCCAGCAGATCTGTTATCATCAGTTTACGTTTTGTTAATAGTACAATGCTTTAAATATATTTCAGATTAATCTGTTCTGTGGAAAGTCTTTGTTTATGCACAATATGATTTTATGCTAGGTCATTCATGAATCACATAGCATTTTACCAGCTCAAAGAACCAGCACAAAATCACACAAAAATATTATACTTTGTTTACAGCAAATAGAAGTAAAAGAAATGCACATGAATTGAACCACAGTGAATCTGATCTTACTCTCCATGAGCTGATAGATCCTTCAATAATCTGTCAAAGTATAAAAAACAGCTAGAAAAGGGGAGGGGGAAGAAATTTTAGATGTAGCCCATGAGATTTGAACTTTGGCTTTCCTGATTCTTAGCCTGCTTCTCTAACCATTAGGCTACTCTTCAACCAGCTACCATTTTTCATTACCACAATAGAACAAACATTACATTATCTAGAACATATGAACATAACATAAGCGTACCAATACTGGGTTAGACCATCTAACCCAGTATCTTGTTTTCCAAACAGTGGCCAAGCCAGGTCACAAGTACCTGGCAGAAACCTTAATCGTGGCAACACTACATACTACAAATCCCAGGGCAAGCAGTTGCCTCCCATGTCTGTCTCAATAGCAAACTATGGACTTTTCCTCCAGGAATTTGTCCAAACTGCTGTTACCACCTCCTCCGGCAAAGAGTTCCAGAGCTTAATTATTCATTGAGTGAAAAAAAATTTCCTCCTGTTTTAAAAGTATTTCCATGTAACTTCCTCGAGTGTCCCCTAGTCTTTATACTTTAGGAACGAGTAAAAAAATTGATTTACTTCTACTTATTCTACACCACTCAGGATTTTGTAGACCTCAATCATATCGCCCCTCATCAGTCTTTCTTCCAATCTGAAGAGCCTTAACCTCTTCAGCCTTTCCTCATATCAGAGGAGTTCCATCCCCTTTATCATTTAGTCACTCTTCTTTGAACCTTTTATAATTCCGCTATATCTTTTTTCAGATATGGCGACCAGAACTGAACACAATATTCAAGGTGTGGATGCACCATGGAGCGATACAAAGGCATTATACTATTTTCAGTCTTATTCACCATCCCTTTCCTAATAATTCCTAGCATCCTGTTTGCTTTTTTGGCCGCCACCACACACTGAACAGAAGATTTCAGCGTATTATCTACACCACCCAGATCTTTTTCTTGAGCACTGACCCCCCCAAGGTGGGCCCTCGCATCAGGTAACTGTGATTCGGATTATTTTTTCCAATGTGCATCACCTTGCATTTGTCCACATTAAATTTCATCAGCCATTTGCGCACCCAGTCTTCCAATTTCCTAAGGTCTTCCTGCAATATTTCACAGTCCGCACGTGTTTTAACAACCTTGAATAGTTTTGAATCATCTGCAAATTTGATCACCTCACTCGTTGTTCCAATTTCCATATCATTTATAAATATGTTAAATAGTACTGATCCCAGTACAGATTCCTGCGGCACTCCACTGTTCACCCTCTTCCACTGAGAGAAATGACCATTTAACCCTACCCTCTGTTTTCTGTCCAATAAGCAATTCCTAATCCACACCAGAACCTTGCCTCCTATCCCATGACTCATCTGCCAACGGGATACCTAGTCTCCCAGTCTTTTAAGGTCCTCTCACAATTTTTTTTTTTACAGTTCTCTTGTGATTTAACAACCTTGATCAGAGATGCTAACTCCATGTTTTCCTGCCCAATTGGGTGGGGTTTTAAAGTCAGTCACGGAAAATTCCTGGCGGACGCAGGATTTTGGGCTACCTTTAGTGTGTGTGTGGTTTATTTGGGTGGCTGTTTCTGGTTCCAGCTACTGAGCTCTTTCCATTTCAAGCCTCTTTCTGGGGCTCCAATAGCTTCTCTCATTCATGCCTACATCATCAGATTTGTCATCATGGGCCGGGCCAGGAGGAGAGAGGAGTATATTTTATTACAGCCACAACCAGAGTAAATTTGTCCTTACAATTTGTCAAGTCAATTCAGCACTAGGACACTTTCATTATCCTGACCTGATACTGTATCAGGACTATCAGCAACAATGTTAGAAACATTTATTTTGATGAACTAAGACAGGAACTAGCTGATGAATTTAATAAAGTAAATTAGTCTTTTCTGGGTCCCCTTTTTCGCTTACAAAATAAAGACGATCACTCTGAGGAACTATTTAGCAAGAACAGTTTTTAAAACAAAACCATTCTTATATTCCTTGTGTCCTATTCCAGCCAACAGGACCACAGTCTTTGGTGCAGAATCAGCAGAAAGAACTTTACTCCTAGAATCAAGGTTGCGACAGTAAACCAGCTGGCAAGAGCGTAAAGGAAGCTACTAAAAATGTAACTTGAAAAATATTTCAGTTTTGTCCTTTTACATTCTCAGAGTACTATTTTTAAAGGGAAATGCTGGAGCTAGAAAGAGAAGACATATACTTGGGTAAAAGAAGACAATGAACTTCATATTTTGGCAGCAAAATACTGAATATTTACAAATAAGTTATAATATGGACAAACATGGGCTAGGGCTTATTTATGTTGGAACTTAAAATGGGCTTTTAATATATGAGAAAAAGATGAGAAAAAACCCACAGGGATCTTTTGAAACTAAAACAAAACGGTATCCTTTAAGATGAAGAGTAACAGATTTCACCATATTCATAGGCTATAAATATTTTACTTGATGTCAACAAATATGGTTATGGGTACAACACTAAATAATCTAAATTCTGAAGTATATTAGGTGTTCAATGTAGGTTTTAACACACATTATAAGCTTAATACATAGAAAATAGTGTTAATTTGTTAAATCCCAGTACTAACAGCTGGAATGCGTATTAATGCATTTTACCAGCAAGGCATGTTGTTAGCAAAAAAATATAGCTATATCTCTACAGGTGTAGTTAACTGCTTGCATGGTAAAGCAAAGATACTTACCTGTAGCAGGTATTGTCCGAGGACAGCAGGCTTCATATTCTCACATGTGGGTATACGCCGATCCGCATTGTCTGGGCCGGCATTTATGCCCAAGTAAAAAACCCCCCAGAGCTTTGTGAAGCTCGAGCCGCAATCCACTGCGCATGGGCGAGTGCCTTCCTGCCTGCTGCAAGAACACGGCTACCTCAGTTTAATTTTAAAGCAAAATAAGGAAAATAACCAAGGGGATGTGGGTGGGATTGTGAGAACATGAAGCCTGCTACAGCTAAGTACCTTCACTTTCTCCGAGGACAAGCAGGCTCTCATATTCTCACATGTGGGAAATCCCTAGCATCCAGGCTCACCCAAAACAACAAACAGTGGTCAATTGGGCCTCGCAACGGCGAGGACATAACACTGATTAACCTGAAACTATACACAATTGAAAAAGTGCAGTTTGGAACAGAATAAAATGGGCCTAGTAGGGTGGAGCTGGATTCTAGACCCCAAACAGATTCTGCAATACTGACTGCCCAAACTGACTGTAGCATCGGGTATCCTGCTCAAGGCAGTAGTGAGATGTGAATGTGTGGACTAAAACCACGTTGCAGCCTTGCAAATTTCCTCAATGGAGGCTGACCTCGAGTAGGCTACTGACACAGCCATGGCTCTGACATTATGAGCCGTGACATGACCTTATAAGGCCAGTCCTGCCTGGGCATAATGAAGGAAATGCAATCTGCCAACCAATTAGAAATGGTGCATTTCCCGATGGCGACCCCCATCCTGTTGGGATCAAAAGAAACAAAAAGCTGGGCACACTGTCTGTGGGGTGTTGTCTGCTCCATGTAAAAGGCCAATGCTCTCTTGCAGTCTAAGGTGTGTAAGTTGCTTTCGCCACAATGAGCATGAGGTCGGGGAAAGAATGTTGGCAAGACAATCAATTGGTTCAGATGGAACTCCAACACCATCTTCAGCAGTAACTTAGGGTGCGTGCAGAGTACTATTCTGTTGTGATGAAACTTAGTATAACATGCATCCACTACTAAGGCCTGAAGCTCACTGACACTATGAGCTGAATTAACAGCTACCAAGAAAACGACCTTTCAGGTCAAGTACTTCAGATGGCAGGAATTCAGTAGCTCAAAAGGAGCATTCATCAGCTGGGTAAGAACGACGTTGAGATCCCATGACACTGGTGGAGGTTTCACAGGTTTGACAAAAGCAAATCTCTCATGAAGCGAACAACTAAAGGCTGTCCAGAGATAGGCTTACCTTCTACACATTGATGATAAGAACTAATTGCACTAAGGTGAACCCTTACGGAGTTGGTCTTGAGACCTGACTCTGACAAGTGTAGAATGTACTCAAGCAGGGTCAGTGTAGGACAAGTAAGAGGATCTAGGGCCTTGCTGTCGCACTAGATGGTAAACCTCCTCCATTTAAAAGAATAACAACTCTAAGTGGAATCGTTCCTGGAAGCCAGCAAGACACGGGAGACACCCTCCGAAAGATCCAAGGAAGCGAATTCTAGGCTCTCAACATCCAAGCTGTGAGAGCTAGAGACTGGAGGTTGGGATGTAGGTGCGACCCCTCATTCTGAGTGATGAGGTTTATAAAACACTCCAATCTCCACAGTTCTTTGGAAGACAATTCCAGAAGAAGAGGGAATCAAATCTGTCTCAGCCAGTATGGCGCGATCAGAATCATGGTTCTTCAGTCCTGCTTGAGTTTCAACTAAGTTTTTCCTACTAGAGGTATCGGAGGATAAGCATACAGGAGACCTGTCCCCAAACTGAGGAGGAAGGCATCCGAGACTAGTCTGTCGTGGGCCTGAAGTCTGGAACAGAACTGAGGGACCTTGTGGTTGATCTGAGTGGCAAAAGATCCACCAAGGGGGTGCCCCATGCTCGGAAGACCTTACGGGCCATGCCCATGTGGAGAGACCACTCGTGCGGTTGCATTATCCTGCTCAGTCTGTCAGCCAGGGTATTTGCACCTACCATATAAGTGGCTCGAAGGAACATGCCATGCAGTTGAGCCCAATGCCACATTCAGACAGCTTCCTGACACAGAGGCGTGATCCGATGCCCCCTGCTTGCTTATTTAATACATTGCAACCTGATTGTCTGTTTGAACGAGAATAATTTGATGGGACATCTGATCTCTGAAAGCCTTTAGACTGTTCCAGACCACTCGAAGCTCCAGGAGGTTGATCTGAACATTTGTTTCCTGGAGGGACCAAGTTCCCTGAGTGTGAAGCCCATCAACATCAGCTCCCCATCCCAGGAGAGATGCATCCACCGTCAGCACTTTTTCTGCCTGAGGAATTTGGAATGGAAGTCCCAGAGTTAAATTAGATCAAATTGTCCACCACTGAAGAGAGCGAACAAACTCTGGGGACACTTGGGTGACATCTTCCAGGTTTCCCGTGGCTTCATACCACTGAGAAACCAGGGTCCATTGAGCTGATCTCATGTGAAGAGGTGTCATTGGTGTAATGTACACTGTGGAGGCCATGTAGCCCAGCAATCTCAACATCTGCTGTGACTTGCTGAGAGGTTCGAGCCTTGGACACCAGCAAGACTAGATTGTCTGTTCTGGCCTCCAGGAGATAGGTTCAAACCTTCTGTGTGTTGAGCAGGGCTCCTATGAATTGTAATTTCTGGCAAGGGTACAGAGGGCATAGCCAATAATTTTCCTGAATCATTGGGAGAAGGGTGCCCAGGGAAACTATCCTGAACTTTTCTCAGACTAGAAATTTGTTCAGGGCCCTTAGATCTAGGATCGTACGTATCCCCCCTGTCTTCTTTTGCACAAGGAAGTACCTGGAATAGAATCCCTGCCCTTCTTCCCCTGGTGGAATGGGTTTGACCGCATTGGCCTTCAGAAGGGCTGAGAGTTCCTCTGCAAGTACCTGCCTGTGCTGAGAGCTGAATAAATGAGCTCTTGGAGGGCAATTTGGAGGTTTGGAATGCCAATTGAGGGTGTATACGAGACAGACTATTTGAAGAACCCCACTGGTTAGAGGTTATGTGAGGCCACCTTTGATGAAAAAATTTTAACCTCCCCCAAACTGGCAAGTCGTCCATGATGGACACTTGTACAGTGGCTATGCTCTGCTGGAGCCAGTCAAAAACTCGTCTCTTGTTTTGACTGGGGAACAGCAGGGGCCTTAGGCGAACGCTGTTGATGAGAACGAAGGTGTCCGGCGGGAGAGAGAACATAGTAACATAGTAGATGACGGCAGAAAAAGACCTGCAAGTTTCATCCAGTCTGCCCAACAAAATAAACTCATATGTGTATACCTTACCTTGATTTGTACCTGTCTTTTTCAGGGCACAGACCGTATAAGTCTGCCCAGCAGGATTCCCCGCCTCCCAACCACCAGTGCCGCCTCCCATCACCGGTTCTGGCACAGACCGAATAAGTCTGCCCTCCACTATCCTCGCCTCCCAACCACCAACCCCTCTTCCCCCCACCTGCTCTGCCACCCAATTTCGGCTAAGCTTCTGAGGATCCATTCCTTCTGCACAGGATTCCTTCATGTATATCCCACGCATGTTTGAATTCCGTTACCGTTTTCATCACCACCACCTCCCGCGGGAGGGCACTCCAAGCATCCACCACCCTCTCTGTGAAAAAATACTTCCTGACATCTTTCCTGAGTCTGCCCCCCTTCAATCTCATTTCATGTCCTCTCGTTCTACCGCCTTCCCATCTCTGGAAAAGATTTGTTTGCGGATTAATACCTTTCAAATATTTGAACATCTGTATCATATCACCTCTGTTCCTCCTTTCCTCCAGGGTATACATGTTCAGGTCAGCAAGTCTCTCTTCATATGTCTTGGAACGCAAATCCCATACCATTCTCGTAGCTTTTCTTTGCACCGCTTCCATTTTTTTAACATCCTTCGCAAGGTACGGCCTCCAAAACTGAACACAATACTCCAGGTGGGGCCTCACCAACGACTTGTACAGGAGCATCAACACTTCCTTTCTTCTGCTGATCACACCTCTCTCTATACAGCCTAGCAACTTTCTCGCTGGCCACCGCCTTGTCACACTGTTTTGTCGCCTTCAGATCCTCGGATACTATCACCCCAAGATCCCTCTCCCCCTCAGTACCTATCAGACTCTCACTGCCTAACACATAAGTCTCTCATGGGTTTCTACTCCCTAAGTGCATCACATTGCATTTCTTCACATTAAATTTTAATTGCCAAACCTTAGACCATTCTTCTAGCTTCCTCAGATCCTTTTTCATGCTTTCCACTCCCTCCCGAGTGTCCACTCTGTTGCAAATCTTAGTATCATCCGCAAATAGGCAAACTTTACCTTCTAACCCTTCGGCAATGTCACTCACAAATATATTGAACAGAATCGGCCCCAGCACCGATCCCTGAGGCACTCTACTACTCACCTTTCCCTCCTCCGAACTCCATGTACCACCACCCTCTGTCGTCTGTCCGTCAACCAGTTCCTAATCCAGTTCACCATTTTGGGACCTATCTTCAGCCCATCGAGTTTATTTAAGAGCCTCCTGTGGGGAACCGTGTCAAAAGCTTTGCTAAAACCTAAGTAGATTACGTCTATAGCATGTCGATGATTCAATTCTCCAGTTACTCAATCAAAGAATTCAATGAGATTCAATGAGATGGTTTCTTGATCTGGTCAGCGACCTCCTCAACCTTCTCTCCAAAAAGATTATCTCCCTGGCAAGGGGCATCTTCCAACCTCTGATGAACAGAATGTTCCAAGTCAGTAACACGCAGCCATGAGAGTCTGTGCACTACTATATTCTAAGCAGATTTCCTGGATGCCACATCCAAGTGTCGTAAGTGCCCCCAGCCAAGAATTTTTGACACGCCTTCTGCTGCTTGACCACCTGGCGAAAAGGCTTGGCCTGCTCTGGAGGGAGTGTATCAACCAAGTCAAACAGCTATCTCACCGAGTTCCACAAATAAACGCTCAAGAGCTGGTATTATTGAATGCAGACGCTCAAGAGCTGGTATTATTGAATGCAGGAGATGAGCATAGAGGCCTGGTACATCCTTCTCCCAAAAGAATCCAGGGTTCTAGCTTCTCTGCCTGGGGGAGCCGAGGCATAGTCCCTAGAACTCCTGGCTCTTAAGAGCGGATTCCACTACCATGGAGTCGTGAAGCAACTGAGGCCACACAAACCCAGGCTCTCTGTGGATCCGGTACTGGGTGTTGATCTTCTTGGGGACAACAGGAACCGACAGAGGGGACATCCAGTTCCTGAGGACTGCCTTGAGTACCTTGTGGAGAGGAGCCATCACAGCCTCCTTAGGAGGGGAGGTATAGTCCAGGACCTTGAGCATTTTGGCCCTGGACTCATCCTCCACTTCTACAAGGAATGGAACAGCATCAGCCACTTACCTCACAAAAGATGGAAGAGGATCTCGGGTGGAGACTGTCTCCTCACAGGTGGTGGGGAGGGATCCCATAAGACTGATCGGAGAAAAAGTATCTGGGATCCTCCTCTGATTCCCATGAGCGCTCCTCCTCGGTGTCAGATAAAATGTCTCTACGAGATGACAAAGACTGAGCCTGCCTCGATGCTGAGGAACCATGTCCTTGAGAGTGGCATCGAGAGACTGAGTCCTGCTTCGACTCTGGTGAAGCTTCCTCCACTGACATCGGAGGGGTGCCAGCCTGGGTGATAGCTGACACTGGTGCCACAAGTGGCAATGGCGTTGGAGGCCGCACTATAGACTGAGGGCCAGGTGGGGCCGCAGCGGGAGGTATGGAAGGCGCAAGCACCCCCGATACCACAGAACATCGCTGCATGGGGCCATCCAGGAGCTCAGGGAGCAAGCCCGGATGCGCTCATTGAGGGCCAACATTGGGAAAAGCTGGGGAGTCAGCTGAGGCACAGGTTGCAGAACCGCTGGGGCTGATAAAGGAGCAGGATCTCGGCTGACTGGAGACAACTGCATCAGCACCTCCTGGATGGAGGGAGAGCGGTCCTCCCGGCGCTGACACTTCGAGTGCCGTGTTCCTTGGTGCCCAGGAGCTCCCAGCACAGTGTATTGAGGGTGACTGGTGATGGTGCTTCTTAGCCTTCACCAGAAGCACATCACCCATGCTCCACGATGCCAACGAGGACAATGTCAAACCCTCATGTCACCTCGGGGTCGGGCCCGATGATGGAAGGTCTCGGTGGGCCTGCACAGCAGGAGTCCTCGACACAGGTAGAGATCCATGTGTCCTGAGGTCTCAAAGCAGTCATGCTTACCGATACTCCCAATGGCGCTGCCTCAGACCTCGATGCCGAGGAACCAGACCTGGCTCCAAAAATCTTTTTGCGTTGAGCCTCTCAGGAAACCTGGGTTCTCTTCGTCATATGAAGGCAGAGAACACAGTTAGCAGGGCTATGGTTGGGCCCCAGACACTGCAGATACCAAGAATGGGCATCTTTTCCAGAGATAGTCCAGCTGCATAGGGTGCAATGCTTGAAGCCACTGGGACATGGACAGGAAGACCTTGCCGGGCAAATCAAACGGCTCAAGGGTGCCTGAAAAAGGGGTAAAGGCACAAAAAAGGACTTTTTTTTTTAAGAAACAAAGAGTAAGAAAAAAAGGCCAAAGGCACTCAAAAGCTCAAAAAAACGGACAAATGAAGAGAAACTGAAAAAGAAAAGCTTCTCTTTATTCGGAGAAAAAGAAACTGAAGGAACTGCATTCTTATGGTGGGTGGGAAGGTACTTGCAGTGCAGTGAAGCGCAGCTCGTGCTTCACACAGCTCTGTTTTTTCGTACTTGGGCATAAATGCCAGACCGGACGACGTGGATCAGCGTCTACCCACATGTGAGAATATGAGGCCTGCTTGTCCTCTGAGAATACTGGGTTCTTGATTACTAACATTGTTTTGGGCTCCTTTTACAAAGCCGTGCTAGCAATTAGCGGCACAACAATTCTCAATCAGTTCCTATGGGTGCACAGTAATCATTACCACAGCTTGTAAAAGGAGCCCTGTATTTGTTTTGAGCTAAATATATTTTTTAAATAGTTTCAGGCATCTTTTTAATAAATCTCACTTAGAAGGTAAGAATTTGGTGGGTTTTTATAATTATATGCTAGATTTTACATTTCTGCATGAAAAGTATGTGTCACCTTGTAATATTTGAATCTGCATAATTTTTGGTATAATCAAACTGTAGTAGTTTGTTAGTATAAGAATAGATAGCACTCATAGCTGTGAGTGATAATAGAGGTTTAATTATTTTTTAGACCTCTGTATTACTGTTTAACAAAGAATCGGATGTTGTCTGTTTTCTTGTACTTTACTAAAACAGATTTGAATAAAAATTTGATGCTGAGTAAAAAAATATGTTGTGTTAGAGAAACAAACTGAATATACATTATTTTGTTTACAAGGTTTAATAAAATGAAAATCTAAGGCATCTACACAATAACGTATATTTTCAAAGCACTTTGACTTACAAAAGTTACAGAAGCGTATTTTCAAAGCGTTTGGACTTACAAAGTTCCATAGTAACCTATGGAACTTTGTTAAGTTTAAGTGCTTTGAAAATGAGCCCCATAGTCTACTAATAAGATATTGTACATATTTGGTATTTTTGGTTTGATTTGCTTCAGGCTTTCACTTGCATAAGGCAGCATGGTATGTGGTGGGAAAGACCTTACCCAGAGAAATGTGCACAGATTGTATTTCTGTACAAAGAAAAGATAGCAATAAGAGCAACTGCAAAGAAGCTGAAAGTTGCTCATTCAACTATCATTGTAATAGACAAAATGAAGAACTGAACAGTTTTTCAGTCTCGGGTACGCTCAGGTTGACCATGAGCTACGGATGTATGAATGGACAATGTAATCATAAAGGAGGCTAAATGTTCCCCAAGAGCATCATCAAGTGTTATCATAGTCAGAATTGCAGGTAGTCCACTGAAGAAACAGGCAACAGGACAATATGAAGGAGATTATTCAATGCTGGACTTTATTATTGGCCTGCTCGAAAACTGAAGTTGTCTGCCAAAAAATATTAAAGATCAGCTCACTTTCCAAGCAATGGACAGCTGATCAATGAGAACGAATTAGGTTTTCAAATTAAAGCACTTTCACTCAGTTCTACAGCTTCTGTAAGGAGAGCTTTAAATCTGAGACATACCCAAGGTATGTTATACCCACGGTGAAATATGCACCAAAGGTTATGATTTGGGATGCAGTATCAGGATCTGGTTGAACAGGACTGTGGATTATGCCAAAGAATACTACAATCAAAAGAATTATTTGAATGTTGTCAAGGAGAAGCTGCCAAGCTATGTTAATTCACAACATAACTGATTTCCAGCAGGATGGTGCACTGTGTTATGGAACAAAAGCTGTTAAGGCATGGCTGGCTCGTGAATGATAGAACTGATAGAATCTTGATCGGGCAATAGCCCAGATTTGATTATTATTGAAAATTTGTGGACTGTGATGAAGCAGAAAGAGGCCATATACAATCAACATCTGAAGCAGATGTTATACACAGGATCAAAGCTGTGTGGACTCGGGAGATAACTCAAGAATCCTGCAGAAAAATGTCCAGATCAATGCCAGAAAGTATATAGACAGTTATTAAGAACAAAGGACATCACTATAAATGCTGACACCTAGCAGAAAATGTCTGTAGACAATGACTTTAGATACTAAATACAAATTTGTAGCTTTAAAATCGGATTTGTTTCATGTGTATGTTGTTAAATATCAGTCATAAATAATGAAAATGGTGGTGGCTGCAAACCTTTGGCCATGACTATATATTTATACTGTTGGATAATCCAAAATAGGAAGGGAAAAAGCCTCAAAAAACTCAATAGGCTTAAAGAAATCAGTGTGCAAAAAGATGGTCTAGTTATAATTTCTCATGCAGTGGCCATTTAAAGTTTAAGACTGTGAAAGATGGCCATTGTTGGAACAAGACCCGCAAACAATATATGTTAAGTGCTCTGATTTTTGGAAACTGGGGAACAAATTAAATAAGAATTCACACCCTCATGATCAAAAGCCCCGCGCTGTTCCAAACAGCTCTCTAAAAATAGCGCTGGAAAAGCGTGGGGCTTTACCGCACCGATGATCAGAGATAATGCATGCAAATTTAAGCAGCGCAATTATCTCTGATCATGGGGTAAAAGTGCGGGCGAATTGTGCCGAGCATGTGCTCAGCACAATCCTCCCGCACTTGTTTGACAGGTCGGGGCTGTCAAAAGCCCAAACCTGTCAAACCCTCATGATCAACAGGGCTGGAGGTCCATGGGACCACCAGGCTCTGTCTACCCCTGCCCCGAGCAACGGGGGCCGGAGGTCTGGTGGACCTCCGGTCCTCCCGACGATCCCACCCACCCAGGTTCAGGGAGGCCTGGAGATCCGGTGGGTCTCAAGCCCCCCCAAACCCCCAGAAAATGTCAAGTGGCCGCTGGCCAAACCCTCTCCTACCCTCCCACCGGAACTCCAGCCCACCCCAACTCCTCCCCCCAGCGTTGTCCGACCGATCCCTGGTGGTCCAGCGTGAGGATAAGTAGTAGTAGTAAGGACAACCCCCCCTCCCGGCCCCCTCCCTTTAGTTGGAGGAGGGACACAACCTGCCTTACATGATCTATAGCCCCGCCCAGCGCATCCCAGGCTGCAATGGGCGGGGCTGGGCGCCGCCATTTTGCGGCGGCGTCAACAGAAGGAAGAGAAGAGAGGCAGGCTGCGTCCCTCCTCCAACTAAAGGTAGGGGGGCCGGGAGAGGGGATGTCCTTACTACTACTACTTATTCTCACGCTGGACCACCAGGGATCGGTAGGACAACACTGGGGGGGGGGGGGGGGGGGGGAAGTTGGGTGGACCTCCAGCCCCCCCCCCCGTCACTCGCTGAGTGGGAGGGTGGGAGAGGGTTTGGCCGGTGGCCACTTGACATTTTCTTGGGGGTTGGGGGGGGGCTGGAGGCCCACCGGATCTCCAAGCCTCCCTGAACCTGGGGGTGGGATCGTCGGGGGGGGGGGGGGGACCGGAGATCCGCCGGACCTCCAGCCCCCTGTTGGCAGGTGACAGGTTTGATTTGGGGGGGGGTGTGGAAACGGGAGCCTGCTAACTGCATGCTGGACAGGGCTCACCATTCCTCCCCAATGATCGGCAAACCCTAACGCCTGCTTGGAGCTGGCATAGGGTTTGCCGCGGCCAGCGACCCAAATTTTGGCGCGCTGGCCGCTGATCATTGGGGAGGAATACCTAATGCCCTGTTTAGCATGCATTTCCATGCTACTTGCGCAAATAGCCTCGAGCGTGTTGTTTCACTTGCTCGAGGGCTCTAATCATGGGGCGGTAGCAAACGCCGGCGCTAGTATGGCGCTAACAGCCACTAGCGCCGGCGTTTGCTTTTGCTCAGATAGTGAATCACATTATTTCAAGGAAAGTTGTTGTTGTTTTTGTTTTTTTGCTGATGACTAAAAAATTGATCCTAAGCTCTGAAAGAATTAATCCTGTTGAGTTCTCTAAAGCTCTTTTCTTTATTATTTCTGACTAGTATACGTGTATTATCCCACAGTATTTAAGGAGTAAAATTATTTTGTTGGTATGGTAGTAACCTTTTACTCCTAACTGTACTTTGGTTGTATTCACACAATGGAGGTAATACTGCAGGCTGCATCTCCTCCCCACATACTGACCACACCCCCAACATTACTAAGAAAGATTGTCGCTAATGTGCGTTGATGGCAAAACTTTACTGCAATTTAGTAAACAGGTCCCTAAAACAATTGAAAAGTAAATTGGACATGTTTTTAGAAGAAAAAAAAATACTGGTGGGTATTACATGTACACAAGCTAGAGCAAGTGTTAAACCCAGCAATTCTGAGCTTATTATTCTATTTGGAGTTATGAAAGAAGAGAATGATTAAAGAAATCATCATCATACTAAACTCAACTTAGAAACCCGTGCTGAAAAGAGTTTATTTGTTAAAGATCAAGACTCATATTGTTATGTCTACACAGAGGGAAAAAGACCTCAGTGGCTCTCATATGTTCTATTAGGAGCACATGGAAGAACCTCACAAGGGCACCACCATCACTGGCTATAAAAACCCTCCATACTTTTTCTGATTATATCATAATTCATTTTTTGTGACATGACAGATTTCTAGTTATTTACACCAAAACTTCCAGTGATCATAAAATCATAACTTCATTATCGAGTGAATGACCAAAATGTCCACATTAAATCAACAACTTTGTAGCAAATTGAAATACGAGGACTTATAACGCTCTGGGGCTCTTTTGTCTTGGGCACGAGATTTTAAGGCACAGGCTCCCGATGAAGCTTAAACAAGCTCTTCTTGTACGCAGTACTTTATTCATCTACTCAGTTCCAAAGCTCAAACCAACTCTCAGAGAAGTGGGAGAGATTGCTTTCTTTATGAATCCTGCTGTCTATGGGAACACCTATTGTCGATGAGCAGCACTGCTTTTTCCATTGACAAGAACTGACTCGGGTGTAGATTCAACATTATTACAGTTTGATCTCACTGCCGCTTTCAATACAGTTATTCATGAAATTTTGCTATTTAAGTTTAACTGCTTAGGCATTACTGATTATGTACTGAACTAGTTCAAGGAATTTCTCTGTGATCATCATTATAAGGTAAAAATGAACAATTTTTTTCATTCAGCTGGAAGTCACATTATGAGGTACTCCAGGCGTCCCCACTTTCTCCTATTCTTTTCAACATCTATGTTTTCTTTTGGTGAGGATTTTTCAGGTTCAAATGTATGCTTCTATTCCTATGTATGCTGCTCTTTGTTTTGGCAACAAAAGATGTACCTGATACCACCTTTTTGATTAACAATAGCATTGAGGTGGTATAGAAATGGAGCAAAACTCATGATTTAAGCTTGAATGCTGCTAAAACTAAACTATTAGGTTAAGTAATTCTTGTAATTCATTTCCTATAGCAAGTCAACTATCAGATGGACTTTCATTAAATGATGAGAGTTCCTCCCAAGATATTGGGTTTTTACCTTGGATACAAATCTATCCTTTGAAACTCGGGTTAACTCAATTGTCTGTAAAATCTTTTAAAAATTATGTCAACTTTCAATGTCTGCTCGCTGTTTCTTGAAGAAAAGTTTTGAGTGTTGTTTCAGGTACTCATTATTATTTCACACCTTGATTACTGTAACTGTCTATACGGTTAGATTAAGGATCAGACTTGAAACCCTGCAAAATGTCTCTGCAAGACTAAATTTTGATATAAAGAAAGATGATAGTGTTACACCACAACTGATTAAATTACTCTGGCTACCAGTTCAGGCTAGAATTCCTTGCAAACGGCACTATAATATTTAGATTTTTGAAGGTGCTAGTCCTGAATATCTGATAGAACTCTCTTTCTAAGATTAACTAGACCGCTTAGAGCTAAGGAGACTTCTTCTTTTTTTTTTTAACCTTATTTCCCTTCCATTAAAAGGGTACATTTTAATGTGTCTCTTGAGAGTTCTATAAATTTCCAAGTGGTTGAATTTTCTCACCGATTACCATTCGAATTAAAATCCTTGAAGTCCTATTCTCTATTTCGCCATTCTCCTACTCCCATATCCAACATCTCTCTCTTTCTTTTCCCTCCCTCTCTTTTCCCAGATTCATTATCTCTCTTTCTTTCCTGCAGTCTCTCTCTCTCTTCCCTTTCTTCCTCCCTCCCATTGTTCAGCACCTCTTGCTCACTCCCATGAGCAGTGACACAAACTTGGTGATGAGCAGCACCAAGCTCTTCTCTTGACAGCTGGAGCTTACTCCCCTCCCTCCATCCGGGGTTCACATCTTCTCCCCTTCTCAATCCTTTCTGCTGGTCTACCTTAAAGGTGGTCTTCTGTTAGTCCCTGGAAATGACAGCATTGCACATATACTGCCTGTAGCTCGCCCTGAAGCTTTCCCTATGGCCTATCCTGCCTTCTCTGATATCACCTCTTTTATCTGCATGGGTGGGAAGGGTCGGAGGGAAAGCTTTGGATCAGGGTGCAGGCAGCATATGTGCAACATTGCTGCTGGCAAGGATCACGCAGGGGTAGGTGATGTTGAAATGCGGGTGAGGGGAAAGATGTGGGATTGCGCTGAGAACAGTGGTTGGTAGTGAAAGGGAGTAGAAGAGATGTATGAAGGAGACAGGAGACGCCACTGCACAATTACATTTTTTAATCACGATCAATGATTAATGCATTAGTCACAGAATTAACGGTGATTAAAATGCAGCCCTACTAGTTTGACTTAATGGGCCATGCTGGTCTTTATCTGCTGTCACTTATTACATTATTATGATATTACGGCAGGCATGATGACCCTTTGTCCTGAAGTACTGCAAATAGGCCTGCTTTTCCATGATTTATATTTATGTAAACTGAATTAAAAAAACAAAAACAGGATAATTTGGATACACTGAAATTGGTTTGTGGTACTCAAAGCCATAAGTTTACAATTTCTTTGCAAATGAAAAATAAACAATCACTTTTATAAACACTTAGTTTATTCTACTGTATAAACTAGTAAAAAAAAGGCCCGTTTCTGGAACGAATGAAACGGGCGCTAGCAAGGTTTTCCTGGGAGTGTGTATGTTTGAGAGAGAGAGCCAGAGTGAATGTGCGGGTGTGTGACAGTGAGACTGTCTGTGTGACAGTGTGTGTGTATGACAGGGCCCCCTCCCCTGTTCCTAATGCCCCTCACCCTGTTCCCTCCCCTCCTTTTCCTCCTCCTTCCCACACTTTGGGTTCCTTAAGGCTTTCAAAAGTCTATGTACCCCCGTGGCCCTAACGCCCAGTATCCGGATACCCCACCGCTTTCCTCCTCACCCCTACCCCAAGATGTAATACTTTCACGTCCTTCATTTAAAAAAAAAAGTGTCCTATGTACCCTGTGTACAAATGCCCGGCATTCAGATTGTGTTCCTCTCGTAAATTTTCATTTCTTTCATTCATTCAGAACTTGCCCCCCCCCCCCCCCCCCCCCCCGAACACTTTGGTTCCTTCAGTCTTTTAAAACTCTCCTATGTACCCTGTGTGCTAATGGCCAGCATTGAGATTGTTTTCCTGTCCCAAATTTGCATGTCTTTCAGTCATTCACAACTCCCCCCCCCCCCCTTCTCCAGTTTAACACTTTTGTTTCCTTCAGTCAAAATTTTAAAACTCTCCTATCTACCCTGTGTCCTAATGGCCAGCATTCAGATTGTTTTCCTTTCCCAAATGTTCATGTCTTTCAGTCCTTCAGAACTTCCCCCTCCCCCCATTTGACACTTTCAGTTCCTTCAGTCTTTTAAAACTCTCCTATCAACCCTGTGTCCTAATGGCCAGCACTCAGATTGTTTTGCTTTGCCAAATTGTCTGTCACTGATGTCACTGAGGTCAGTGCGTGCCTGCCTAGCAGACCACTTCCAGCAAGCACGGTCCCAAGCACATCCTGTTGGAGATGAGAATTATTATATAGGAAAAAGAAGATGCAATTGGGGCAACACATATCAGAGAACACTTAGGATACAAATTTAAAATAAAGTTAATGGATTCTGAAAAATAAGGGAATTCAACCTTACCATTTTCATCTACAGCAAGTACACTTGCTCCTTTTCCCAAAAGCTCTTGAACTACAACTGTTAATCCATTTCGGGCAGCGACATGCAAGGGTCTATTAAAGAATAGTTAAAAAGTATCATTAAAACAGGTGCTACAAAATGCATTGTAATTACTGCTACAAACTATAGGCATTTGGTTTGGCACTGTAATGGCTGACAACATAAAAAGAAAGTATATTGTATTCCAAAATTTAACATTTTGATAAATGTATATATGTCTCAATACATGCTATATGGAATCTTCCTATGCTTAAAACTTCTAGAATTTTATTCTATGCGTGCTCTTCTATCTAGGCAAGTACAGATTTAATACATTTAGGGCTTCTTTTACAGAGCCTATGGGCTTCCTCTCATTTGCTGCATGGGAATCGCTAGTGCGGCTTTGTAAAAGAAGCCCTTAATTATTATGAAATACTTTCCATTGATTTATACTATTGTAGATTAGCAAAATGTAGACTACTACTAATAAAGGACTGAAAAACTTAAAGATCTTATATATTTATTTATAAAAAATTAATCTCTCACCAACTGAATCCTTCTTGGTGGGTAACATATTTGAAATAATAATGGCATAAAACAAACATTAAAATACATACCAGCTACAGACCCATAAAACTAAGTTGTATGATAAGCATCAAACCTCAGAACCAAAGGTGAATTGGAACAGATGCATTTTTTATTTATTTATAGAAGTCTTTATTAAGCATTGTTAAGACAAAACAAGTCAAGCACAATGCATCACATTTCAAAACAAGTTTGCAGAAAATATATCAAAGTACATTACAATAACAAGCACAGGGCATAACAACACTATTCCAACAACCAATTGTACTTCAGGATTTATCAGTTTTTAGAATTATAACTCCCATATCCTACTACCCCACCCTCTCATAAATCCCCCCACCCTCCCTCCCTCCACACCCCCTACCCCTTCCACCCCGCCCTTCCAAGCCAATCAACTAATTATCCAGAACAAGCATTCAAGAAAGGTCTCCACACTTTATCCCATTTAGGCAGGGTTTTCTTTTTAGCTGCCGTCAATCGCTCCATCTCACGTATATAATGCACCTTTGTAATCCAACTCACTAATGAGGGTACCAGCGGCGATTTCCAACTCTTTGTCAGGTTTATACGTGCTGCATGAAGGGTCCCTCGAACCAGAAGCCACTGATTGCCTGTGAGGCCTTCGGGTCTCTGCCCCAATAGGAATATTAAAGGATGCCACTGCACAGACTTGCCTAACCAGACCTGAAGGCGAAATCAAATTCCTTTCCAGTAGGCTATAGCCTTAGGACAGGACCACCAAATGTGGCCCATGGTCCCAACTCCTCCACAGTTTCTCCAACAACTCGCAGATACTCTAGGAAACATATGGTGCAAATGTACCGGAGTAAGATACCACCTATAAAATACCTTGATAGCATTTTCCTTCACAGCCACCGCTATAGAAGACTTCAAAATGCACTTCTCCAATTGCAACCAGTCAGCATCGGATAAAGTAAAATTCAACTCCTGTTCCCATCGTCTACGATGTAAATGGGAAGGCTTGAGATGCATCCCCAAATAGCCATATAGAAAGGTTATCATTCCTCGTGTACTCCGAGAGTCCACACACACTTCCTCTAGGGGATGAATCTCTCGCCTCCGACACTGCACATAAGCAGGCCCTGTCAAAAAGTGTGTCAATTGCCCATAGGCATATTTGTCACAGGTTTGAAGCCTATAATCAGTCAACAATGTCTCAAAAGGTACTAAGTCCTCTCCCACATGCAGTTGACCTAACATATCCAATCCCGGACCAAACAGAGGATTATCAACAATCGGAGCCAATCCAGACACTGGAGGTTGGCAGTCCCGGAACATTTGGTCCCAGTAATAAAAAGTAGCCTGCACCGTAGGTGGAAATCTATCAACTTGTCCCCTATATTTACCCGGAAGCCACATTAAATGCCCCAGCCTACGAGAGCCCACTAGATCTTGTTCAAGGTGTACCCACAATTTATGATCTTCCCTTCGGAACCACTCAACAGCCGATTTAGCCTGCACGGCACAATAGTACCAATACAGATTAGGTACCCCCAAACCTCCAGCCCGCTTACTTTTGTACAGGAAGGTTCTCGGTAAACGCGGTCGTTTCTGATGCCAAACAAAGCGAATCAGGCTATCCTGTAGGCTGGATATAAATGCCCTGGATACATGCAAAGGGAGCACCTGGAATAAATACAGCAAACGGGGCAAAATGTTCATTTTAAGTGCAGCTATCCGCCCAAACCAGGAGAGATCTATCGAACTCCATCTATCTAAATCCCTCAGGAGCTCCTTCTGAAGAACCGGGTAGTTAACAGCAAACAAATCTGATAAGTTTCCTGGGATCTGTACTCCTAAATATCTAATATCCCGATCTGTCCACTTAAAGTCAAAGGATGCCCTCAGCGCCTCCAACCACTCCGGCGACATCCCCACAGCCAGACCAATGGATTTACTCGCGTTTAGTTTGTAGCCAGATATCCTTGAATAGGCCTCTATCTCTTTCATTAAGTTTGGAAGGGAAACCACCGGGTTGGTTAATGATAAAAGCACATCGCCCGCAAATAAAGCAATTTTGTAATCCTGGGCCCTCACTCGCACTCCAGTGATGTCCACATTCTCCCGAATAGCAACCGCCAAGGGCTCCATCGCCAGAGCGAACAGCAGGGGCGACAGCGGGCATCCCTGCCGGGTGCCACGGTCCAGGTAAAACATCCCCGAGTTCCCACCATTTACTCTCACGCAAGCCTGTGGCAAAGTGTACAGTGCTTGGATCCAAGTTCTATAATAGGGGCCAATTCCCACTCTATTCAAAACTTTATCCAGATATCCCCAGTGGACACGGTCGAAGGCCTTTTCAGCATCCAACCCCAATAATACCACTGGCCAGGCCCTCGACCGAGCTGCATAAAGCAAGTCCAGCGTTCTATGGATGTTGTCCAGAGCCTGTCTATTTGCTACAAAACCAACTTGATCTGGATGCACCAGACTAGGCAACATCTCACCCAAGCGATTTGCCAACACCTTAGCCAAAACGTTTACGTCCGTGTTGAGTATAGAAATGGGGCGATAAGATGCACACTCAGTAATATCTTTATCTGGCTTTGGTATCACAGCCACCCAAGCCTCCATCATTGATTTCGGAAAAGGCGCACCCTCCCGTACCGAGTTAATAACCAACATCAAATAGGGCGCCAAGTCCCCCACGAAAGTCTTAAAAAACTCATTGGTAAATCCATCTAATCCCAGCATCTTCCTCGTCGGCAGCGCTTTAATAACTTAAGTTACTTCCTTAACCGTCACCGGTGCTTCCAAGTCTCTCTTCTGTGATTCAGATAACACCGACATACCCAGGTCTGCCAAGTATTGGTCAATAGCTTCAGTCTGTACAGCATTATCCTCTTTATAGAGATTCTCATAAAAAAGGGCAAAGCGCTCCCTAATCTTATCTGAGGTGTATAACATAGTACCCCTATCATCCTTTACTCTCAAAATGTGCCTGTCTGCCCTAATCTTTCTTAACTTAGCGGCCAGCAACCTGCCCGGTTTGTTTGTAAATTCATAGTGGACTTGTCGCAGGCATGCATTAACAAATTGCAAGCTCTCATCATGCAAAGCTGCCAGCTCCAGTTGTACTGCCTGTAGCTTCCGGAAATCAGATACAGAGCCAAAGGCCCTATACCTGTCCTCCAGAGCACCCAACCTCTCCATACACTGGGCCAGCCTCACTTTGTGAGTTCTAGAGCGCTGACTAGCACATTTAATAAAGTAGCCTCTAGACACTGCTTTAAATGCATCCCACACTGTACCTAAGTCTGGTCCAGATTCCATGTTAAGGTCAAAGTACTCCTTCAGTACAGAGCGAAAGTTAGCTACAACCTCTGGGTCCTGTAATAAACAATTGTTAAAAGTCCACCTACGGACATGCATCTCTTCCTTCAAGGAAGGAATTACTGCCCAGGCTGGTGTATGATCTGAAATTGTAGTATGCCCAATAAATGAATCACCCCCCCCCCCCCCTCCCCATCTGACAAGCCCTTGTCCAAAAAAACATAGTCCAGTCGGGAGTGGGAGAAGTGTACTTGTGAATGAAATGTATAGTCCCTTCTCCCCACGTGTCCCAATCTCCATACATCATAGAGTCCCATAGCCTCTACAAAATTCCCCAAAGCTTTGGAAATTCTATAATCATTGGAGGAGGGAACAGCAGTCCTATCCAACCTAGGTTGCATAGTGGCGTTAAAATCTCCCGCCACTATCACCTTACCTCGGGCAAAGTGGAACAGATGCATTTTTAATAACTTCCTAAACTAAAGTGCATCACCTTCTAGTTGCAACAGAGATGGGAGGGAATTCCAAGACTATGTTCTGGCCACAGAGAAAACCCATTCCATATATAAACTTGTGGGGCAGATTTAAAAGACAGCATAACTAAGGGCTCCTTTTACTAAGGCACGCTAGCAGATTTAGCATATGCTAACAATTAGTGTGCACTAAACGCTAAGATGCCCATTATATTCCTATTGGCATCTTAGCTTTTAGCTCAGACTAAATCTGCTAGCACACCATAGGAAAAGGGGATCTAAGATAGCTTGTTGAGAGGAATGAGCAGTGCAGCCTGGTTGATGCATAATTAAAAGGTCAAAAACAGCCGGTCTCAATTTCTCACCGAGTCTCGCAGGAGGAGCGGCCAAGATGGGGGATGGTGAGGAATCAACGCCGCTCACACTTCTATCCGTTGTCGACTCATCGGGCATTGAAAATCCAGCAGGGCCACCTCTAGCTACTAGAGATTCCATCTGTAGCTCTCCTGTCAGCATCAAATCTCCTCCGGGTCTCGGTGGAGCTGTTTGTGGAGACGGGCTCAAAGAAGCTGCCTCTATGCTAAGATCTCCCGGAAGTCCCGAGGATCCAACCAAGGTCGGTATGTGTGCTCCAAGTGTTTTGGACTCTGAACCTCTGCCTGGACCCGGACTGTGCTGCTGCTGTTGTCATCTGCCTGCAGACTGCGTCCGGACCCAGACTCTGCCTTGCTTCCCTTCGCCCGATGGCAACTTCGGTTCCCTTGCTCTTCATCTCCATTCCGCAAGGTAAGGCCAGGGTTGTTCGGCTGTTAGACTTTGTCTGACACAGGGACTCACTATTCTACTCCGGGGTTTGACAGTTAAAGCCACAAATTCTTGCACTAGGAGGAACTTTCATACTGAAGTTTGCATGTAGATGCTTAGTTTCTTTGAATAGGATTAATTATGTATTTTTTGATCCAGATAAAATGTGTCAATTTATTATTGCCAAGGAAAGCGGTGGTGAATTAATCTCAAATGCACCAACAGGGAGCTAAAACCGCTGGTTGGATTCTGTGCTTCCCCATCTCAGTTGATTATATTCAGATGTTATTTTCTTCTTTTTTTTTCTAAATTTCTTTGTATCTTGACTGAAGGATGTGGACTAAGTTATGATAAAAATTTCTATGCTCTTGATGTTAGAGGAAAAGAGTAATTTTCCTTAATGTAGTTTTCAGACATTTATATTATGTGAATGTATAATTGAAATTCATAAAGAATAAAAAAAACGTTTGCATTAAAAATATGCAGTTTATTAGATCATAATTATTTTCAAATATATCTTACCCCAATGTCTGTTATTCAATTCATATTGCATATATACTTTATGGGGGCAATTTTTAAAACAGCTCCCCTAGATGCAAAGCCAGTGGGTGCCAACTCTGTGTGGAGGCAAAATTTGGCTGGGAAACAGCATGTGTACATTTGAAAATATAATGTATGCACCAGTGGCGTAGCCAGAAAGCAATTTTTGGGTGGGCCAGCAGGTTGGATGGGTGGGCACCCATGCTCTGTCCCTACCCCATTCCATGCTGAACCTCTACCTTACTCCCCACATGGTCCACATCTCTCCCCTTTCCCTTCAGCCATCCCCAATCCCCTGCATATCCAGCACCTATCCCAGCCCCCCTTCTACATGTCCAGCACCTCACCTCCCCTTTCCCGCCAACCCCCCGCCCGCATATGCAGCTCCTCTCCCTTTCCCCCTGCAAATCCAGCACCTCTCCGTCTCCCCTTCCATGCAACCTCCCCCCTGCAAGTCCAGTGCCTCCTCACCTCACAGTCTCTGTGTCCTACCCCCGCTGCAGAGCTTGCAATTTGCTATCGTCAACGCTGCCTGACACAGCTGAGCGACGCGGCACGACGTCCTGCTCCGGGGCCTTCCCTCTGCCGCGCTAATTCAACTTCCTGTTTACGCAGGGCGGAACGCACGTGGCAGAGGGAAGGTCCCGGAGTAGGACGTCACGCTGTGTCTGTCAGTTGTGGCAGCGCGCCGACGATAGCAAATTGCAAGCGCTGCCGCAGGGGTGGAAAACGGAGACTGTGAGGTGAGGAGGCAGCGCCGATAGCATTAACGGGAAGCACTACGGTGGGGGTGGGAGAGGGTATGAGGAGACACGTCGGTGACGGAGGTGTTGGGAGTCTTCTCTGGATGGACCTGAGCCCAAACTGGGCGGGCCTGGGCCCATCCAGGCCCACCCGTAGCTACGCCCCTGGTATGCACACAGTTCCCTAATCCTGCACAAAACATGTCCTCAGGAATAGTTTTTCTTAACCCATTTCTAAGCATGCATGCTGAAGAATCCCATTCATAATTTTAGCCAGATTTTCACATGGCCATTTTACCATGATTTATCCATTTTTAACCCTGTTGCTTAGGCAGGGTAAAATAAAAACATATATTTATTTATTTTATTTGTTACATTTGTACCCCACATTTTCCCACCTATTTGCAGGCTCAATGTATAAATTAAAATATATATATATATATATATATATATATATATATATATATATATATATATATTTAAAACATGTAAAATCACACAAAAAGCACTCTGATGCCCCCTAAACCAACAGGTCAGTGATTTTTTACAATTGTCCTCCACATATCATCCATAAAAACTCTGAGACACTAACAAGGATCCACATAAAACACATCCAGATTTCCCTAGATGTATTACAAAGGTAGTGGGTAAACTGAATGTACCTTCAAAAAATTTCAACACCAGTCCATGGTGATGAGGGTTAAAGCAGAGGTGTAGCTAACGGTCACAACGGGAGCAGCGGTCGCTACCTCACATGGACTTCCAATGAAAATGGCGCCTATGCAGGTTTTTCTATAAACCTACTCACGTTGGTGTCTATCATTTTACACTGTCTGCTCCCCCAACGCCAAAACCTAGCTATGCTTCCGGATTAAAGATGCAATATACTGAGCAGCGGCGGGAAACTTTTCAGACAGTTTTGAAGGAAGAAGGTTCATAGCATCAGTCTCATTACAACTTGGCTCCCTTTGGTTTTAGAGCTCAAATGAATAGGAAAAACTACTAGGATACAAAATAAATGAAATATTAAAACTGTGTTGATTGTATCAAAATTAAAATGGAGGATTCAATCAGGGTAATATTCAGCCTGCAGTGGGCAATTTTTAAGCCTAGATATTCAACGCTGGGTTACGTCCTGGCTCCAGTGGTTGTGTCAGGTCATTTTATGTGAGAGGACCAATTTCATTAATAGAATAACCTTTTATCTACTACAGTGGCGTAGCTATGGGTGGGCCTGGGTGGGCAGAAGCCCACCCGTTGTTGCCTCAGGCCCACCCAGTCTAGAGGCTCTAAAAGCACCTCATTGGCGGTGCCTCACTCCTGTCGTTCCCTCTTTTTCACGTTAGCTACCCATCTCTGAACCCACCCACCCTCCATCTACCTTTGAGTCATTGCCGGCAACTATTCCTATAAGCAACCTGCACCAACCCTGAAGGCTTCCTTCTAACGCATTCCACTCTTGATAATGTCACTTCCTGTTTCTACTCACAGTGGTGTAGCTATGGGTGGTCGTCTAGTGGCCCCCAAAGCACCTCATTGGCGGTGCCTCACTTCTGTCTCTCCCTCTTTCTCGCGGCAGCTGCCCATCTTTCCCTCTGAACCCCTCTGTCCCCCATCTACCTTTGAGCCATTGCCGGCAGCGATTCTTGTGGGCGACCTGCGCCAGCCCTGAGGGCTTCCTTCTAACGCATTCCACTCTTGATGATATCATTTCCTTTTTCTTCAATGGCGGGGAGCTGGGGACACGGTGGGGGGAGTTCTGCAGGGTTGGCGCAGGTTGCATGCTGGAATTGCTGCCGGTGACAGCTTGGAGGTAGACCAGGGAGAGAGAGAGGAGCAGATGCAGAGTTGGGGGAGAGAGGAGGAGATACCAGGTGGGGAGGTAGATGATGATAGCAGGTGCAGAGGGAAATTGTTTTTTAAATAACTGCATGTACAGGGATGGAGATGGAGGTGGAGGTGGGAAGGGCCCACCCAGGTTAACTCGGGGCCCACCCAAAATGGCAGCTCTGGCTATGCTCCTGATCTACTGTCTTTCTTGCAACTTTGGCATACTGCAGATCCTGACAACCTCTGCTGTTTTCATCGACAGGCGCAGTCAGTGCATTCTATATGGTTTCACATCTGATTTGTTGATTAATGCAGTATCATTATACATGGTTCGATCTAATAGACCGAGAGAACAATTGATCTTATCTTCTTGGTTTTGTAAGGGGATTCGGCTTCAGAAGATTTGCAACTATTCCCTGTATTAGGAATTTCTTTATGGAAATCTTTACCTCTCGCTATCAGGTCAGATAATAGTTATCTCAGTTTTAGGAAGAGGTTAAAAAACGTTGTTATTTCCAAAGTCTGATACATGATAATTTCCTTAATTGCTTATTGGTGTTTTATCTTGTTTATTACGTATTAACCACACTGAACCCTGAAGAGGAGCATTTAGTAGTACATAAGATTTGTTTTGATTTGAACTGCTTTAACATCTTAATATTCTGGAAGATCTCATGATCTCAGGTTACATGATTGACATAATCAATCTCCCAATCAGAAACAGTACCAGTTCATCATGGTCTTATCTGAATCTCCACTACCCTAATTGCAAAGGACTAAAATATAAGACAACCCATGCGTCCAACTTCTCTTACATAAGCACGCGCCTGTGAAACGCACTGCCACAAGTGGTGAAAACAACTTATGATCACCTAAAATTCAGAAAATTATTAAAGACTCACCTATTCGGAAAGGCATATCTGAATGACCCAACTTAGGTGACTCAACCCTGCCACACTTCACTATCAAAGATCGTATTAACATTGACAAACCCTTTTACCTCAAACCCAACTTGATTGATTCTTATCTTCCCTATCCCACTATAACATTTTGTACTATTCCCATACCGGACTTGGCGAATGCCTTCACGGTATTATGTAAGCGACATTGAGCCTGCAAACGTGTGGGAAAATGTGGAATACAAATGTAACAAATAAAAAATAAAAAAAATACTGGTTAAGTGTAGTCATCCAGCAGTTAATTAGGTAGTGGCTGATATTCAGAATGGTGACTGGTTAGCTTTGTGGATAAAGTTAAGACAGCAATTTTGCTGTCCTAACTTCATTCCACTTATTTAACCAGTTAGCAGACTGAATATTACTGCTAACTAGTTAAGTGCCAGCTGCACCAGGGGTGTGCTGGTAAAATTTTAACAACAGGCTCTCTATCCGAGCATAGCTGGCCCTGAAATTTGGGGGGAGGGGGAATACATGCCTCTCTCTCCCCTCCCTTGTGCGGGCACGCTAGGCATACCTTTGCTGAGCCTCACCAGCCAATAAATGGACTGCCACCATTCTCTACTGATTGTTTCTGGCTCTGAGCAGCATGATGGAACCTTCTTGCGCTTGCATGAAAAGTCCCAGCCTGATGCTCAGAGTCAGAAACAAGGAGCAGAAAGCAGCAGCAGTCTATTTACTTGGCTGCTGGGGCCAGCATCACTGCCAGCAAAGTAAAAGAGAATTCAGGAGGGGGCCCAAGCCCACATTTTGGGAGTCAGTTGTTAAAGTAGCCATGGGGAGGCCTACTTTAACAACCGGCTCCCAAAATTCTTAAAAACTTAACAAACGGCTCTCGCGAGCCCGTGAGAGCCCACTCCAGCACACCACTGAGCTGCACCCGAGTACTAACCGGACAGTGCCACAGAAGTCTGAAGCAATATTCAGCAGCACTACCCACTTAAGTGCCATTGAATATTGGAGGATGGCCATCTTAGTGGGGTTTAATCAGACAGGAGCCTCTACTGCCAGATTAAACTCTTTTGCATATCAAGCCCAATGATTTTATGCATTTTAACCGTGAATTGACATATCTGCAAAATCCACAACTCCCTCCCCCAAAAAGAACAACCTCCCCCCCTGTTTCTAGTATTGCTTCATTAACCAATATTTCTAGTTATGAACAAGAGCACAAATCTAAAAATGATGCAAGTCTTTAGAAAAAGACTCAAAAGTACTTGATAAGAACACTTACGTTTGCAAGGCGGTATTAGTTGCATTGATGAGGCTTCTATCTGTAATCCTCTCCAGTATTAACAAGGCACTAGTTTCATGACCCTAAATAAAACATGTATGTTAATGTTTAATTTATTCTTTTTTTCTCATGTTTGTTCAGTCAAGCAAAATTCTTCTCCTGACAATTATGGATTTGTCCCCTTTTTTATAGCCAATTTACAATTTTCTCAAGCAGAGCTTGACTAAGGAGAATCAACTTTGCATCAGTTAGAAATCAGACAACACACAGTATAAGAAAAAAATAAATAACTAAAAACTGCATGCAATTTTTTTTAACTTAGCCTTGAAATTAAGTGAAAAAAACAAGAGATCCATAAGAAAAGAGGACTAATCAAACAACATAAAAAATAAATACTAAACCGCACATAACTATAGCTGTATCAATATTATATGAGGTTATAAGCTTAGAAGTAATCTAAGGAATTACTTTTTCACAGAAAGGGCGGTGGGCGCGTGGAATAGGCTACCAGCGGAGGTGATGAAGATTAGGACCGTATCTGAATTTAAGAAAGCATGGGACAGACACATGGGATCTCTTAAGGAAAGGAGGAGATAGTGGTTGCTGACAATGGGCAGATTGGATGAGCCATTTGGCCCTTATCTGCTGTCATGTTTTCTATTTAACTGTAGAAGCCAATTACATGCAACATTCTTTGGAATATACATCTATAAAATATTGCCTAATACTACCAGCTAGCATATTAGCAGCTTTGTTAGCATCTAAAAGAGATCATGATCTTATGAAATCATAAAAAAGTATATTGATTGCTAGCAAACTTGTTCATAAACAAAAAAAAACCCTAAACAAAAAGAAACCCTGCAGGAAAATCACAGCTCTCAGGGCTGCTTCCTCTTGACACATTGCTAGAGTGTTTCCTTTTTGACCATGTCACTTGTTTAGATTAGTTGAGGCCTGTATTTTACATTCCCAAAATAATTCATCTGTATTGAAAAAAGAAGCTACAAAACCTAGTCAGTCTCTGGTTCCAAGGAAAGGTGCCTAGGAGGATGAACTAAAGAAATCATGCTGGGTCATACCAAAAATCCACTGAGCACCCTGTCTCAGACAGTGGCCAATCCAGGTAATTAGGAAGTGCCCAGCAGATCCCAAAAAGTAGAACTTTTCTTTGCAGCTCACTACCACTGAGAAGCAACTGGCTTTTACAAGTCTACTTGATTAATTATTGTTTATGGACTTTTCCTATACGAACTTCTCCAAACTCCAGTTAGGTTACATGCCTTAATGTTGACCTCTGGCAACAAATTTGAAACCTCTTCCTCAAGTGAGGTCTCCAGAATCTAAGTGAAGTTGAGGATATAAAAATGTTATTCAGGGAATATCTCCCATAAGGACTGCTCTGTTTGTAAATGGCATATACTAAATTCTGGAAAAAGTTGGAATAACTTCATGTTTATTCCACACTTGATATACCGTCTTTCTGTAAGTACAAAGCAATTTAGATATATCATTTATACAGGTACTTGCTGTCCCAAGTGGTCTCACAATTTATAGGTTTATCTGGAACTCTGAGCTCACCCTATATTTTTATTTTATTTTTGTTACATTTGTACCCCGCGCTTTCCCACTCATGGCAGGCTCAATGCGGCTTACATGGGGCAATGGAGGGTTAAGTGACTTGTCCAGAGTCACAAGGAGCTGCCTGTGCCTGAAGTGGGAATCGAACTCAGTTCCTCAGGACCAAAGTCCACCACCCTAACCACTAGGCCACTCCTCCACTTTTTAATAGACTTTTTAATACTTGTTACTAAGGAGTATGGTAGAAGACTTCATAAACCTCAAATTAAGAGGTCCAGCCTGATTCCATAATACTACAGAGAAGTATATTTTCTTTAAATAAGACCCAATATAGAGGCTTTTAAAGTGATTATCTGCTACATCATGGTCTCAATTTTCCCTAAGTGCTAAATTATATCTCCAGACTGGCACTGGATTTGGGATTGCAAATTACTGTAATATCTCCAAATCCTTTAGATGTATGAACACAAAAAGGCTCATACTGCTTCTAGGGTAATTACATGTTTTTTTCAAGCTGCTTTTTCAGCAACAGTTCCAACAGAGAGTGAGGGATTCACCTCAGTAATTACCACAGAAGATGAGTTCCCACTGGCTGGTCACCACCCCTTGTGGTACCCATTGATTCCACAGTATACACTGCCACTGACCTGCTCTCTATAAGCCCGGCTCAAATATGGCTGCGTTCTATTGGATTAATCTAAGATCTGTCCATTTATCCCCTTCCTCAGGATCCTTAGCCCTTGAAACACCAGGGATTGCAGATGTCATCTATTGCCTGGCACTGAAAACGTGTCCTGGAACCAAAGGAGCAGCTTGATCATCAGTACTAAGTGTTGTTCCTACAAGGTGATCATTCCCAGATCAGCGTTCCCAAAGGAAACATCTGCCAAAATGCAAGATGGCCAAGTCACAAAACTTGCATGTTTGACGTACCTCAAAGAACTCTCAAGGGTAAGCCCTTGTTTTCCTATTTCATTTCACTCTATTGACAAAAAAATTTAAATGTGCAACCTCAAAATTTAGAACAAAGCTCGAGCAGTCAGAAATTAATCAATAAGTGCCATCTTGGCTCCTCTTCCCCTATCTCAGGACATGCCTCTTAAGGAACTCTGGGCCCCTTTTACCAAGCTATGGCAAAAGGGGGCCGGCGCTGGCGTATGCTTTACATGAATGCCGAGGTCCCCTTTTACCGCAGCTGGTAAAAGGAAAGTCTTGCTTTCCGAAAGGAAATGGCCAGGCAGCAAGTAAAGCACTTGCCATGCGGTCATTTCGGGGGAGCCCTTACCGCCACCCATTCAGGTGGCGGTAAGGGCTCCCGCGTTAACCCTGCGGCACTGCCCGATTACCTCCAGGTAGATTCTGGCACTACAAAAATAAATGTTTGTAGCACCTGAAATGGTGGCTCGTTAGGGGTGGGAAGTACCGCGGGGCTGCTGCGGTAGCCTAGTAGTACTTCCTGTATAGCAAGCGGTATGCCCACGTTGGGTTTAGCGCCGCTTAGTAAAAGGAGCCCTCTTTGTGGTTGCTTTTTGGTGTTGTTATGCAGTCTTAGGCATTCTGTCCCTCACTGTCCTAGTCTTCCATCTAGACCAAGCAGTAACCTCACAGGACCAAGATAACTGTCAATGAAATGATCGATGATGCTAGGAAAGCAAGCCAATGGTTTAATCACAAAAGCAGTGTCATATTTACCCTTTTTCAGGGCAATAAGAATGCCTCCCACAGTATTCTTTGCTCCAGTAAAGCTAACGTGAAGGAATTCACAATAGGGGATCAGTTCAAGCAGCTATCACAGTATATATCACTTCCTCTTCACCATTAAGATGATTTAAAACATACCACTAATCAAACTGATTTTCTGATAACCAAAATGTGTACATACCTTGCTGCATGCCAAATGGAGTGCTGTATTCTTATTGTTATCTTGCAAGGTTAGGTCAGCCTTGGCACTGCTAACCAGCACCTCTGAAAGAAATACAAATTTATATGAAATATGATTCCTAGCAAGCATCCTCAAATTTCATATTCCTTCCTGCCCCAGAAAATCCCATGAGCTACACTGAAATTCTATCATGCAACCAAATCAAATGCAGTCTGAACCTAGTCTCCTATAGTCAAGAAAGGACAGAATTGTAGCACCAATTATGAAGGGGAAACGTGGACATACCTGTTAATTTCCTTTCCTTGAGTCCTGCTAAATCAGGTTAGATGAGTGAGCTATGTCCCCCTGCCAGCAGATGAAGCCAGAGAAAATAGCTCAGAGCTGACTTCACTCCCTTCATTGGCGTGGGGGGAGGGGGGGGGCTTGTGCTGCCTTCAGCTCCTCAGAATCTTGTATCAAAGCTTCGACTACTGAAAGCAATTCTTACGTTATGGGTTTCCAATTCACCCCAAAGCCAAACTTGGTGCAATCAACATAAACTGTTCATGATTACTAACCCAGCAATGAGAATTCCATATACCAAGGAAACAACTATCTTCAAAGTGGACAACACATTTTGTTAGCATTCTAAGAGCCCTTTACTGCCAAGGCTTCCATGGGTGTTCAGGACTGGTCCGGCAGGATTCAATTAAATTAAATTAACATACAAGTCCAAAGTTCTCCTTCCTTACTATCCATGCCAGACCAGTCCAGGCAAGTGGGATGTACCTAAGTTCTACCCAGACCAGACAAGATGAAATCATGATAGCTCTCAGAACTCCAAGGTGTCATACATTCAGACCTGCATACCATGCTGAGGCACTTAAAAAAGGGGGTACAATAGAGGCAAGGGCACTATCCTACTAGTACCTTCTAGAAGACAGAGTCTAACTCTGCCTAAGAGGATTATTGTGCTCTGATTGGGAAGTGGGGGGGGGGGGGGGGGCAGACTCTTGGCTCTTTGGGACTTGCCAACTCTTGTTTGTGTTGTTGAAGATTATCATCTCCTTGATTCCTCCTGGAATTGATGCCTTAAGGACCATAACACCTTATTAGGACACATCAATAGAAAAAAAGGGATATTCTAAAATTAAGAAACACCTGGGAACTTACAAACATCTCCACGCTGACCAACAACTGGCTTGTTTTATATCCTTGAAAGGCATAAAAAGCCTGATTCCATCAGAATAAAATACAACTCTCAGAAGGGGGAAAGTGTTGGGCAGAGACATATGTTTTCCTTTAAAATTACCCAAGCGCCAACCTCTGCCACAAGATCTAAGAAATGCAACCTTGAGAAGCTTGAGAGAAATCTCAGGACTAAATCCAGGTACTAAATAGCATTCTTACATGTTTGACTCCCTACAGGAGAGTATCTCATTTGCAAGAGTACACAAGAGTGTCTGTTCCCATGTCCCAGAGCCAGCCTATTCAAGTTTATTTTCACCCCAATCTCTTGTGGAGAAAGGCAGCTGAATAGATCCCTCAAGGGGAAAAATGTTCTCCCAAAACTGAACTTAGAGACTTCAAACTCCTATGTTGTCCTCTTTCGCTTCACCAAAGACTAGACTGTATCATTGACACCAAGGCACTTATTTTTGAGCATATGAATGTCTCAAAAGGATGAAATGGGCGTCTATATGCTTGAAAGATCCAAGTACCGATTTTGTATTGGCATTCTTAAAGCAGGAAGCAAGACTGAAAAGCAGCCTAGTGGTTAGTGCAGTTGTCTATAAACCAAGGGTCCTAGGTTCAAATCCCACTTCAGCTCTTTTGTGTAATTTGTAATTCTGAGCCCTCCAGAAACAAACATATCTACTGTACCTAAATATATGTTATGTAATGTAATACAGCTCTTGTATCCCACTAACTCTCACAAAATGTGGTTCAAAGTGAGTAACAATTAAAGAATAATAAAAATTTCTTAAACAAAAAAGTTTTCAGACTTTTCAGAATAGAGTAATAAGAATCCACAGAGTATAGTTCTAATGGCAGAGATGACCAAAAATGAGGAGCCTGATAAATAAAAGAGTCCTCAAGATAATGCTTGTATCTGACTCCTAAGAAGGAAGGCAGAAACAAGCAAAATGGATCCATAGTTCTAGCAAAACTATTAACTGTAGGAAATGAAAAGAAATCAAGAATATCAGCAGGAACAAAACCATCTAACATTTTGAATATTATACAGGACAAATTAAACAAAACACGGGCTTGGAATGGGAGCCAATGAAGGGAAATAGCTGAAAAAGCACTATCCAGTCTTTTAAGGCTCAATATCAACTTGGCTGCAGTATTTTGCAAGATCTGTAATTCTGAACAGAGTTTCACAGTAATGGATAGATATATCAATTACAATAGCCAAAATGAGACAATATGATAGCCTGCACCTAGGTAGCAAAATGACGAGCATTAAAAAAATGACGAATCCAACGTAACTGATGACGTTTGAAAAATACAACTTGTGTGATATGACTTACTTGAGGTTCAAAAGAAAAAGTGGTGTCCAAAATGGCACCAAGAACCTTTGACGTTGTATTGACCTTTAAAGAAAGATTATCAGAAATAATTATAGAATCAGGAACAGAATCAATATTTCTATCTAACCAGAGTAGTGTTCAATTTAAATCCATGGATAAGACTGTAATGATTAATTTTAGAGATACAAAACACACAACCACTGATAAAATGTCTTAACTGGAATTAGCAAAAGCATATCATCAGCATAAAAGTAGCATTTTACACCTACAGAAGAAAAAACAAAATCCATCTGGGTCATATAAACATTAAACAGGATGGGTGACAACAGGGAACCCTGTGGGACTCTGCATGGTTGATGCCAAGATTAGTGATGTCTATTAGTCAAAAATTCTTTGAACCAATGTAAAACATTATCAGAAATATCAATGGAATTAAGCTTAAAAAAGAAGAATATCATAATCAACTGTAACAAACACAGCAGTAAGGTCAAACTGAAGTAAAATAAGTGGAATACCTCTAGCCAAAAAAGACCTGGCATCTGAAACAAGTCACCTGCAAGCCTAAAGGCTACAGAAGTGATTTAAATTCAGGCACAGCAGGTATGTTGCTGTTCCTGAAGCGCTCATAATTACAAAAAAAAAAAAAAAAAAAAAAGAGTTAAAGTGGGATTTGAACCTGAGTTCCCACTACACTAACCACTAGGATGCCCCTCTGGTCCCCATGGATGTCTGTGTGGCTATTTTCAAAGAATGCTGCCATACAGATATTCACGTTCCTTGTTTTTCCACATTCATATTTGGATGTTCCAGTTTGTAAAATGGATGTTCATGCTGGATGTTTCCAGCATGCGGATGTCCATCTTACATATTTTTGAATAGGAAATCTTGATGTATTTCATATTCAAAAATACATGTAAGATGGACATCTGTTTGGGGTGCTCTAACTTGGGACATCACTATTCTGACTTGGATGTCCTTTCAAAAATGCCCTCTAAGTATCCTTGTTATGTTGTGCTATTTTCTCAACAGTCAAGGATGAAAAAGAGAATGGAATTTATCTTCCAGGAAGGAATCATCTGTCTTTGGAAAAAGGTAAATTACCCTTCTTGACTGGCTCCTTCAGAAAACAGATCAAGGCAAATCCAGGTTTCCAGCAGGAACTTGCACAGAAGACTGGATGCCAGTCCTGATTATACCAGACTACCCAGTCCCCGTGGCTTCTGCTTTTACTTCTTTTGCTGAAAAAAACCTTGCTTATATTAAAATTTCACAGAGCCAATATGAGGTACCCTAACACTTGACCACTAGTACTGCCACAACCACTTTCTTCGAGTCCTTAACATTCAGGTCCCAAATATGGTTGACTTAGAAAATTCATGCCAGGTCCTGCAGGGTAACTCTATCCCAGACCAAATCTGACACGCTTACCAGGGCACCTGAGGGCTACCCACTTTCCCTCAGCTTTGTTCCCATCAGCAAAGTGTGGTCTTGCCTACAACCACCTGAACTGCCTTGTCCCCAGCTAGAGGCCAGGATTGCTCGATTGCTAGATGGCTGGCTATCAGGTTCACCTCTATAGTGTTACATAACCATGAAAGGGACTCTCAATCCATTTCCTGCCAGAAACAACTGTAAACATTACTTTCCATTCTCATTAGAAAAGCAAAACTAGACTTGTGATGCTGGGCTAATGGAAGATGCCTTGAAAGGAGTCTGATCCAGGAGACATACATATGGGTCTGAGCCCAAGGTACAAAATATAGGTCTACTGTCCTGGAGCCTAGGACCTGAAGAAAGGACCATTCTCAGGGAAGATGTGGAAGCAGATCTGCACACAGAGTGAGATCTTCAGCCCCTGATGTCTAGGGCTACAAACACCATGTTTTTCTTAGCAGACAAGAAGGCTCCCCTATGCTCCAGAAACTGGGAAAGACAAAATTGTATTTTATGATAAATCATCAGCACAGGGGTTCCAAATCCTGCAGAACCCTGGCTACTGGCAAACTCTCCTGTGCTGATTCAGTCCCAAATAGCCAGATATCTGAATTTATGACCCTTTGACTGACAGGTAACTTTGGCCATCATTAGCCCAAGAGGAGAGAGCCTGAAGCTGTTAGTGAGAGATCCAGGATATTGAATCTGGGACTATGTTGTGGTAATCTTTGGAGGGAATGTCCCTGTGTATTCATGCATGGAACCATATGAGAAGATGTCACGGAGAAGGTAGACTCAGAGTCCTCTTACTGAGCCCCAAACCCTATGGCTCACCACTAACCTAACATTGCCCCAAAGTTTTCAATGAAAGTGAAAAGAATTCTTCCTGAGCAGTGTCCAGCTACCCAGTAAGAAGATTCCACATGTTTCCACAAAGAAGCACAGCCAGAACACAGCAGTTTGCAAGAAAAAGAGGTTCATCCCAGAGCTACCATCCAGAGGAAGGGAGGGAACTGACAAAATAATATTGCTCTTGGCTTCTGAACTTGGACCAACAATGACCAGTACTGGGAAGAGGGGCCTGAGGCAAGGAAGTACATCCAACTAGCCTCTGAATTTTGGTTCCTAGAATTCCAGGACTTCTTCAAAAGAAAGAGGGTGAAACTGCACTACCTTTTTGCGACTGCCATGTCTATCCCTTTTCTGAGAAGGCAATTGACCTCTGACAGCTGAACCGGCTACCTCCTCCTCCTCAGGCATCCCACACATTGCCAAAGTCAAGCTATGGTTCCTTCTATGCAGCGACACATAGATTAGGGCTAGGACTGGCTCAAAGCAGAACCTGAAAGTGCTGCCATAGCAGGTCACCTAGGATTTTTTAAAACAATTCTTTGGTTGCAGAAATCTTTTGTGCTTTGCAAGTGTAATATGGTCTTAAAGGAACTCTGAGAAGCTTCATTTGTATAAAGGGGCAGAGAACCATCATCTCTGCAGGCTTTTCCCACTATTGCTCCCCTAGCTGGAAGGGAATGGGGAGAAGAGAGCAGCTCTGATGCCACCTGCTGAATTATTAACTGGAGCTGTATAGGCTCTGCAAATGCCTTCCTGCTCCTAAGCCAGGCCAAATTCACCAGCTAACATGCTGATCTGCCATGACTTACCTGTAGTATTTCACCTCCTTTTTTCCCCTGACGTACTAAGAAAAGTAGAGGGAAGGAGGGGGAGTGCAATCACTTCATATTCTTTAAGTCCCCATCTGATGCAGCACAATAGCAGAGCAGGACACAGGCTTGGAAGAGGCTGCACTGAAGGCTTTTTTTCACATTTCTGCCTCCTCTTCAAAAACTGCAGCCACAACCACTGTAAGGACTGGGGGGGGGGGGGGGGGGAGGGCAAGTGGAAGTACCCAGCACCACCAGGTTTAGAACCCTGGGCTCTGTGAATTGACCTTCTCCAGTCCTAACCCTCTAGTCTGTTCCCAAGGGAAAAGGGACCAGGCAACAAGTTTAAAGCCCCTGAGCTCTGTGGCTCCACCAGTTCTAACCTTCTAGTCTGTTCTCAAGGGGGGAGAGAAATCATTCCCAAAAGGACTTCTGTGCTTGCAGTCTCCTCCAGAATCTGTCTATACTTCACTGGGAATCTGGACCTACAGCCTTCCTAGGTGCTACTTTTCCTATTCATAGTTGCTGCACTAGGCCATATGTCTGCATCATCTGCCGTAGCCAGAGAAAGCACCAGCCCCCTTTAAGGGGAGTGAAATCAGCTCTAAGCTATTTCCCTCTGGCTCCATCTGCTGGCAAGGGAACTTTGCCCACTTGTCTGGGATTAGTCTGGCAGGGAAGAAAAAGAAATAACCCGTTCTCTCCATCTGAGTTTTTCCCTACATTCAGCTGTCAAGGCTGAATTGAAAATAGTGGTATGATAAGGAGTGAGAGAGAGAAATGAGGGCAAGGCAAAATATAGGAATGAAGACAATATTAAGGAAAGAGTCGGCATGACAGTGAACAGAAAGGGAAAAGGTTAGATATGCAGAGAGTAGAAAAAATTATTTTGAAAGAAAACTAAAATACAAATAGCAACTGATACACACTGTAAGTCCTATAAAGGACTACTAGACTCTTGGGGTTATCACAGACTTCAGGCCATTAACATTGCCTATCAAGTCAAATTCTGTTCCCAGCCCTATATCACACTCTTCTTGGAGGATTCAACATAATCCTACTACATGACTCAGGAGCAACCTTATTTACATGTTGTCTGGAAAAAAACAGGACCTCATACACAGTTTCAAAATACTCTGCAATTGTTTAAATATTTAGTATGACCTTTGAAAATACATTAGTCCAAACTTTATTAAGAAACTCCCTTAGCAAACACTTTATGCCGAATGCTTTATTTTGTTGCAAAAAATTTCACAACTTTTCACTAAATGCCATTTTGCTGAAACAGGTCTTAATGGTCACTTCCTGAATGATGTCATTCTGAAAAGAGGGATCATCCAGTTTTTACAGCATCTTCAATAATAGCAATATATATATTTTTAATAACAGTACATTTGTTTTTGGGTTATTTGGAAAAATGTTGGGGTCCTTTTTTTTTTTTTTTTTTACAAACACCTTGTATATAAATGATAGCAACTAAGAGGACAACCAATAGGGTGCCTAGATTGGTACAAAATAAGTACCTGAATACACTATGTAAACCGCTTTGAATGTAGTTGCAAAAACCACAGAAAGGCGGTATATCAAGTCCCATTTCCCTTTATAAAACTGTCTTTCTGAAAGGTCCTGCATGAAGTTTCAACTGCTCCAAAGCAGGAATGACTTTGTGCATGTATGAGGTAGTAAGAATTTGTGCTTATGCATGTATTTCATAAGAAACATGCGTAAGTGTTAATCCTGCTCCACCCCTGGGAATGCATACATGTATATCACATGAAAGTAGGTGCTCTTTTCCTAGTGTCTACCATGTATATGCTAGGGTTATAAGTTCTTGCTTGAACACATAAAACATTCTTCTATATGATCCAGTCACTTATAAAATTACCCCCTGCATTCAACTACAGAGAAGTTCCTAACTATCGTGCCCATACTGAGATATTTTATATTATCAAACAAGTTTATTTATTGGGATTTATTAAGTGCCTTTATGAAGAGATTCACCCACGGCAGTGTACAGTAGGTACAGTTAAACATCAACTTTATAATTCTGTTAACAGCATAATAGCAAAATGTACAAGTATAAATATAAATACAATGAAAGAGGAAAACTTGAAAACAGCAAATTGAAACCTAATAAGATTACCATGAAAAAGGATCAAAAATACACACATTTAACAGCACTGAAATTTAAATAACAGAGATATAATAGCATGTAAGCATAATAGTGATAGTATAGTGATAGTGACGTCATCTGTATGAAGTTAAGTACTACATTTAAAACAAATCAGAATAAATATTTTTTCACTCAACGAAGTTAAACTATGGAATTCATTGCCAGAGAAGGGGTATAAAAACAGTTAACATAGATGGGTTTAAGAAACATTTAGATACATTCCTGGAGGAAAAGTCTATAAACCATCAACAAGTTAGGCTTGGGGAAAGCCACAGCTTATCCTTGAAGGGCAAGTTAACACAGAATCTAACTACCTTTTCAGATCCTGCCAGGTAACTGTGACCTGGATTGGCCATGATTGGAAATAGGATATTAATCTTGATAGACCTTTGTTCTGACCCAAGTTGGCTGGTCTGGACTGCCACAGATTTTCTACTGGATTCTGGTCTGGATTTTGATTCTGCCAACTTGAGTACATTTATTTTCTTCTTGCTGAGCCATTTCATGGCTGCTTTTACATAGTAACATAGTAGATGACGGCAGAAAAAGACCTGCACGGTCCATCCAGTCTGCCCAACAAGATAAATTCATATGTGCTACTTTTTATTTGTACCTGTCCTCTTCAGGGCACAGACCGTATAAGTCTGGCCAGCACTATCCCCGCCTCCCACCAGCAGCTCTGGCACAGACCGTATAAGTCTGCCCAGCACTATCTCCGCCTCCCAACCAGCCGCGCCTCCCACCACCGGCTCTGGCACAGACTGTATAAGTCTGCCCAGCACTATCTCCGCCTCCCAACCAGCCGCGCCTCCCACCACCAGCTCTGGCACAGACCGTATAAGTCTGCCCTGCACTATCCCCGCCTCCCAACCACTATCCCCGCCTCCCACCACTGGCTCTGCCACCTAAACTCGGCTAAGCTCCCAAGGATACGTTCCTTCTGAACAGGATTCTTTTTGCTTTGTACTAGGAACAGATTTCACCCTAGGATCTCCCTGCTCTTTGCACTGTCCATCTTTTTCTGAATTTCCACAAGCCTCTGTCTCTCCACTGTAGCAAAGTAGCTCCACAGCATAATGAAGCCATCACCATGCTTTATGATTATGTTTATTAAAACCTTGATATACCACCTCAACTGGAGAGCAGATCACAGCGGTGAACAAAATACACTAAAATAAACTAAAAGAGTAAAGAACTCCAATGCATAAGTAACACTCATACCATACAACAAACATACAAGATCATATAATACAGCAGGTGCTTGGAACCTCACCATGTAATCAAGATAACAGAAGCCCTTCATATGCCTTGGCATGAGGCTGAGATAGAAATATCAAATAAATGAAGTGGAATCTTAGGCAAAGGTAACGGAACCTGTCACCCAGCATGCAATGGTTTTATCCATGTTCAAGGTCAGCTTATGACTGGTCATCCAGCTAGCAAGTGATTTCAGGAACATTTGTAAGACAGATCAGGACTCAACGGAGATGTAGAGAACAGAAGCAGAATGTCAGCATAAAAGTAAAACTGTATACTGAAAGACTAAAGAAGGGTAGCAAGAGGACTGAGATAAATATTAAACAGTAAGGATGACAAAAGAGAACCCTGTGGAACACCACAAGAAACAGAATGAGAAGCAGTGAGGAGTGGCCTAGTGGTTAGGGTGGTGGACTTTGGTCCTGAGGAACTGAGTTCGATTCCCACTTCAGACACAGGCAGCTCCTTGTGACTCTGGGCAAGTCACTTAACCCTCCATTGCCCCAGGTACAAATAAGTACCTGTATACAATATGTAAGCCGCATTGAGCCTGCCATGAGTGGGAAAGCGCGGGGTACAAATGTAACAAAAAAAAAAAGCTCAGATCCTCAGAAGCTTAGGGGAGATTGGGTGGCAGAGCCAGTGGTGGGAGGCGGGGGCTAGTGCTGGGAGGCGGGGGCTAGTGCTGGGCAGACTTCTAGGGTCTGTGCCATGAAAATGGCAGATACAAATCAAGGTCAGGTATACACATAAAGTAGCACAAATGAGTTTATCTTATTGGGCAGACTGGATGGACCGTACAGGTCTTTCTCTGCCGTCATCTACTATGCTACTATGTAGAAGTACCAACAGAAGAGACAACAGTGAAAGAATGATCACCGAGGAATGAAGAAAACCAGGAAAGTATCAATCAAGCAAGATGAATAGAACCTAGCTGGGCTATAAGGAGAGAGTGATTCACCAGGTCGAAAGCCACTGACAGATCTAAAGAGATGGCCAAGAATGTACTGTACTGTGAAACTGTCTAAATCCTGCTTGTCTAGGATGCAAGACAAAGGTCTGTTCAACATGGGCAAGCAACAAAGAGAAATACTGGATCACCAGTAGGATGAGAAGTGGAAGAGAGAGGGAGAAACGCTTTACTGCGGGTAGGGGCAGGAGGAAAAATTTCATGCCCATCCACTTTAGGCTCAGGACCACCCAAAATTGACCACCTGGCTATGCCACTGATTCACAAAACACAAACAGCTTGATTTTTTACCCAGGAATATTCAAAATAGCTCAGCTTATGTGACAGTACACAGGTAGGCTCTATTTAACATCATGGATCTTGTTAAGGGAATTTTTAGAAGCAGACCTAATTTGGGTTTGCTAATACAAAGGATGTGAAGATTTCTGCAATCAAAACTTTCTGGTTTCTTATCCTTACTTACCTTCAAATATTTCTATCACTGTACTTTCACAATGGAATTGTAGAGTATCTGGTATAGATTAGTGGGAAACAAACTCCTACTTTAATGCAGTCTGAATTGTTTTAGACAGCAGAATGTGAAAACTATACAAGGGTGTAAAGGCTTTTGTAGGGCACTTAAGGTTACCACTAATCAAATAAATCTGCCTTTAAAAGATGAATACATTATAATTATGTTGAACACATTTATTCTGAGAGCTGGATGAATACTATTTCTCAAAGACAAAAATTCAGTTTACTAGACAGCAGCTGAGGTTGTCATTTACTGGCATGGCAGGAGCGCAGCACTTCAAAGCTGCTGTCAGTGCAGTGTGAGGCATTCCAGCTCAGGCAGATACTTTAGCCCCTGTGGCGTCCCATCTACTTTTGACAGGAAGCCTGCATAGGATGGGTGTGGGATGCAGCAGGGTGTCACATTTCGGGATGAGTGAGCCCTCGGACTGCGGTGGAACACTGAAGCAGGATCTGCGCTAGAACCAGGAGCTGTGCTGGAGCTGGAACCAGGACTGGAAGCAGGAACTGTGCTGGAGCTGGAGCCAGGGCTGGAAGCAGGAGCTGTGCAGAAGGTAGAACCAGGACAGGACGCAGGAAGCTGTGCTGGAGGTGGAAACAGGGCAGGAAGCTGAAACTTGCGCTAGAAGCTGGAACCAGAGCTGGATGCTGAAGCTTCTGCTGGAAGCAGACAGAGGTGTAGCCAAGTTTTGAGGTTGGGGGAGCAGACTTTTGTAAAATAGGCACCGTTTGGTGTCGGCTAAGCAGCAGTGCCGATGTTGTTGCTTTGGTGCCATGGCTGTGACCAGCAATGATTTAACACAGACTGCCTCTGCTGTGTCCTGCCTATAAGGAAAACAGGAAGTTACATCACGAGGCCAGACACAGTCGATGCCCCAGGACTGGTGGGAGCAGGCACCCTGTCTTCTTAACCAGAAGTAAAAATATTTCAAATTGTGACAATCACCAGCACTTTGCCCCTCTGTATCTTCCCTTCCTCAGTCTCCTACTCCCCCTCATCTTTCACCCACTTCCTTACTCCCCCATTCCTAACCCCTGTAGTCACCTTCTCAGCCCTCATGTACCTGCCACTGCCTCTTATTCTCTCAACAGCCCCAGCTCCATCCCTGTTCTCTCCTTCCTTCCCCTTGTCTACAGGCCATGCTTCCATCTGTTACTCTATACCCTATGTCCTACTGCTTCTCTTTCACTGTCTTTATTAACCCCATTTCCACCCTCACTTAACCCTTTAGAGACCCATCCCTGCATATGCGTAACTATAAAATGATTTGGCTACCAATGTTTTTAGTAGGTTGCCAAATGGCCACAAGGTTTCAGAGTTGCAGGTTTTTAGTTTATCTCCTCTCTCTCTCCATCTGCCATGCAGGACTCCTCCCTCTCTTTTTTTTCTCTACTGTCCCATCTGCCATTCAGGACCATCTCTCTCTCCCCCTCCCCCATCTGCCATGCAGGACCCCCCTCTTTCTGCCATCCAGGATCTCTTCTGTGACTCTCTCTCATGTCCCCCTCCAACATCACTCCATTCTCTCTTTCACCCTCTCACCATCCAACATCACTTCTCTCTCTTCCCCATTACATCACTCTTCTGTCTCATCTCCCAGCATCCAGCTTCACTCTGTCTTTTTCTCCAACTCCCCTCTATCCAGCTTTGCCTGTTTCTCCACCAGTACTCCTGTCCCTTTTTTTTCCTGTTTATCATGCAACATCATCCCATCTCTCTTCTCCTCATCCCATTGGCCCTGGCCCCACCCAGGACCCTCTCTCTCTCTCCCTCCATCTGCCATGCAGGATTTCCCCCCTCCCTTCTCCCCCCAGACATCCCACATCACCCCACTGTCTCACCCCTTCACCATCCAACATCACCTCTCTCTCTTTCCATTCACATTGCCCTTTTGTCTCTCATCCCTCACCATCCAGTTTTATCCTCTTTCTCTCCTCCCCTTTGCCTGCCTTTCCCCCAGTACTGCTCTTTTTTTCCCCCTGTTCATCATAACCCCATCTCTGTTCCCCTCACCCCTCCATTGACCCTCTCTCTTTTTTTTTTTCCATCCCTCGTGATCACTCACTGACATTTCCTCCTCAGTCCTCAGAGTCCTGGAACAACCACGAGCTTAGCTTCCCTTCTCCAACCTTTTCCTGGCCCTCACTTAATTGTTTTCGCCGCTTACTGCTTCCCTGACCCCAACTTGGCTGCGAAGTAACATAAGAAAGCCACACGCGGGGTCATAGCTCTATTGTGCCTCTTCCGGTTTCCTCCCCTTCTCTAACCTGCCCCTCGTTTATTGGTTCACAACGCTTACTGCCTGTCTGCCTCCCCGATCCTGACTTGGCTGCAAAGTAATTAAAAGTAAAATAAGAAAGCTGCATGCTGGGTCATGTCTCTGTTGCACCACTGCCAGTTTCCTCCCCTTCCCTGACTTGCCCCTTGCTTATTGGTTGGTGCCACGACTGCCTCCCTGACTACTTGGCTGTGAAGTAAAAGTAACAAATGAAATAAAGACGCACGTGGGGTCATATCAGCAGCTCTATGTGCGCCGCTGCCGGTTTCCCAGGAACCAGAGCTGGAAGCTGGAACCCGGGCTGGAAGCTGAAGCTTATGCTGGAAGCTGGAACCCGGGTTGGAAGCTGAAGCTGAGCTGGAACCCGGGCTGAAAGTTGAAGCTTGTGCTGGAAGCTGGAACCAGGGCTCGAAGCAGATGCTATGCATGACACTGGAACCAGGATGACCTGTTGCAAGGCAGAAAGCAGCAACTGCAGAAGAAGGCCTAGAGTGATGATGTAGGCGAGGGGAGGACCTGAGCAGTGTCAACCTGAATCCAGCCTCCCGCAAACGAGCATGCACAGCTTTCAGGAGGCCAGAGGAGGGAGCAGCACATAAGGCAGCAGGGCGCATCGCTTGGGACTACAATGTGGAGGTAAGGGAGCGCAAGGGTGACCGTGGCAGTACCCCCTTCCCCAAAGGACCCTTCCTACCTGCTACTGGTTTGGGTCTATGAGGAAAGAGACGATGAAATCTTCCAACAAGCAAGGAAGCATGAACACTGGATGCTGGGTCCCAAGAATTCTCTTCAGGTCCATAACCTTTCCAGGTGATGAGATACTGAAGTCTGCTGTGGACTTTCCTAGAGTCCAAAATGTCCTGGACCTAATACTCCTCATCAGGATCCACAGATACTGCAGAAGGAATAGGTGGCTTTTTCCTTCTCAGATTCAGTATCACAAGCTTGAGGAGAGATACATGGAAGACATTATGTACTCGATATGTAGGTGGCATTCTTAGTTGATAGGACACTTGGCCCACTTGGCGAAGAATTGGATATGGTCCAATAAACTTGGTTGCAAACTTAGCAGAGGGAACTTTCAGTCGTAAATTCTGAGTGGATAGCCAAACTAGATTTCTGGGCTGAAATCGAGGTGCAGATATCTCTTATCGGCTTGCCTTTTGTAACGTTCCATGGTTAGTATCAAATGTCTTTCTGTCTTCTTCCACTATTCATTTAAAGATATGACAGCTGCTTTGGCGGCCGGTACCGCAACTGCATCAGCTATAGGCAGAGGTATCCTAGGGTGTTGTCCAAAAACAACCAGGAATGGAGACATTTTGGAGGACTCGCTCATGTGACTATTATAGCTGAATTCGGCCCAGGGTAATAATTGAAACCAATCATTTTGCTGAACAGATACGTAGCTGCACAGGAAGGTCTTTAGGATCTGGATGATTCGTTCAGTTTGACCACTGGTTTGCAAGATCAGGGTAATATGCATGAATTTACATAAACTCTGCCAAAACTTGAATGTAAACTGAACTCCATGATCAGACATGATAGAAGAAGGTAACCTATGGAGACAGAAAATTTCCTTGAGAAAATGGCATACCAAAGCAGGAGCTGTCAGTAACCCAGGTACTGGAATGAAATGTGCCATCTTCAAGAATCGGTCAATGATCACCCAAATAGTGGAAACCCATCAGAATCAGGGAGGTCTGTTATGAAATCCATACCTATGTGGGTCCAAGGTTTTTCAGGCACTAGGAGGGGTTGAAGAAGGCCCCAAGGTCGAGAGTGAGCGGGCTTGTGGTAGGCACAGACAGAATAAGAACCCATAAAATCAGCCACATCCTTCTTTATGCTTGGCCACCAGTATGTCCAAGAAATGAGATCCAGTGTCTTCTGAATATCAGAATGTCTAGCTACCCTGGACTCATGTCAGTACCGAGTCCTGGAGGTGCTTGGGAACAATCATCTTGCCAGGTGGAATCAGTGTAGATGCTGCAGCAAGAATTTTAGCAGGCTCTATGACTCAGGAGTCTCTTCAGAACGTGGAAATGACTGAGAGAGCAATCAGTCCAGAGGTTCTTCTCGGCTGGGCAAAAGACAACCTGGAAATCAAAACTAGCAAATAACAAGGACCATCAAGCCTGCTGGGGATTAAGCCGTTGAGATTCCTGTAAATAACATAGGTTCTTATGATCAGTGGCCACTGTGAAAGAATGCCTGCTTCCTTCCAGAAGATGATGCCACTCCTCCAAAGCCATCTTGATGGCTAATATTTCCCGGTCGCCTATGGCATAGTTCTCCATTGGAGAAACTTTCCTGGAGAAGAAGGCACAAGGTAACATCTTGCCCACATTATCAGCCTGAGCGAGAACAGCCCTGGCCCTGATGGAGGAAGCATCTACCTCTACATAGAAAAGCTTCTCAGCACCAGGATACCGGAGTATAGGTGTTGCGGTAAAGGCATACTTCAGATGCTTGAAGTGCTTCCTAGGGCCAGTCCTGGGTATTAGCTTCCCTGCGAGTAAGGGCGGTGAGCAGAGCTGCTACCGAGGAGTAATTCTAGATAAATCGGTAATAATAATTAGCAAAGCTTATGAAACGTTGCAGTGCTTTACTCCCTTGGGAGCGATGCCAATCAAGGATATCACATAGAGGTTCGCAGAATCCATCTTGAGGCCATGATCCCTGCACTTAAAGATGGTTCACCTGCAGACATTGTAGGACTAATTTCACTTGTTCACGATGTTGAGCCAATGTCCTGGAGAATATCAGGATATCATCTAGGTGGACTAAAACACAACTCTGTATGAGGTCTCGGAAGATGTCATTTACAAAATTCTGAATGACAGCTGGGCCATTAGCCAGGCCAAATGGCATAACCAAATATTCACAGTGGCCATCTCTCATATTGAAAGCTGTTTTTGTTTCCGTCTTTAATACGTATCAAGTTATATGCCCCTTTCAAGTCCAATTTGGTAAAGACCCAGGCTCCTTGAAAACGGTCAAAGAGCTCAGAGATTAGCGGGAATGGGTATCTGTTCTTCACTGTAATGGCATTAAGACCCTGGTAGTCAATGCATGGACAAAGGGTGCTATCTTTTTTCCCCACAAAGAAAAATCCTGCTCCAGCCAGTGAGGTAGAAGGGCGAATAAGCCCTTTCTGTAAATTCTCTGCAATATAATTCAACATAGCCTGGGATGGAAAGGGGATAAACCCTTCCTTGAGGTGGCATCTTGCCTAGGAGATCAATAGGCCAATCGTAGTCCTGTTGAGGAGGAAGATTTTCAGCATGTGTTTTGGAAAATTCATCCACATAGTTTGCATATTTTGACAGGAACGTACCTGAGGAACTTGTCAGTCATGGCTAGAGTAACAGTGGGCTATACAGTTATCTAAGCAGCGTTGGCGACAGGTAGAAGTCCACGCAGTTAGTTCCCCATTCTCCCAGTCTATACTAGGACTGTGTTTCTGCAGCCAGGGTAGACCAAAGACAATGGGATTGGAAGAGTCTAAAAGAGGCAGCAGAAGTAAGGGTCCAAAAGTACACAAGTCCAGTAGGCAACACAGAAAAAGCACAAAAGGGCTTCCAAGGTTGAAAAAATGCACAAACGTTAATAGAAGGAGACCCGACATGGGCTGTGTTTCAGTGCTCAAAGCGCCTGCCTCAGGGTTCAAGAAAATGACATCTTGAATACCAATGAGCATATAGACCGCTACGCACTAAAGTTTTTGTGACAGTCAGTTATGTGTGTTTACCTCAACGGAGTCTATACGCTCATTGGTATTCAAGATGTCATTTTCTTGACTTCTGAGGCAGGTGCTTTGAGCGCCGAAACACGGCCCGTGTCGGGTCTCCGTCTATTAACGTTTGTGCCATGTTTCAACCTTGGAGGCCCTTTTGTACTTTTTCTGTGTTGCCTAGAGGTCTAAAGGACACAGAAAATGATGGATTCTCTGTGAATAGACCCTCTTAGACAGAGGCACAGTTTTGGATGTTCCAGTAGATGGAGGCGACCAGAATGGTCTTAGTTAATTCTTGAACGGGAATTGTGAAATAATGCACTAGAGCTTCATCGATAAAAGTTTCCAATGGCTCCTGAATCAATAAAGGTCTTGGTGCTCTTGACCTCCTGACCCAGGTCCAATGTTGCTGGGACCAGAAATTGAGTGCAGGGAATCCTGGCAGATGACATTTAATGTGAGCAAATGCAAGGTGATGCATGTGGGAAAAAAAGAACCCGAATTATAGCTACGTCATGCAAGGTTCCACGTTAGGAGTTACGGACCAAGAAAGGGATCTGGGTGTCGTCGTCGATAACACACTGAAACCTTCTGCTCAGTGTGCTGCTGCGGCTAGGAAAGCGAATAGAATGTTGGGTATTATTAGGAAAGGTATGGAAAACAGGTGTGAGGATGTTATAATGCCGTTGTATCGCTCCATGGTGTGACCGCACCTTGAGTATTGTGTTCAATTCTGGTCGCCGCATCTCAAGAAAGATATAGTGGAATTGGAAAAGGTGCAGCGAAGGGTGACTAAAACAATAGCGGGGATGGGACGACTTCCCTATGAAGAAAGACTAAGGAGGCTAGGGCTATTCAGCTTGGAGAAGAGACGGCTGAGGGGAGACATGATAGAGGTATATAAAATAATGAGTGGAGTGGAACAGGTAGATGTGAAGCGTCTGTTCACGCTTTCCAAAAATACTAGGACTAGGGGGCATGCGATGAAACTACAGTGTAGTAAATTTAAAACAAATCGGAGAAACTTTTTCTTCACCCAACGTGTAATTAAACTCTGGAATTCATTGCCGGAAAATGTGGTGAAGGCGGTTAGCTTAGCAGAGTTTAAAAAGGGGTTGGACGGTTTCCTAAAGGACAAGTCCATAAACCGCTACTAAACGGACTTGGAAAAATCCAAAATCCCAGGAATAACATGTATAGAATGTTTGTATGTTGGGAAGCTTGCCAGGTGCCCTTGGCCTGGATTGGCCGCTGTCGTGGACAAGATGCTGGGCTCGATGGACCCTTGGTCTTTTCCCAGTTTGGCATTACTTATGTACTTATGGAGAGCAGACCTAACGCTGTTTCCCCAGCCAGGGCTATGCCTGAAAGATTCCAAGCTTCTTGGGATATTTGAGGGCATTGTGACCCTTCTCGCCACAATATAAACAAAGACTCAAGGTTTGGTGTCGATGCGGGAAGTGGAAGCTTGTGCTGGAAGCTGAAGCTTGTGCTGGAATCTGGAACCCAGGCTGGAAGCTGAAGCTGAGCTGGAGCTTGGTGTCACGGCGGTGCCCAGGTTCCATGCTCAGTCACCTCGCCCCCTGGTGGTTAGACCTGGTGGCTGCTGTGAACCGACGACTTGGAGTTTCCCATGTTCCAGAAGATATGCTGGTCCGGTCCGGATCTTCCAGCTTTTCAGATTGTTGTGGGAGTTTTTTGCAACTAAGCAGTACCCATACCTGGTGAACTCCCTGGTAGGCTGCCTTTATTAATCACTTGGGAGGGTTTCTAGTTTGCCTTGCAACAGGGTTCTTCAGAGGTGTTCCTTTGTGTGAGTTGTTGCAGTGCCTTTGTGCTTTTACTCTTTTGTGACTTTGACTCTGCTTGTCTTCTGGACTTTTCTTCTGCTTGCCGCCTGCCTAGACCCGGATTGTTACTGGACTATTCGTTGGTTTGCTGTTTCTAGTATTTCCTGCTGTCTGTCTGCCTGCTGCTGTGTCCTGCAGTCCGGCCCTCCTGTCCTGTCCGGTAAGTCCTGCCGGCCGCCTGCAGCCTGGAGTTTAACTCTGGGTGAAGGGTGGCTAAGTGTAGGTGAAGCCTTGCCCCGATCCACTGTGTTCCAGTTCCGGTCTGCCTTGTCTTGTGTTTGGGTGATTCTCCTGCTGCTGCTGCTCCTCGGCAGTGGCACAAGGGCTCACAAACCTAGTTACCTGCTGTGTATACGTGACAACTGGGCTGAAAGCTGAAGCTTGTGCTAGAAGCTGGAACTAGGGCTGAAAGCTGAAGCTGAGCTGAAAGTTTGAACCCAGGCTGGACGCTGAAGCTGAGCTGGAAAATTGGACCAGGGCTGAAAGCTGGAACCAGGGCTGGAAGCAGATGCTGAGCAGGACACTGGAACCAGGATGACCTGTTGCTAGGCAAAGAGGCAGAGAGAAGAGACTGCAGAGAGAGGCCCAGGGTGATAATGTCAGCGAGGGGCAGACCAGAGTCAACCCGAATCCAGACTCTCCCAAACAAGCAGGCTGGAGGAAGGAGCAGCACATAAGGCAGTGGGGCGCATCACATGGGAGCCCGACGTGGAGGTAAGGGAGTGCAAGGGTGACCATGACACAGACCTTGAGCTCAGGCCTTTACTCAAGACCCTGCATTGCACTTTGTTTTGCTGCTGCTGCCTTGCGCTGCAGCAGAGGTAGGGTGGCAGCAGTAACAGGTCTGGCAGGGGGAAGGAAAAAGGTGGGATATACTGGACATCTTGGCTGGGAGTAGGCAAGGGGAATGGGAGATGCAGACATGTGGGGAGGGAAGGAGGGGAAGATGCTGGAAACCTTGACAAGGGGAGGGAGGGGGCAGGCAAGGGAAGGGGGGATGAGATACTAATACTATGGGGCATAAAGAATGGAAAGGGAGATGCTAGCTTATAGAGGAGAGGGGTAGGGACAGTGGAAGGCTTGCCTGGAGCATCAGAAACCTATTGGTTGACCCTGGCTGGTTCATGAAATGTTAAGCAAAATACAACCCCTTTCACTCTTAGAACGTAAGCCAATTAGAATAAATGTGCAACAAAAGTATAAAACATCACTACTAATGTACCAACAGGCCGTTGCACTGGCATATTATAGGTAGAACAGAGCAAAAATATTACCCTTATTTAAATACCCATTCAATGAAAATTGAAATTAATTTTTTAAGAAAAAATTAAAACCTTCAGAAAAGGTTCCTCGTGGTTGATTTAGATGCTTATAGAGCATCAAATCTGCTCTACCCTAATTTCAGATCTACTACAGTGCAGACTTCATACTAGTACCTCAGCTTATCATTTAAATTACTCATTTGAGTTTCAATTTGTTTTATAAGTGCAAAAGATCAGTCAAAAGGAAATCTGAGGCAGTCTGGTCTGTATGTTTGGCAATAAAGGTTTCTGTTTTAATTCAACAAGAGTCAATTATCCTTTCACTAAATTTATAACTTTAATTTATAAAAAGGGATTAATGACCTTTCATATTTCATGGACTAAACAGATAATTAGATTGAAAAATGTAGCAAGAAAGCATAATCTTCTTTACCAACTGCATTAGTTTGCCCATTTTCTGCAGCCATCATTAGTGGTGTCTTTCCAAAAGAATCAATAGCATTCACTTGGGCATTATGGCTGAGAAGAAGTTGTAAACATTCTACATGATCCGTGAATGCTGCAGCATGGAGAGGTGTCCTGAAAAGCATCAAATTCACTATCATTCATAAAGCTGTTCGCATGGTGTCAAAACAACACTAGTTTAATAACACACCTTTCCAGTAGGTACCCAAAGCATGGCAGAAGACTACCCCCTCCCCCCCCCCACAAAGAAAACAAAATATCAAAAACAAATATAATAAAACTCTAAAAGCTGATATCATCAATATAAATATAACATGAGCATAAAAATAACTATTGGGGGCGGGGTCAATATTTAACGTGATTTAACCAGCCAGAAACAGCTTCTGGCCAGCTTAATCCCTTGTTTAGGCCTAACTGGTTATATTCAGTGGTACTTAACTGGTTAGTGCCACTGAAAATGTCAGCCAACTCAAAACCAGCGATTCTGGGGGCATTCCGAAGGGGGGGGGGGCAAAACCAGCACTTGGCTGGTTAAATGCCTATATTCAGCACTTAACTGACCAAGGTAATCGCATAAATAGGACCACATAAAAGTCAGTCCTATCTATGCAGTTCACCATGGTCGGTTAAGTGCTGAATATTGCACTTAACTGGCTATGGTTTTGCCAGCTCCGTAAACCCATAAATTCAATGCTGGAACACAGACATGGCCCAGCAATGAATTTCCAGGTGTAACACCAGTGGTAGTCAGCAAAATGCTGAGCACTGGCAGCCGAATATCAACCCCTATTTGTAAAACAAATAAAAAAAATTCAAGCATAAAATAGGAAAAAAAGAAAAGCCGGTTGCAGGGCATCAGGCATAAAAACTCGGTTTAAAAAACATGCATTTACCATTCTACAAAATACCATGTAATCCACTTGTTGGCACACTGCAAAAGCAAGCATGATTACATGTACTAGCAATTTAACGCCCTTCACTGGAGATATGGTTAAAAAGATTTTTCAGTTGAATGAAGAGCATGAACAGGAATATTAAAAAATCATACAGATAATATGACTGTGATTTACTGTTTTGAAAATTCACATAAGTACTGTAAAAAGGACCTTATAAGCAACTGGGAGCCAGTAAAGCAATGTGAAAATAGAGTTAACTTTTTTCCTCCACTTAGTTCTTACAGTAATTCTGTGATAAGTTTCTGTACAAGTTGCAGCTTACAGTCTTTGAGGAAGCCAATATAACAAATTACACTGCCCTGCTAAACAAGAACACTATCTTCAGTAAATCACAAACTTTTCTAAACATTAATTTGCCAACCTGACAATATATTTTGTTTCCAAAGGTTGCGTGTGTGTTTTTATAACACCTTTGGAAACAAAATATATTGTCAGGTTGGCAAATTAATGTTTAGAAAAGTTCACTTTCCTTAAAATGTGATTTACTACAGATACAGTGTGTTTGCTTAGCAGGGCAGTACAGGGGTTCCACACTTTTCAAAGGAATGTGCCATCGCTGTAGGCACCAACTGCAGAAATCTCCCCTTGGAGTCTGCTAATTTGATATGCCAACAAAGGTGGAAGGCAGGGAACATGGCTCCCAATGACATCACAGATAGTGTGTCACTAATATTCATAGATTTCTATGAACTTGGAAACTCTGTCACACTCATGGCATACATGTCCTTTGTATCTGCCTCCTGAGAAGTATGGGGTGGATATGTTTGACAAAATACATCCTTTCCTTGTCACTTCTCTTTCATCATTTACCCTTCTCATCACTTTTTCTCACCCCATCCACTCAGGTACCTCATGCATTTTTTTTTAAAACTACACATAGAACAAAAGTTGTCTAAACTGCTGTAACGTAGATATATATATATATATATATTTTTTTTTTTTTTTAACAGCAGGTGTATAACTGCTCCATCATCTCTTAAAGTCTACCCCCTCTATAATTCATCAAAACCTGACCTAGCAGCTTTAAAAAGCCATTTGGGCAGGGATCTAGAACACCCGATGTTGATTTTATATCTGTAATTTTTCTGTCTCATTTACAAAGATCAGTTGAAAAGAGAAAAAAAAATACTTAGAAAACAAAATATTGCGCAACCATGTAAAAATATGTGGATGGAAATGTGGGTCTACTTTGATGCATTCTACGCATAAGAGTTCCCAAGGCCATAGTTTGGCATATGTACTGTTCCTAAGTCAAATACACATGCTTGAACGAACTTCAGAGCATGTTAAAATCGGGGATAGATCTTAGAGTCTATTTTATGAGGTCACGTGGAGGGCCATAATTGAACGGGGCCGGCCCCATAAAGTGGCGTCTCCGACCGTATTATCAAAAAAGATGGCCGGCCATCTTTCATTTTGATAATACGGTCGGGCCCGGCAAAATCTCATTGGGACAGACATAGACAAGTGCTGCTCCTTCTAATGACAACTACTGTGCTCACCACGCAGGGTATGTTCCAGTAGAGAAACTCCAGTGAAACCGGAAAACTCATTAAAGCATACTTTAATCGACAGCCGTGGCAAACGGACCCCAGCCAGAAAACGCCTTTTCAGCACTTTTCAACTAGGGTTAAAGTGATTCAGCAGTGTGACCTTGATAGCTTTGCTAAAAGATTACCAATCAGGTATAGATTTGACAGGAATGTGGAGCCAGAAACCCATTCTGTTAGAAATAACCTCAATCTATTCCAGGATACTTGGAATGCCCTCCCGTGGGAGGTAGTGGTGATGAAAATGGTAACGGAATTCAAAAATGCGTGGGATAAACATAAAGGAATACTGTTCAGAAGGAATGGATCCTCAGAAGTTTAGCAGAGATTGGGTGACAGCACCGGTGGTTGGGAGGCAGGACAGGTACTGGGCAGACTTCTACGGTCTATGCCCCGAAAATGGCAAGGATAAATCAAGGTCAGGTATACAAATAAAGTACACATATGAGTTTATCTTGTTGGGCAGACTAGATGGACCGTACAGGTCTTTATCTGCCATCATCTACTATGTTACTATGTAAAGGATCTGGAAATGGGAATAATGAATGAGGTTAATAAATCTGTTGATGACAAGTTGTTAAATCAGAAGAGGATGTGAAAAATTGCAAGAGGATCTCATGAGACTGGGTATCCAAATGGAAGATGACATTTAATGAGAACAAATGCAAAGTGATGCATGTAGGGAAGAGGAACATAAACTATAGCTACATGATGCAAACTTCCAAATTAGGAGTCACTGGCCAGGAAAAGGATTTAGGTATTGTTATTAATGATACATTGAAACCCTCTGCTCAGTGTGAAGTGGCAGCTAGGAAAGCAAACAGAATGTTAGTAAATAGGAGAGGAATGGAGAACTGAGATTATTATACCTTTGTATTGCTCCATTGTGTGACCACAATTGGAATAGTATGTGCAATTTTGGTCACCACAACTTAAAGATATAATGGAATTAGAAAAGGTATTGAGAAGGGTGACGAAAATGATAAAGGGGATGGGATGAATTCCCTATGAGGAAAGGCTAAAGAGGCTAGGGCTCTTCAGCCTGGAGTTGAGACAGCTGAGGAGAGAGATGATAGAAGTCTATAAAATTACAGAATGGAGTGAAATGGGTAGATGTGAATCACTTGATGACTCTTTCCAAAAATACAAAGACTAGGGGGGGGGGGGGGCACACAATGAAGCTACTAAGTAGTAAATTTAAAAGAAATTGGAATTTGTTGCCAGAAAATGTGGTAATAGCAGTTAGCTTAGAAAAGTCCATAAGCCTTTATTAAGATGGACTTGGGAAAATCCACTGCTTATTCCTGGGATAAGCAGCTTAAAATCTGTTTTTAGTCTTTTGGGATCTTCCTAGTTACTTGTGACCTGGATTGGCCACCATTAGGAACAGGGTAATGGGCTTGATGGACCTTTGATCTGACCCAACATGGCAATGTTTATGTTCTTATTTAAGGGAATCCATCTTAACCAAATTCATTGACTACAACTGATTCAGAAAACAGCACTCAAGATCATAAATGGGGGGGAAAGAAATATGTTATATTATACCTTTATTACAGTGAGAACATTGGCTTCCTATTAAACATCGTACCACTGTTATGCTTCTTACTTTAGTTCATATGATTTACTATTCAGGCCTGCCAGCATTCCTATCTCTGCTTCTAGTACTGTACTCTGCCTCACATTCGCTATGTTACACTCAACAGAACCAGCTAGCTCTCCTCTCCTCCTCTATTAATTTTTTTTTTTGACAATATTTGTGAACCTATATTCAGCATCACCAGACCAACTCTCTGGATGCACTACCTTAAAATCTATGTTTAGAACTATCCTTTTTAAGGATGATGTAAACCTTGTACTCTTTTATACTAACCTAATTTTATTATTGTAAACCGCCATGAAGGCACTGCTATTGGCAGTATATCAAATATAAATAAACTTGGAAAACTTGGAAACTAGCTGATTAAAAGATCCCTTTTGCCTCGCGTATTATTATTATTTGTTACATTTGTATCCCACATTTTGCAGGCTCAATGTGGCTTACATATAACCGTTAACGGCGTTAGCCGGTTATGGTTTGAACAAATACATAGTATGAATGAATACAAAGTGATATTGTGTTATAATGAGGTATATGTATGGTAGGAAACATTTGGAGGGAACTAAGAGAGGGAAAGGGGGGAAGATGAGTCAGGTAATGTCTGTTATGGTCTTTGGTTATATTTTGTCGCAAGTGACCGGTATTTTTGTGTTGGGTCAATGGGGTATGCTCTTTTGAACAAGTCTGTCTTTAGTATTTCCGAAAATTTAGGTGGTCAAGCATGGTTTTACTGCTTTTGGCAATGAGTTCCATAGTTGTGCGCTTAGGTAGGAAAAGCTGATTGCATAGGTGGATTTGTATTTGAGTCCTTTGCTGCTTGGGTAGTGGAGGTTTAGATATGATCGTGCAGATTTTGTGGTGTTTCTGGTTGGCAGGTCAATGAGGTCTGTCATGTATCCTGGTGCCTCACCGTAAACATAGGAGCCAACTTTTCAAAATTATTGGGGGTGCTAAGCCCAGTGGAAATAACCCCTCCCTGGACACATACAAGGAATTTTCTCAATATTGGGGGGTGCTCAAGCACCCACAGAATGGGCTCCTATGACCGTAAATAATTTTGTGAACAGCTGTGCAGATTTTGAAGGTGATGCGTTCTTTGATTGGTAGCCAGTGCAGTTTTTCTCTGAGTGGTTTGGCGCTGTCAGAACGTGTTTTTCCAAATATAAGCCTGGCTGCTGTATTTTGGGCAGTCTGAAGTTTCTTTATGATTTGATCCTTGCAACCCGCATAGATTCCATTACAGTAATCTGCGTGGCTTAATACCATGGATTGAACCAGGTTACAAAATATTTCCCTCGGAAAGAATGGTTTTACACGATTGAGTTTCCACATTGAGAAAAACATTTTCTTTATGGTGGCTTTCACTTGGGTCTCTAGTGATAGGTTATGGTTGATTGTTACTCCGAGAATTTTCAGGCTGTCAGGGTGTATCCTGGGGTGTTAATGTTTGTGGGTTTGTATGTATTGTATTGGGATGAGATGATGAGACAGTGTATTTTTTCTGTATTGAGTTTTAGTTGGAATGCATTTGCCCATGAGTTCATGATGTTTAAAGCTTAGTTTGATTTCGTTGGTGATTTCCGCCAGATCATGTTTGTATGGGATGTATAATGTAACATTATCAGTGTAGATAAATGGGTTGAGGCCTTGGGTGGATAGGGACTTGGCTAGTGGGGTCATCATGAGGTTGAAGAGGATCGGTGATAGTGGTGAACCCTGTAGTACTCCGCATCCTGGTTTCCACGGTGACGATGTTTGATTTTGATTTCACTTGATAAGTTCTTGTGGTTAGAAAGCCCTTAATCCAATTCAGAGTGCCACCACTGATTCCGAAGTATTCTAGAAGTCTTAGCAATATGTTAAGGTTGACCATGTCGAATGCACTTGGCATGTCAAATTGGAGGAGGAGAATGCTCTTGCCTATTGCTATTTCCTGCTTGAATTTGGTTAGGAGAGTGAGAAGTACTGTTTCGGTGCTGTGTAGGGGTCGAAATCCTGATTGTGACTCATGTAGTATAGTGAATTTGTTTATGTAGTCATTGAGTTGTTTGGTCACCAGTCCTTCCATGAGTTTGACTACTAATGGGATAGAAGCTACTGAGCGGTAGTTGGTAATATCATTTGTTTTTTTCTTGGTGTCTTTTGGTATTGGGGTGACTAGGATGTTGTCTTTTTCTTGAGGGTATATACCCTGTTGTAACATGAAGTTTAAGTGGGATGTAAGATCTATTATGAAGCGCTGGGGGGCAGATCGTATTAGGTAGCTGGGGCAGGTGTCCAGTTGACTGTGGCTGTTTGAGTATTGTTTAATCGCCTGGGTAACTATGTCGGCAATGAGTAAAGCGAAATTTGACCATATTCGGTCAGCAGGGTATTCACCAGGGATTGGGTCTAGACCATTAATGAAGTTTTCTATGTCCATGTTGTTCTGAGGTAGGGTTTTGCATAGGTTTCTGATTTTTTCATTGAAATATTTAGCAAAGTTGTCTACAGATGGGATGTCAGTGTTGGCTGTGGTAACCAGTATTGTGTCTAGTAGTTTGTTCATGAGATGGTATAGTTTCTTCATGTTTTTGTAGTCCGGCCCAATTTTAGTTTTGTAGTATGACCTTTTGGTTTGTTTTATTGCTTATTTATATTTTCTTTGTAGTTGTTTTTATGCATTGAGTGCTTGTTCGTCTTTTATTTTTTTCCAAGAGTCTCATGTGTCAAATTCTAGGTTTCATGCAAAGTAATGCACTTTAGTAATTAGTCCCCTTTAATAATCAATTTTCACATTCAATGAACTGCCTATTTTTAATGGAAAAAATAAAAGCCACTTTTAGCTGTATTTAGGGGAGGCATTCCCAGAGGTCTTTTTTTCAGGCAGGATCAGAAAACAGTATGTCTGGCCTCTGTTTTCAAATCTATGGGGCAGGTTCATTAAAGTGTGATATGCGGTTAGATAACCATAAGTGCAGGTCTGTGCCAATGGCTACCGCATGCTAAAATGGCTGGTATAGTAAGTATCCCACATTAACTGCTTAGTGTGGGACATAGTAGGATATGGGCAGAGGTTGGGTGTGGACTGCACATTGTGCAGTTAGCACAGGTGCATGTAACACCACATCAAAAAGCAGTGTTAGGTGCATCTGTGCTAATCGTGCTTCACAGTAAGAAATGATAGGGAACATGTCTGTGTGCAATTGCAGGGGGGAATATGCTGTACACGTCCCATTAGTTACTGCATAGCCGTTGTACTTAACAACCATTAATAATGGCTTTTAACCTGTGTTAAGTGCAAAACATTACTACACTATAGTTAACCAGCTCAGTAGTGTAACCCCCATTTTGGGCTCGGGCCTTCCACTCAAACTGCAGTACCCTGAATGGCTGGCGGGCATGCCCAAACCCAGCCAGCCTTAGAACTCCACGGCCTGAAACTCCTCTGGTGTGAGGAAGTCAGCAGTGCACTTTCCAGGTGCCAATGCTGGTACTCCTTATGCATGCTCAGTTTGCGTGCATGAACTGAGTATGCATTAAGAGTGCCAGCAGTTGGAATGCACACCGACGACTTCTTCACACTGGAGAAGGTTCAGGCCACAGAACTCTTCTGCTAGCGGGATTTGGGTATTCCCTCCGGCAAAGGTAACATTTTTAACAGGGGAAGGGGTAAGAGAGCAGAGAGGAATGGGTGCTTCCCCTAGTCCACCTGAGGCTCCCCAAAAAATCGGTTGCGGCCCTGAACTAGCCCTCTATATGAATTATTCTCAATGAAAAACTACTACACAAAAAGCAAGTGCAAAACTCCAAAGTGCTTTGTGCCCATAGCAGATATCAAAGTGAAAGTACTTGTGTATTCTCTCTTAAGACTGGTACAAAATTTGGGGGTAAAAACTTCAAGGACTTTGTCTCAATCAGGGCAGTTTAAAAATTGATGACCCCCGCCCCCATGTATATTATTAGGTGTTTAATATTACATGAAAAACAACTGAGTGACATTGAGACGATTATTAGAGAAGTTTCTGCCTTTATATCTAAACACTTACTACTTAGCTGCACAGTATTTAAATATTTGCAGCTCATTATAAAAAGCATCATTTTTCATTGCAGATGTACATTAGAACATATCTCCCTGACATTAGCAACTATCCAGCATAAAGTCAAGGCCCAGCAGTTGTTTTTGTTCATTTTATTTAATCCTCATTTTCTTGGAAGGAACAGGTTGACTGGTACTTTATAACCAGAGAACAGCAAGATATAGTCCCCTGCCCCCCCACCAAAAAAAATGATTACACAAAAAGGCCCCCTAAATTCACAAATAATCATGTGTAATCCTTTGAACATTAGGAAGAACGAAACATTTTAACAGTACTTATTTTATATGTAGAATATACTTACTGACATCAAAAGAAAAATATTTCTAGATAAGACAGCCTTGTTCTGCTAGTGAAGAATTTAATCTTTTGTACTAAAACTCCGCAGAACACTCGTTTTGAACAATTAAAGCCTATAATGGAGGATAGCAACATACAAAAAGTACAGAACCATAAGCAGTAATTCATTTTAACTTATATGTCTTCAAATGGCAAATGCTCCTCTGAGAAGTAAGATAAAAGTGACCAACATCCAATTATTTTCTTACCTTCCTTTTGAATCTATTGAATTTACAATGCTGGTACCCAAAGTATCTATAAGCATTTCAGCAGCACCTTCATTGTCATTGATCCTATTACAAAAAAACAAACAGGCAGTGTTACGGAAACAGTTAAGTGAATCTATCTGAAAACGGAATATAAGAATAATATTGGTTTTCTTACACAGCACAATGTAAGGGGCTGAAAGCATTTCCTTCCTTTTTCTGGAAAACTTCTTGTTCCAAAAGCAGTTCTACACAGGTGTCATGGCCTACAAATAGATCAAACACCATCAGAAGGCTAAGATTTAAAAAAAAAAAAAAAAAAAGTAATGCATATCAAAATCACAGAGGATAAGTTTTGACCAGACTTGATTGGCCTCACTTCCTTAAAAGTTTAACTGTTTTTTTCACAGTATGCTGAATGCTGGCGAGGTACACTGCTGAAACCGGAAATTTGGTAGCAAAGACCAAAAATTTAAGGGCTTAAAACAATCTCAGTGTATATTCTATATCTGTAGGTGAATGCATGCCTAAAAATGCCAAACTGGCTAAATCAAAATTTATATACACAGGATGTGTGCTTGGATAGTAGCAGCAAAGCATCCAGGATACTTTCACAGGAGGTGCATCTCCCGCCCCGGTCTGTACCCTCAAATGAGTTCCATTCCAGTCTTGACCGAGCAGCAGCACTGACTGCCTGTGCCGAGGACTTTCTTGCACTCTGAACTGTCTCGCCCTTCACAAAACAGAAGTTGCGCCAGAAGGAGCAGGACAGTTCAGAATGCAAGGAAGTCCAAGTGCAGGTGAAGGCAGCCTATGAATGCCGCTGCTGCCGCCGCCTGGGTGAAGACTCAACAGAGGTGGTTTGAAGGCACACCGGGGGAGGGGGGTGCCAGGAAGGGATGTGAGAAATGTCAGTTTATCCGCATTCTCCCTCCTGCCTTCTGCTGCAGAGGAAGAACGCAGATAAACTGACAGGGGGTGCGTACGCAACGCACATACACACCTTGAATAGATATGCCACTAGACAGTAGAGCCTTAATTGGATTTATGACAATATAAAGGAAAGAAAAAAAATAATTTATTTCATATTAGGCTGTTTATATCCCAGTGTTCTTAGTATTTCTGGTAAGAATTAAGTAAATAAGCAGGAAAAGTAGGCAGTGCTCGGCTCATGGGATTCTTTCAAACCCCTCTCCCTATGCATGTGTGTGTCAGGTTCTGTGTGTTTCTGACCTGGAGAAGAGAGGAATAGAGCAGTTTGAATGGATCAATACTTAAACATTCCACTGGTTAGGATTGAATAATAAAATTAAAATAATTAGATGCCACTGTCAATGGATTTCAAAGTATGCATTTTACAGTTCAACCACAGGGCACCACTCTCTAAAAACCAAAGTAGCAAACAGTAGCAAACTACACAGTCCAGTCAGTATGTGACACAGTAGAACTTCAAACAAAAAAAATGAAATGCACATCTGAATCACTAACAGCCAGCCCAGCAGAGATAGGGCTAGCAGTGAAGGCAGGGGAAAGCTATTTCTTTTGTGCATGCAGGGACAGTGCAAAGGTATTAGGTGATTAGACAACTCTTCAGTCTTGTGCACACCCTCATGAACTTTTAGGCTCTTTGTCCCCCCCCCCCCTCAAAAATCAATGATCAGTCTACCACTACTACCCCTTCCAAAGGATCTGGGTAAATGGGCTATTTGAAAATTGCACAAAACACAGCAAAGATGACACAAAAAATAGATCTCTTGACAATGCTTGATTAGCCCAGATATATTGTTTCAGCCCACCGGCCTGCCTCAGGAGTCTTTGCAGTCTAAATTAAAACACACAAAGAACATAAGATTTAAACAACTGCATACATTTAAAGAAAAAAACTGCAAAAATGATACAATCAAGAAAATAATGCTAACAATCAACAATAAAATCAAGCTAAGAGAAATAAACATATTATAGAATTAAGGTAAAAAAACCCCAATACTACTACTACTTGTAGACAATAATAAAATTAAAATCAGTATAAAAGAATAATAAACATATTATGGAGCTAAGCTAAAAGACAGTCATAACAATTATAAATTAAAATGATCTCACTGAAATAAAATGACTCTTATTCTCTAAAACTTAGCTTAATAAAAATACACAAGAGAACAAATAGAGATGGAATTGTCAAAATAGTCTACACCTCATATCAATCAACATATAGCAAACCCCATATATAAATACACACCTGTAAAATATATCAAATAGCCTGTATCTCATACCAAACAACATATAGAACTACTCAAAAAGCAATCATACATGATATTCAGAAACACAAGTCAATGTGAACATCTATAATGTAAATCAATCTAGATATGTATGGAAAAACAAATATATATGTACCTCTCAAAGACGTCTAGATAAAAAAAAGGACAATGTGTCTATCGATATAAAACCAAGTTTGAAAGCTGGTATCATGAAACCCTGAGTGAAAAACATAAAACAATGTATAAACATGTAAACAGGAAGCAAATAAAACATATAAAAGAAGATGTAAAAACAAGACAATAGGTGATTATCATTAAACATTAGGGAGATGACTATAATAATGCCCAAATGTTGACAATTGAGGAATAAATGAGTGAAATTAAAATGAGTGGATTGAAAACATTATGTTGAGAGGTGCCCAGCTCTCCCACCGGTTGCCTTCTCAGGTGCCGTGGAGGACTTGCAGCTCATCTGCATATCCTCGGAGCCTTCGACAGAGTGACTCCCAGGTCCGTTCCGATCCACTCGGGGCCTCTGCTCAAGGCTTTCCTTCTAATAAGTTCTGGGAGAAGAGGATATTTCTCTGGTAAGTGAACAAATTTTGCTTGTGCTTTCGGAACTTGAAGATTGGGGTTTAAAGGAGGAACTGTAAGTTAGTGATAGGCTGATATCCTTAATACTTTAGCAAGTTTTAAATTACGGAAAAACTCAAAAAACACTAAGATGGAGTCAGCAGTCCAGCAGCGAGAGGGGTGCTATCCAGTCTTTTGCATTGAGTGTCACATGTATGATTATCTCCCAATTGGTGAGGTGTCATATGTGTGTGCCCGATGCAAAGAGCTCCTAGCTCTCAGAGAACGTGTCCGTTCCCTTGAGGCTAGAGTAGCAGACTTGATGGAGCTGAGGGAGACAGAGAGGTACATAGAGGAGACCTACAGGGATGTTGTAGAGAAGTCCCACCTCCAGTCAGGTAGCCCCTGTGCTACCTTGGAGGAGGGAGGTCTCCTAGAAGGAGAGCATCACCCTGGTGAAGTAGGAAGTACTCCTGTAGCCAGGACCTGCCCACCAGGGGATGTATTATCCTTTCGCACCGAGGATATATCTCCAAATGTTGCCCGGGAGGGAAAGGTTAGGACAGCTGTTGTACTTGGTGATTCGATCATTAGGCATATAGATAGCTGGGTGGCTGGTGGACGTGAGGATCGCCTGGTGACTTGCCTGCCTGGTGCGAAGGTGGCGGACCTCACGTGTCACCTAGATAGGATTCTAGATAGTGCTGGGGAGGAGTCCGCTGTCTTGGTACATGTGGGTACCAATGACATAGGAAAATGTGGGAGAGAGGTTCTGGAAGCAAAATTTAGGCTCTTAGGTAGAAAGCTGAAATCCAGATCCTCCAGGGTAGCATTTTCTGAAATGCTACCTGTGCCACGCGCAGGGCCCAAGAGACAGGCAGAGCTCCAGAGTCTCAATGCGTGGATGAGACGATGGTGCAGGGAGGAGGGCTTTAGATTTGTTAGGAACTGGGCAACATTCTGGGGAAGGGGGAGCCTATTCCGAAAGGATGGGCTCCATCTTAACCAGAGTGGGACCAGGCTGCTGGCATCGGCGTTTAAGAAGGAGATAGAGCAGCTTTTAAACTAGAAATGGGGGGAAGGCCGACAGTCGCTCAAAAGAGCATGGTTCGGGATAAGGTATCTTTCAAAGATATCACCATAACAGGGAAGATAGAGTATCCTGATAGTGAGGTTGCAAAAGAGATTGTAGTAGATCGGGTATCTTTAAATAACAATAAAAATCAGACAAAAGATTGCCAATTAATACTGTCAAGTACTAAGCATGATGTACTTAGGAACAACAAACATAGTTTGAAATGTCTATATGCGAATGCCAGGAGCCTAAGAAATAAGATGGGGGAGTTAGAATATATTGCACTAAATGAAAAATTAGATATAATAGGCATCTCTGAGACCTGGTGGAAGGAGGATAACCAGTGGGACACTGTCATACCGGGGTACAAATTATATCGTAGTGATAGGGTGAATCGGATTGGTGGAGGGGTAGCATTGTATATTAACGAGAGCCTTGAATCAAATAGATTGAAAATTCTGCAGGAAGCAAAACACTCCTTGGAATCACTGTGGATTGAAATCCCATGTGCAAAGGGGAAAAGGATAGTGATAGGAGTGTACTACCGTCCGCCTGGCCAGGACGAACAGACGGATGCGGAAATGTTAAAGGAAATCAGGGACGCAAACAAACTGGGCAACACAATAATAATGGGGGATTTCAATTACCCGCATATAGACTGGGGTAATGTAACATCTGTACACGCAAGGGACATAAGATTTCTTGATGAAATCAAGGACAGCTTCATGGAACAGCTAGTTCAGGAGCCGACAAGAGAAGGAAAAATACTAGACTTAGTCCTTAGTGGTGCTCATGATCTAGTGCAGGGGGTAACGATACGAGGGCCGCTTGATAACAGTGATCATAATATGATCGGTTTTGATATTGGCATTGAAGGAAGTGAAACTAGGAAATCAAGTACGCTAGCGTTTAACTATAGAAAAGGTGATTACGACAAAATGAGAAAAATGGTAAAAAAAAGACTGAAAGGAGCAGCTCGCAGAGTAAAAAACTTGCATCAGGCGTGGATGCTGTTTAAAAACACCATCCTGGAGGTTCAGGACAAATATATTCCACGTATTAGAAAAAAGGGAAAAAAGACTAAACGTCAGCCGGCGTGGCTAAACAGTAAGATAAAGGAAATCATTAGAGCCAAAAAACAATCCTTCAGAAAGTGGAGAAGAGAACCAACTGAAAGTAACAGGATAGATCATAAGGAATGCCAAGCCAAATGCAAAGCGGAGATAAGGAGGGCAAAAAAGGACTTTGAGAAGAAATTAGCGTTGGAAGCAAAAATACATAGTAAAAACTTTTTTAGATACATTAAAAGCAGGAAACCGGCCAAAGAGTCGGTTGGGGCCGCTGGACGAAAATGGTGTTAAAGGGGCGATCAAGGAGGACAAAGCCGTAGCGGAGAAATTAAATGAATTCTTTGCTTCGGTCTTCACCGAGGAGGATTTGGGGGGGACACCGGTGCCGGAAAGAATATTTGAAGCGGGGGAGTCGGAGAAACTAAACAAATTCTCTGTAACCTTGGAGGATGTAATGGGTCAGTTCAGCAAGCTGAAGAGTAGTAAATCACCGGGACCTGATGGTATTCATCCCAGAGTATTAATAGAACTAAAAAATGAACTTGCGGAGCTACTGTTAGAAATATTCAATCTGTCCCTAAAATCGAGTGTAATACCGGAAGACTGGAGGGTAGCCAATGTTACTCCGATTTTTAAGAAAGGTTCCAGAGGAGATCCGGGAAATTATAGACCGGTGAGTCTGACGTCGGTGCCGGGCAAGATGGTGGAGGCTATTATTAAGAATAAAATTGCAGAGCATATACAAAAACATGGACTGATGAGACAAAGTCAGCACGGATTTAGTGAAGGGAAGTCTTGCCTCACCAATCTAATGCATTTTTTTGAGGGGGTAAGCAAACATGTGGACAATGGGGAGCCGGTTGATATTGTATATCTGGATTTTCAGAAGGCGTTTGACAAAGTGTCGCACGAAAGACTCCTGAAGAAATTGCAGAGTCATGGAATCGGAGGTAGGGTATTATTATGGATTAAGAACTGGTTGAAAGATAGGAAGCAGAGAGTAGGATTGCGTGGCCAGTATTCTCAGTGGAGGAGGGTAGTTAGTGGGGTCCCGCAGGGATCTGTGCTGGGTCCGTTGCTTTTTAATGTATTTATAAATGACCTAGAGATGGGAATAACTAGTGAGGTAATTAAATTCGCCGATGACACAAAATTATTCAGGGTCGTCAAGTCGCAGGAGGAATGTGAACGATTACAGGAGGACCTTGCGAGACTGGGAGAATGGGCGTGCAAGTGGCAGATGAAGTTCAATGTTGACAAGTGCAAAGTGATGCATGTGGGTAAGAGGAACCCGAATTATAGCTACGTCTTGCAAGGTTCCGCGTTAGGAGTTACGGATCAAGAAAGGGATCTGGGTGTCGTCGTCGATGATACGCTGAAACCTTCTGCTCAGTGTGCTGCTGCGGCTAGGAAAGCGAATAGAATGTTGGGTGTTATTAAGAAGGGTATGGAGTCCAGGTGTGCGGATGTTATAATGCCGTTGTATCGCTCCATGGTGCGACCGCACCTGGAGTATTGTGTTCAGTACTGGTCTCCGTATCTCAAAAAAGATATAGTAGAATTGGAAAAGGTACAGCGAAGGGCGACGAAAATGATAGTGGGGATGGGACGACTTTCCTATGAAGAGAGGCTGAGAAGGCTAGGGCTTTTCAGCTTGGAGAAGAGACGGCTGAGGGGAGATATGATAGAAGTGTATAAAATAATGAGTGGAATGGATCGGGTGGATGTGAAGCGACTGTTCACGCTATCCAAAAATACTAGGACTAGAGGGCATGAGTTGAAGCTACAGTGTGGTAAATTTAAAACGAATCGGAGAAAATTTTTCTTCACCCAACGTGTAATTAGACTCTGGAATTCATTGCTGGAGAACGTGGTACGGGCGGTTAGCTTGACGGAGTTTAAAAAGGGGTTAGATAGATTTCTAAAGGACAAGTCCATAGACCGCTATTAAATGGACTGGAAAAATTCCTCATTTTTAGGTACAACTTGTCTGGAATGTTTTTACGTTTGGGGAGCGTGCCAGGTGCCCTTGACCTGGATTGGCCACTGTCGGTGACAGGATGCTGGGCTAGATGGACCTTTGGTCTTTCCCAGTATGGCACTACTTATGTACTTATGTACTTAAACAATAGGGAATAAGAGGCAAATGAAAAAGATATAAAAAATGAGAGAATATCCTCATGGCGGTTAAGAACAAGCTATTTATGTGAGAAATACAGCTGGCTGGGAACACAGCTCATATACTAAAAGTGTGTCAATAATTAATGTAAAAAAATGTGTGTTAAGTGATAACAGTGCACATCAAACAGATCAGTATCGGCGGTGTGCGACTGAAAAAAAGAGCAAACCTGGTGAACACATCTGTTGGAACTGCACGTGAGATAAACCACTCGGTGATCTAAGTGTTTCAACCGAGGTATATAAAGAAAGAAGCAAACAGCTGTGGTGCACAGAAAAAAAGCAATGTATAATAAAAGGTATATTGAAAAGGTGACAACTGGGCAAACAAATTCGTATAACAATAGATATTGAATTAACTGTTGTGACTGACTTGGTAGTGAAAGTTAAAAAATGCATTAAAACTCACCCTATGCAAGACCCTATCCTTGGCGGGAAGGGGAAAAAAAAACGACTAAATATATTACACTGTAGGAAAATAAATGAGTAATGGATAATATTACAGTTATACGATAAGTGAATCCAAATACTTAAAATGTGAATGCTGAAAGTGGAAACCACAAAGTAAGAAATGTTTTAATTTTATTTTGTGTGTGAAGTAACACACTTGCATAGTAGGTGTACAAGGGGACATTGTATGACATGCCAAAAGGCTATTGTATCTAACCAAAATAACTACATGTACTCACCAATGCTCAAAAGAAAAAAGCTGTACAGAATCAACAAACATGTGTTGCCTTCTGTGAAACATAAAACAGAGGCTTGTTCGAGTGTGAGCGAATTTAAACCGGAAGGGTGACGTAAAAGACAACGTCATGATGTTGAATAAAGTTATACAAGGTAAATAGTGGGAGACACTTGGAACTTAAGGGTTCATGATATGAAACAGAAGAAGCAGACATCTGAGTCCTAAGAGAAAGATAAATATAAATGTCATCTTGCCTGTATCGTAAATGCAACAATTTAGGCAACTGTGATCTAATCAAACCCAAAGGATAATGCAATTGACAACACTGTAATACTGTGCACTGGGTGTCCAATTAAGGTGTTACTTTTTGTATTCCCATGGTTTCTTTTGGATACATTTTTCAACTTAAGATCTGTTGTCTAAAAAGAGGTAGAGACAAAATAATCTATTAACACCATCAATGATAAATATTATGAAGCCTAGAGCTGTATATTCCTAAAGGTGACATGATGTGGTCAAAACTAACATTTAAAAAAGAAACTTACAGGAAAGGCTATGGTGTCTGTACTAAAAATCAAAGTACTAGTGAAGTGCTCAATGAAACAAAAATAGCCAGGAATCAGTGAATTATTGAAAGAAACAATTGTAGCCATGAGTAAGTGACTGTTGTTGAAACATCTCTAAACATATAAAGAATGCTGCCTGTAAACTGCTAAAATCATAGGAAGGATAACAAAACTGAAAGTAATGTGAAAAATGCAAAGTGTGGTTACTGAAGACTGACAGTAGGGAGTGAAAGATACAGCTACTGAATATTATCAGTAGTGAATCAAAGGAGATGTAACCATAACTGTGTCAATATGTGGGTGGCTATATTTAAAAAAAGTACAAAATTGTAGTCTTTGAGAGATAATACATATAAAAAAGGTATCATAAACCTGGCTAAACCATGACCTTGGTGACTAAACAAGGAAATGTTTATATTGTAAAACTAGGCAATAGAAATGGTGTAAGGTCAAGTTCTAAATTTAGGCCATAGGGAGTAACTGTATTTAAATTAAAAATATAATGTTGTTGTTCTTTTAATAACGCATCCTCCATGTTGCCTCCCCTCCATCTTGTCTTTATTTGTTTGATTACAAAAAACTTCAAACCTTCAACAGAGTGGTTTGTCTCACATCAGTGGGATACTAGAGGTGCAGACTGTATATTCCTACTAATACATGATCTATGTTCTATAAGTCTTGTCTTAACCATCCTCTTTGTTTTACTTACGTATAAGAACTTACATGGGCAAATGATAATATAAATTACGTTAGATGAGGTGCAGTCTGTTGAATGTCTCAACCTGTATATTTTATGTGTAACAGGATGTACAAACTTATTGATGACTAAGTCTTGTGAGCAAATGGTACAATAGTGTGGCCCCTGTAAAGCCCTTCGGCATTAGCTGCTGGTACTATAGAAGAAGGTACAAGCCATTCTTTCAGGTTTCTATTCCTTGCATGTGACATGATCGTTTCTTATCTTTGAAACACTGATGCATTTCCAAAATATGTCAAGTATCAAAAATGATTTTACAAAATTGTTGCGAGAAACGAGAAAACTTCAAGCTACAGACCATATCTGATTTGCATCTTGTCTTCTTAGAAGTCAAGAGAGAGTTCCTGTCTTGTGTCCTTGATCTATTCAAACTTCTCTGTATACATTCTTCTGGATATCCTCTATCTTTGAAACGTTGTCCCATTATCACAGTTTGGTGTTCAAAATCTTCAAATTTTGAGTTTAATTTCTTTTATTGGTTTTCAATACAATACAAGCAAGAGCTCACAACATAACAACAAGCAACATTTTACAAATCATCGCAATACTGGAGCTCACACTGAAGAAGTAACTATCCACATCTAAAATCACATTAAGAAAAAGGGAAGAAAGAGGAAAAGGAGAGGAAAAGGGGGAGGGCTGGAGGATACAAATCAAGGTATAAAGCTTGCATAGGCCACAAAATGCATCAAACTTAGTGCTTATCGCTGTACCGAATCAAAATAAGATACAAGTGGTAGCATCATAAGTGTAGAAACTGTGAATATGGTAGGTTATTTTTGAGACTATGGTTAAGGAAACTATTGAAATGAAGAAATGAGTTTTTATCTGCCAGTTTCTTGAAAATATCCGTGATGAACCTATATGTGGTCTTAGTGATCAAAATATCAAGATATGGAATCTGATGGTGGTATATTGTATCTTAAAATGTAGACTGACATCCTGATTAAGCCAATCATAGAATTCCATAAATTTACTTTCTTCTCCTCTCCATAATAAAAGTACATTGCCTATGTATTTTTTGTAAAACACAATTTCCTTTTCATACGGATGACTTGTTAAAAAATTTTCTTCAAAGTTAGCCACATAAAGGTCAGCTAAATCCGTGGTCATCGTCGAGTCCATGGCCATGCCTTGGATTTGTTGAAAAAAAATCTTCTTGAAATGAAATGTAGTTGCAGGTTAAGGTAAGGGTAGAAAATGTAATGATCAGAAAATTAGGAACATGTAATATTTTCCTACCTTTTAACATATTTCTATGATTGATATTGATTCCAGTTGATATCAATATTGATGTACATTGGTGTACAGTGCATCTATGGCAAGAGTAACCAAGATAATGTCGCTAAGATCTCCATCAAACTCTTCCAAGAGTGTGATGATGTGCGAGGAATCAATTTCATCTGTGGAATATATGTTCTTAAAAAATAGTCTAGAAACAGAAAAAGAGCAACACTGGGCTTTCAGGAACGAGATAATTAATGTCCTCCTTTATTGAATGATGACCTGACATGGGCCGTGTTTCGGCACACAGGTGACTGCCTCAGGGGTCAGAAAATCCTGTTCATGACTTTCTCAGAGATGTGTGTATAACCACATAGGCGGGGTACAACGTCTCTAATGCAGGCAGTGTCTCTTAACTCAAAGAACGCTGTTGATACAAAAAACGCTGTCGGTTAACAGACACTTCCTGCATTAGAGACATTGTACCTCGCCTATTTGCTGTCCCTCGGCACAGCATGTCCTCTAACCTTTCCTGGACCTCTGGTTCTAGGTCAGAAACATGCAGCCATGAGAGCCTGGACGTGAAATCAAAAGTATTGTACGCACCCCTGGCCAGGTACGTCCTACACTCCATCTGTTTACTGGCCAACTGGTGAAGCTCACTGGCCTGCTCCTGAGGAAGAGAATCCGCACGTTTGAGTGTACTGTTTAACAAAGACTTCTAAGTAGAGGCTTGTGTACAGCTGGTAGGACTGGATGCAGGCAACGAGCATTAAGGCCTGAAAAGTCTTTCTCCTAAACGAGCCTAAGGTCCTAGCCTCTTTACCAGGGGATGCCGAGGCATGAGACATGGAACTCCTAGCCTGTTTGAGAGTAGATTCGACCACTGCAGAATAGTGCAGAAGCTGTGCATATCCACCTTCTTGGGTGCAACCTGCACTGACAAGGGAGATTGCCAGGTCTTCATCAGTACGCCCTGAAGGATAGGGTACAATGGGACATAGTGACCCCATTCCTTAGGAGGTGACTTGTAGTCCAGAACAGTCAACATCTCAGCTCTGGGCTCTTTCTCCATTGGTAACTTAATGGGACAGCAGCCGTCAATTCCCCCACAAAACCTGTGAAAGAGTCCCTCAGGAGGGGACTTTTGTCTCTTGAGGAGAGGGTTCAAAGGGAAGGCCATATGATTCCTCCTCCAAGAACTAACGTGGATCTTCCTCTGAATCTGATTAGTCCCAGACCCTGCAACATAGTCATAGTCAGCCATGTCCATGCCCTGAAGGGCTGCGAGGCTCAGTCCTGCCTTCAGACCCCTGGGACGCTTCCTCCCCTGACACTGAGGGGAGTCCCGAGTACTTCAATGTTGATGTCGACACTTGCTGAGGCACCGGAGTCTAGGATCTCCGCCCAGGCATCAATGGCTCCTCAGAGAGAGGCTAGAGCTGATCCTCCTGTGGTGCAAGTGCCCTCTATGCTGGAGTGGCCCGCCTCTGCAGCAACAGAGAGGAGCAAGACTCAAAGGTTCTCCACATCCTTGCAAATGCTTTTGAGGTGGAGTGCTTTCTAGCCTACAGTAAGGTGGCAATCACCCCATCTGAGTATCCTTTTCATTTCAAATGTGACCTTTGAATATCCAGGTCACATAAGACAAAAGTGTGCCAGATCCTCTATTAATATTGGTCCCTGAAATAGAAGACCATTCTTCTGACGGAGGTGAATTGGTTATCTACCTGGAGCTAGATGAGGTCTGCAAACCAAGGTCTTCTGGGCCAGTATGGAGTCACCAGGATTAGTGGCCCGGGGTGATAGGAAATCCTTCAAATTACCCTGCCTAGCTTAGGAAGAGAAGGAAAATGTAGAGACAATCCTGCAGCAAAGTGTGTAGGCCTTCAGATCTTTGTTTCCTTCTTCTTACTGAAGAAGCATGGGGCCTTATTCAAAGTGAAATGGGAACCACCTTGAAAGTTGAAAAAAAACCCTTGAGTTTTAGGAATAGTAATGGGTTCCACACTAGGAATGAAGCTGCAGATTAATAGTTTGGCGAACCCCCTCCTCCAAACTTAAACAACTCAGTTTAATTCATCCATATTTTTTGACGAACATTTTTCTCATTAAATCATTAGTACTTTTGCAACTTGATTATTGTAATGCTTTATAAACTAGTTTCAGTAAAATTGTTATACAAGTAATACAGAACACTGCTGCTCAACTGATATTTAGGAAGTCAAGATATGATTGTCACGGTTGTGGCTGTGTCCCTGTGTCCAGACACCTTTTTTCCAGTGATCTGGCTCTGGCTTCTCTGGACTGCCTTGTCCCTGCATTGATGCATCTGCTGTCTGGTGTTTCTGCAAACCAAACCAAGCCTCGCTTTGGTGTTTCTGCAATCCAAGCCTCGCTCTGGTGCTCCTGCTATCCAAGCCTCATTCCAAGTTGTGACATCATCAGTAAAGTCCTTTATAAGCACCTTGGAACTCATGCCTTTGTGTTCCCTGTTTAGATCCAATCCCTGCTTGGCTTTGTTCCTGCATGCTTTGATTCCAGCCTGGCTTTGGTCCCGTGAGTCTTGCCCCTGAAGGTCTGTTCTGTGTTTCTATGAGCCTTGTACTTGAATGCTTTGTTTCTGTGTATCTTGCTTTTGAACTTTGCTCCTGAAAGCCTGGCTCTAGAGTCACACCCTGCCCTTGGTGTCTGTTACAGTTTGACTCTACCCTTGGCTCCTGCTTTCTGTTAAAGCTAAAACTCTGTTCCTACTTTCTGTTAAAGCTAAGCTCTGTTCCTGCTCTCTGTAAAAGCTAAAGCTGCCAAGCCAAGTCCGTTCCTAAATCCTGTTCCAGTTGCCAAGCCAAGTCTGTTCCTGAATCCTGTTCTAGCTGCCAAGTCCATTCCCGAATCCTGTTCCTGCCTTGTTTATAGTCTTGCTTCTGTTTGTTCTTCTTGTCTCGCTCCTGCCCTGTTTTGCCTGACTAGTTGTGCATTGCCTTGTCTTGTCTCATTCAGTCTAGTCCTGTCCGGATCCAGTCCTTGCCTAGTCCTGGTCTTGCCCTTTTCTGGACCCAGTTTTAATCTAGTTCCGTGTCTTGTCTTGTTCTGCCTTGCCTTGTATGCCTAGGTCTCAGTCCCAGTTTTAATCCAGTTCCAAGTCTTGCCTTGTCCTGTCTGGGTTCCAGTTCTAGCCCCTTTGCCTTGTTTTCTTTGCCTCGTCTGGATCCGGTCCTTGCTTTGTCCATTGTGCCTTGTTACCTCTGTCCTGCCTTGTTGAGTCTGCTAGTTTATTCTAGTCAAGTCTGTTCTGACTCCTGCCTGTACCAGCCCAGGTGACTTGTCTGCCAAAGATGCAGCTGCGGTACAAGGGCTCACTATTCCTGACTTTGGTGACAGATTGAAAAGGTCTTTGGCCGTGACAATGATCATGTAACTCTGTTGTTGATACATCTCCAATGGCTGCCTGTTAGAGCTCAAGTACAGTTTAAGATATACTGCGTACAGAGGGGCATAACCAGCAGAAGAAAGGAGGTGTTGATGCCCCTCTACAAGTCGTTGGTGAGGCCCCACTTGGAGTATTGTGTTCAGTTTTGGAGGCCGTGTCGTGCTAAAGATGTAAAAAGACTGGAAGCGGTGCAAAGAAAAGTTACAAAAATGGTATGGGATTTGCATTGCAAACCATACGATGAAAGACTTGCTAACCTGAACATGGAGGAACATTGGAGGAAAGGAGAAACGGGTGACATGATACCAGACGTTCAAATATTTGAAAGGTATTAATCTGCAAATGAACCTTTTTCGGAGATGGGAAGGCGGTAGAACTATAGGACATGAATTGAGGTTGAAGGGAGGCAGACGCAGGACTAATGTCAGGAAATATTTTTTCACGGAGAGGATGGTGGGTATGTGGAATGTCCTTCCGCAAGTGGTGGTGGAGATGAAAACGGTAATGGAATTCAAACATGCGTGGGATAAACACAAAGGAATCCTGTTTAGAAGGAATGGTTCCATAGAATCTTAGCGGAGATTGGGTGGTGACGCCGGGTTTTGTGGAAACAAAACGGGAGCTGGGTAGACTTCTACGGTCTACGCCCTGATCATGACTGAATAGATAGAGATGGGCTGGAGTGTAAATTTTAAGGGGCTTCGACGTTAGCTTCAGAACTTAGTACAAGAACAGAACTGGGCAGACTTCTACGGTCTGTGCCCTGAGGAAGGCAAGGACAAATCAAACTGGGGTATACATATAAAGTAACACATACCATGTAAAATAAGTTTATCTTGTTGGGCAGACTGGATGGACCGTCATTTACTATGTTAAGATATACTATTTGCTTTTTAAGTCATTGGAAGGAAGTTTGTCTGAGAGCTTATGTTCTACCACAAGATTATGATGATTTAATAAGTTGCATCAAATTGTTAAGCATTTACTTTTGTTTTTCCTTTCTGTAAAGGATTTGAGGCTGACATCTTTTTATGAGTTTTCATTATTTTATCAATTCGTAAAGATATAGAACTCATTGCTGTCTGAAATCCGTTTTACTGCTTCTTGTCTTTTCAGAAATCACTATAGAGGTCTTTTACTAAGGTGTGGTAGTGTTTTTAGCTCATGCTAAAAATCAGCTGGCGCTAAACGCTGAGATGCCCATAGGAATATAATGGGCGTCTCAGCATTTAGTGCCAGCTGATTTTTAGCGTGATCTAAAAGCACTAGCACACCTTAGTAAAAGACCCCCTATAAGCATACTTTTATAGAAAAAAATTTAGTATCTGAAGATAATTTGTAATCTGTTGTAGACTTGTTTTTTAGTTTCAACGCTTTTATTGATGACATTGCAGAACAATAACCACATTCTACTTGTGAAAGGTACAATAACTTAACCGTGAGTAAGCAAACAGCTAATACAATTTGTTATCTTCTTTCATCAGGCTTTTATCGTTCCCCCCCCTCCCCATCTTCTCGTTATCTTTAATCAATTATTATTGCATTACAAATTCACATAACTCAAATTCCAAAACAACTGGTCATGCTATAACATTTTAATTATTTAACTGTTCATTATCCATTATATTTTCTCTTTGGGCTTTCCTCTCTTCTTCCCCTCCCCCATAATTCCCATCCCTCTCCCCCTCTTCTCTTTTCCAATACAGTTATTGAGAGGTGCATATATTGCTGATCTGTATCATATCCATCAGATCTCACAAAATTCCAAAACCTCACAGTTAAGAACAATAGTTGTAATAACCTCAAAACTTTTATTAATGTCTCTCCCCCCTCTGCCGTGAAGCTCATCCACCCAGCAGTGATGCCTGACACATTGATTTTGTCTCATGTTTCTAATCATATTCATTCCATGCATACCGACTAACCCAAATTATTCAAAACTTGACTCCGTGCTCGTGGGGATATTTTGTGTAGGTACGCCACCCAAATTTTTATAAATAGTTGACGCCTCTTCGGTGTATTACGGGGCGTCCTACATTTCCCATAACATAAGCTCGTGGAGCCTGTTTCTCCAATACCAATATGAGGGTCCCCTATCTGTTGTCCAGTAATTTAGAATACATTTTTCCCCCAAAATACAGAGTTTACTAAGGAGCATCTTTTCTTCTGAAGTTCCTTTGTTCCATGTCATCATGGAGAATAGTATCACCCTCTCAAAGGACAAACCCAGCTCAAAAACCTGAAGAGAGCTGACCAAAACCCCCGTATCTCTCTACATTGCCACAAACCGTGGCTGAATGATGCATTTGCTTCTGCACATTTGGGGCACTTACTTGTTTCTACCACTCCTGCATACCATGTCTGCTTAACTGAGAAATATGCCCTGTGTATGGTACGAAAATGGCATTCCTGCAACTCAGCACTATATATCACCCTTACCCCTCCCTGGAGCGCTGCTAATATCTTCCCTTCTGTTATTCGGTCTTCCACCCCCCGGCTCCATCTTTCAGCGACCATCTTAACATTTCTTTTTGGTTGCTTCCCCTCCAATACCTTGTGAAACCATGACACCGAAATTTGTCCTGCTGCATCCCCAGCCAAAAACTCCCTAATGTCCTTCTCAAAACCTGGCAATAGACTTACAGTGGGGAGCTCATGTATATAATGTGAAAGTTGGAGATAGGCTAATTTCGCTAACAATCCCCCAGCATAATGTCTCTCGAATTCTGAGTAAGCCATAACTGTCCCATCCTTTTGTAGAAAGTTTTCCAGAAGTATCACTCCCTGCTTCCCCAGGTCTCGAAAAATTTTATTTTCTCTCCCCGGTGAAAACTCCGCATTACCTGTAATTGGCAACAGTACACTACTCTCTGAACTATGTTTCCAAAGTTATCGCTCTCCACAAGTATCTTAAAGGCTGCAAAAGTGGGCTATGCTTAACTTGCTGTAGAAGATTTCTGTTGTAGACTTTTATATGAAGTTTCGTAGTACCCCGATTAAAGATAGAATCAGTCTCTACATTACCTCACTATGAAACCTCTGGAGAGAAAGCAAGTTATAAAAGCCTAAAGCAAAGTAAAGTGAAGTGATCTTTGTCACCCTAAGATCCAGCAGTGGATTGCCTCATTGTCTTGTTATTAGCCGAAAGGCCTCTTGTGACAATTCTCACTCTCCCAGATCGAGAGTGTTTGCTGAGATAGTTCACCTGGGAAGTTGTGAACTCCTGCAATATTAGCAGCTGAAACACCGAGGAAGCTCTTTTCTGCCCAAACAAGAAACTCACCTTTTGGGGTGTCAGTACACTTCTGTCCCCCTGCTGTTTAATGTAAGCTAACACCATTGCATTGTTTGAGAAGACTCTCATGCCCAGATGCACTAAACCTTAACGACCCTTTACTGACCCTTAACGAAGAAATTTTCAACCGTAGCATGCATCAAAGGCCATTTTCCAACGAAGCTAGCAGCTAACGAAAGCAGAATGCAAACGAGAAACTACCATTGAAATGTGGACAATTCGGAATGCACTAACCATACCGACGATTGCAACGAATCATCTACCGTCTGAAATTTAACGTGAGCTCAGACCTGTCGTTAAGGCCTGAGCTGTCATCTCCCCGCTGGCCCCTGCACCATAAAAATCCCCTGGCATGTTTAAAAAGAAAAAAAAACACAAACACGTGGCTCCCCGCTTCCCTCTGCCTAAAATAAAAAATGAAACAAACATAAAAAAAGGATCGGGAGGGGGCAAAGGCGCTCATCAGGAGCGTCCTGTAAGGACGGCCTTGCCCCCCCGAGGTCGCCGCTGCTCCCCGCTTCTGCTGGTATAAAATAAAAAAATTAAAACAAAACTAAAAAGTTTAGCAGCCCCGGTCCCCCTCCCTTCCTGTCTATCTCTGTACTGCTTCTCCCATAGCTCCACCTCCTTGCATCCTCCGCCCCCTTTGTATGAGGAAGGCTCACAACGATTCAGACCATGAAAAGCACATCCTAGCTTCAGATCTGAGCTGTGTACGTGTAAATCTCTCTCTCGCTCTCTCTCTCTCATTGAAATCCTAGCCGCACAGAGCCACCTGACAGACTCTGCAGACGAGGCAAGAAGAAGCTTTTCCTTTCCTACTGCCACACTCTCCGCAGCTGCAGCTCCGACACACTGGGGGGGGGGAGGCAGTTACATAGGTAACTTACGTCAGAGGAGGGCGAGCACAGGAAGAAGGAGAGAGACGTCGGTGAAGGCAGAAGCGATCGCCGATCAGCTGTTCCATCCCGTGCAGCGCCTTCACACAGAGGTGAGAGGCGCTGCGCGGGCCGGTCCGGTAGAGGGGGGGGAGCGGCGGCGCCGAACTCAGGGGGGCGGGGCTACGGGAGCAGTATAGAGAGAGACAGGAAGGGAGGGGGACCGGGGCTGCTAAACGTTTTAGTTTTGTTTTAATTTTTTATTTTATACCAGCAGAAGCGGGGAGCTGCGGCGACCTCGGGGGGGGGGGGGGGGGGGGGGGGGAGTCCTTCCATACTGGACGCTTCTGACGAGCGCCTTTGCCCCCTCCAGATCCTTTTTTGATGTATGTTTATTTTTGTATTGATGCAGGGGGAAGCCGGGGAGCCACGGGTTTGTGTTTTTTTTTGTTGTTGCTGTTTTGGATGTTTGTGGCATGCGCAGAGCAACCAGCATAACGCTTGGCTGCTCTGCACATGCTTTAGGGGCCAATTACTGACGGGATTACGAATCTTTGATACATTGTACTTTTCAATACCGCACCGAACATGTGTGACTTGTTTTTTTGGTGCATGTTTCGTTTTTTCAAATTCGTTAAGGGCTTTAACGTTTTAGATTTTTTTACGTATGGTTGATGCATCTGGGCCTCAGTTCCATGCCTATTATTGTGAAAGACAAGGATTGAAGAGCTAATTGAACCACCCTGAGTTCTAGGTGCTTGATCGACCAGGATGCTTCCTGTTGTGTCCAACTGCCCTGCGCTATCTGATCATTGCAGTAGACTCCCTAACTGTAAAGACTCACAGCAAGTGGATTTGAGAACAGAACTTGATTCATCAGTGTTTTGGAAGAAAATCTAACCATAGTTTGTTGTTGAATCTTGCTCCCAAGTACATAAGATCTAGGGGGGGGGGGGGGGGGGGGGGGTCAATTTTTCTTGGAAATATCGTCCATCCAACCTAAGGGACTGAAAAAGTTGCAGAACTTTTGCAATTACTTTCTTGCTATCTTGTTGCTTGCTATTTCAAATTATCCAGACATCCAGTAAGGGTGAACTCTGATTCCTGTTTGATGCAAGGGAAAGGGGATGGAATTTGATATACTGCCTTTCTGTGGGTACAATCTTATGTATTATATACAGGTACTTATTTTGTACCTGGGGCAATAGAGAGTTGAGTGACTTGCCCAGTTACAAGGAGATGCACTGAGAATCAAATCTAGTTCCCCTGGTTCTCAGGCCACTGCACTAACCATCTGACTACTTCTTACAACTGTAAATACGCAGTTACTACAACCATTACTTTAGGGAATGTTCTGGGTGCTGTGACTGGACCACAAGGCATGGCAAGAAAATGATAGCGATGATCTCGAATTGCAAATCTCAAGAATCTGTGGCTTCAGTGACAAAGCCATGGGTGGGCCCAAGTCCTCCCAGCAGCAGCACATCCTTGCTGTGGCTGGCGGGGATCTCCAAGCCCTGCTGGATAAAGACTTCTGGCATATTTCCCAATCTCTCAACCCCACCGTATACCTTTTAAAAAGTTCCCTTCACTGTTGGACATCAGCGGCGTTGGGCTTGTACTGGCTCTAGAATCTTCCCTCTGATGTGGCTCCTCCTATCCAGAGCCAGGAAGTTGTATCAGCGGGAAAGCTCTGGGGCTGGTGTGAACAGCATATGTGGGTCTCTGCTTGTGACCTCCAATAGTGAAATACTGAAGGGGGGGGGGGGGGGGTTGAGAGACCAGGAGAGATGCCAGATCATGAATGGGGGAGGGGAAGGAGAGACACTGGACTGCAATCAGCAGTAGAGAGTGGAGAAGAAAAAAAATTTGTGCCCATCCAAAACTGGCCCTCTGGCTATGCCACTGCATGGTTTATCCTCACAAAGCCTCTGAGGTCTAGGATCTCCCAAATCTTTAATAATCTTGAAACGATTATGGATCTTGAAACTGAGATGGATTTTGGAAGCAGTATCTGCTGCCCAATTATGGAGCCAAACCAGTTGTCTTGCAGAAACAGCTACAAACAATGTGTCTGGCTGAAGACCTTATCAAATCAAAGAGGGCATCTACAACATACGAGAACCAACACCTTTAACTTGCTGAATCCATAGTACAGATGCTCTAGAAACACAGGCACTACATGCTGCTGCTTGCAGACTTAAAGTTGAAATACTAAACGCCTGATTAAGTGAGGTTTCCAGCTTGCAGTCCTGTACATCTTCTACGGCACAACCTCTTTCTACCAGAAGTATAGTCTTCTTGGTGACAGCTATCATTAAAGTTTGGGTTTTCTTAGTTTTTCTTTTTCTTTATAAAGTAAGGGATAAAGCTCTGATATAGCTCTTGCTTCTCTGAGACCAGATTCCAGGGAGTCTCACTCCACTGAAATTAGGGACTGAATGAATTCATGGATAGGGAACGCTCTGGAAGATTTTCCAGCTCCAACTAAAATGAGATTGCTCAACTTTAGACCTTCCTGAGTCTAGAAAACTGAAATATTCAGAATAGCCAATGTTTTGAAAATTAGCAGCAGAAAGTCCTCTTTCCAAAAAAGATGGACCACTGCAGGATTATTTCTATCTTCTGCAGAAAGTTCTCCTTCCTCAAGATGTTTTGAGAATCCACAGGACCCAGGTGCCAAGGAACCAGGGTGGCGAGGCAGAGGAGCACAAAACTGGGAATGACAGTCTTCAACATCTAAACCGAAAGAGGATTCTGAAAAATTACAAGAAGACCTTACGAGACTGAGCATCTAAATGGCAGATGACGTTTAATGTGAGCAAGTGCAAAGTGATGCATGTAGGAAAGAGGAACCCGAATTATACCTACGTAATGCAAGGTTCCACGTTAGGAGTCACTGATCAAGAAAGGGATCTAGGCGTCGTTGTTGATGAAACGTTGAAACCCTCTGCTCAGTGTGCTGCGGCGGCTAAGAAAGCAAACAGAATGTTAGATATTATTAGAAATGGAATGGAAAACAAAAATGAGGACGTTATAATGCCTTTGAATTGGTCCATGGTGTGGCCGCACCTCGAATATTGTGCTCAATTCTGGTTGCTGCATCTCAAAAAATTTATAGTGGAATTAAAAAAAGGTACAGAGAAGGGCAACGAAAATGGTAAAGGGGATGGGACAACTTCCCTATGAGGAAAGGCTGAAGCGGCTAGGACTCTTCAGCTTGGAGAAAAGATGGCTGAGGGAGATATGATAGAGGTCTATAAAATAATGAGTGGAGTGGAACAGGTAGACGTGAATCGTTTGTTTACTCTTTCCAAAAATACTAGGACTAGGGGGCATGCGATGAAGCTACAAAGTAGTAAAATTAAAACGAATCGGAGAAAATCTTTCTTCACTCAATGTGTACTTAAACGCTGGAATTCGTTGCCAGAGAATGCAGTAAAGGTGGTTAGCTTAGCGGGGTTTAAAAAGGATTTGGACAGCTTCCTAAAGGAAAAGTCCATAGACCATTATTAAAATGACTTGGGGAAAATCCACTGCTTATTTCGGGATAAGCAGCATAAAATGTATTGAACTTTTTTGGGGATCTTGCCAGGTGTTTGTGACCTGGATTGGCCACTGTTGGAAACAGCATGATGGGCTTGATGGACCTTTGGTCTGTCCCAGTGTGGCAATACTTATGTAAAATCTGAGGCACTGGTGACTCTCTTGCCCTGAGTAGGTACAGGAATATTACTCTCTTCCTGAGTGCTCTGAAAGCTTTTTAACAGAAAGATTCTATGAAGCATTAGCACAAACTCTGGAGAAAAAAATTCTGCTGCTTCTCAAGAACTTAATAAATCACTCAAGACTCTAGGCAAAGCAGGCATGGAACTTGAGCTGAAAACAATCTCCTCTAAATGTCTATTTAGCTGCTTCTGCAACTGCCACAGTGGGGTCCCCATGAAAAAAATGGTGAATCCTTCTGCTTATCCAGAGAGAGAACAGCAAGAGAAAATAGCTCCAAACCATGACTTTCTAACCATCCCGAGGAGGACTTTTCTTTTTTTTTTCTGGGTTGCCCACCCAATCCAGGCCTTGTGAAGAACCACCCCCTCAAGAGGAGCACACTCCCGCTTGACTCCATCTGCCCCTGCAGCACCAACAGTGCTTAGCGCATTACACTGGGACCTCCATGATCACGTCAGCTGATGGTAACCTCAGGTGTGCCAGCCGCAAAATCAAGGCCAGTGCTGCGGACTTGTCAACATGGAGAACCTATCATCTCAGCACAACTGCCATGCTGCCAAATTTCTCCGGACAGCAGACTAAAATTAAAGACTCTCCCAGTGACCCTTCAAAACTGGACTTACAGAGATAAAAGACTTTCCACTATTTTACCAGGTGAAATTTCTCTGTTCTCTTGTCTGCCTTCTTTCAGTATTTAGCTGCAAGTGTCTAAGCAGCAATGGGACATGGGGAGAAGCAAGGGATCTCAGACTCCTTGGAGATATTCCCTTTATTCTAGCGTCACCTTTTCTTGAAAATAATATAAACGAAATATAAACTGCTACAGCATAAATTGGTATCCCCAGCTCAACTGAAGATCGGCTCTCCAACCAGTACAGGAGTTGCACAGTCTACCTTTAACCAGTCTACCTTTAACTGAACATCTGAGGTTGCAAAGTGCTCTTATAGGGAAGAGTCCAAAAGTCTTTAGTTTATGTCTTCAACTACTGGTCCATGGGCACAACCCACAGGTCCTTAACAGGCAAAGACACTAAGGAAGCTCTATTATGGATCTCAAACCTATCTTCCTCTCTCATCCATCCCCTCCCCAAGGTCTGGTTTTCAGGATAACCAAAGTATGTGAATGTACCCAATTCATGTCTCACAATCATACATTGTTGATATCTTGAAAAAGAGACTTGCTGTATTGGGATTCAGAACTACTGTATAGTAGATCATATGCCAGATGTTGATTGGGGTATCCTTATTGCAGGGTCTTCTAGAAGTAGGGAGATCTTGGATTCTCTACAGGGAGAACTATTCCAGCAGTGGGTAATGGAATGGGGCCATACTAGACTTACTGTTTACGAATGGGGAGAGTGTTTCTGATGTTATACTGGGTGACCATCGGATGGCGTGATTTAGTATTTAGATAAATGTGGAGAGAGTTCATTCAAAAGCGAAGGTTCTAGACTAAAAAAAAAACTGTTCAGATGGGGGAATACCTCAAGGAATTGTTATCTGGATGGCAACATCTGGAAGACACAAAAGCAGTGGGCAAAACTGAAAGGAGCCATTGTAAGGGCAACAAACATTTTTTGAAGGAAAGTAAAGGGCAAATTTGGTCCCTCTCCACAAAAGTGGAACAAAGAGGTTGAGAACAACAGGCTGGTAAGTCGGACTTCTGTGGTAAGTAAATTAATGGAAGTGCCTTTAAAACACAGATTAGTAAGGTCTTTGGAGTCCAATGGATTACAGGACCTGAGGCAACATAGTTTCACACTAGAGGCAGGTCCTGTCAGACAAATCTGATTAATTTCTTTGACTGGGTAACTAGACAGTTGGACTTGGGGAGAGAGCTAGATGTGATGTATTTAGATTTTAGCAAAGCCCTTGACACAGTTCAGTACAGACAACTAATAAATTAATTGAATGCCTTTGGTAAGGGGCCCTAAAGTGACAGACTGGGATAGGAACTGGTTGAGTGGAAGGTAACAGATGGTAATGTTAAATGGAGTTCACTCTGAGAAAAGGGATGTTACCAGCAGTGTGCTGCAAAGTTCAGTTCTTGGGACGATTTTTAAAACATTTTTGTAAGCAATATTGCTAAAGGGCTGTCTGGTAATGTTTGCCACTTTGCAGACGATACCAAAATTTGCAATAAAGTAGACACCACTGATGGTGTAGAATACATGAGAGAGGACTTAGTGAAGCTTGAAGAATGGTCCGTAATTTAGCAGCTAAGATTTAATGCTAAAAAATGCAGGATCGTTGATTTGGGCTGCAAAAACCCAAGGGAAGGGTACAGTTTAGGGGGTGAAGAACTTTTGTGCATGACAGAGGAGCGGGACTTGCATGTGATCGTATGTGATGATCTTAAGGTGGTCAAACACGTAGAAATGGCAACGGTGAAAGCTAGACAGATAATTAGGTGTATAGGGATAGGAATGGCCAGTAGGAAAAAGGAGGTGATGATGCCCCTGTATAAGACTCTGGTGAGACCTCATTTAAAATACTATGTAAAATTCTGGAGTCTGCATTTTCAAAAAGATAAAAACAGGATGGATCGGTCCAGAGGGCGGCTACTAAAATGGTCAGTGGTCTTCGTCAAAGTGTATGAGGAGAGACTTAAAGATCTCAATATGTATACTTTGGAAGAAAGGCGGGAGAGGGGATATATGATAGAGACATTTGAATAACTACATGAACAGGAGGTGAGTTTCTTTCAATTCATAAGAATCTCTGGGATGAAAGTGAAAGGGGACAGACTCAGAAGTAACCTGAGGAAATACTTCTTCATGGAAAAGGTGGTGAGTATGTGAATTGGCCTCTCGGTATCTGAATTCAAGAAAGCTTGGGACAAGTACATAGGATCCCTAAGGGAGTGAAAGGAAGAGCAGATGGCATGGATGGGAAGACTAGATAGAAACAAAGATGAAGACCATATGACCTATTAAACATGCAGCACTACTAGGTGATGGCTGTCAATATCAGGTGGACTCCATTTTTATTAAATGTTGTATAGAATGAACATTGACCATATGTCCCCCATCTCCAATTTACAGAACCTAGAAGGCCAAAGCCTGCAAACTCAGAAAAACAGACCAGCTCAGAGTAATTGTTTTCTTACGGAACACTTCCATTTTTATTAAATGTGTATAGAATGAACATTGACCATATGTCCCCCATCTCCAATTTACAGAACCTAGAAGGCCAAAGCCTGCAAACTCAGAAAAACAGACCAGCTCAGAGTAATTGTTTTCTTACGGAACACTTCCATTTTTACAGTTCACCCCACAATGTTAAAAGTAAAATAGTCCCCTGTACTTAATTACCATACTGTGAACAACCTAAGGCTGACCTGAAAACCTCTCTCTTCACAGATGCCTTTTGTTGAGCCATTAGCTCCGTTCACTGCAGGCACTGGAAACAGAATTATCTGACAACACAATTATCATCCCTTATGTATGCTCCCCAACCCCGTCCTATCATAATAATTGTAGTTCTCCCCTTTTCCTCTCGCCATGTTCGTCTTTTCTGTAACGCTATCCCTTTTTTAGCCTGTAAGCCGCCCAGATGGTCTGTCCGGCGGGTGGGGTAGTAGATTATGAACTTGAAACTTATTGGGGATTCAAACTTAGATTGTGGGTGTAGTGGGTGAATGTCCAGTTGCACCATATCTCATCCCACAAAATTGGTCTATAATACCTAGACATGGATTTTCTAACCCAACATATACACCAGCGATTAAAATATGTAGTAACAAAAGGCAAGGAAGTTAATCTATTAATCTACATTCTCTATCATGTCCAAAGCCTTGGGCTAGTTCTTAACACATGAGTTCTACCTATAAGTGATACAGATTACTAGACATGGATAAATTACCCATGACTATTTCTATACTACCTCAAGTGGACTGGACTTAAAGAGTTAATTTCTCTAACTCACTTATCAAGCTCACTTTATGTATCATAAAATCAACTGACAGTAAAACAATAAAGTTGCATAAAGGTGTATTACTCTAAGCCAATTTGTTTAATGATGCAAGCTTTCAGAACTATAGAGGCCTTTTTTTTTTAGAAGAATCATGGAAGTCCTCAAAAGTTTGCATTTTTAAACACATTTGCCAGCTCCTAGTTTTTTTTTTCTTTAATTTATTTTTAGATGGCTAATTAAGTACTTCCTTTCTACTAAATATATATAGCATCTGTATAAGCTTAATATATTAAGCTTACCATTATAACATGCCCAGTGAAGTGATGTATATCCATGATTGTCTGCTACAGCAGGAATAATATCTACAGATGCTGCTGTCTGCATAAGGGTTCCAAGAACACCAATATGTCCACAAGCAGCAGCTAAATGTATAGATGTCCGACCTCTGCGGTCTCTTGACAGAAAGTTAGCACCATGCTGAAGCAATGCCTCCACACATTCTTCATGCCCTGTCACAGCCTGCAAAAGAAAAATACAGTCCACAATGTATCTAGATTAATCTATAATGCTTACATTTACATACAAATATTTGTAAATTATTTAATATTTGTATTAAACCCAGAGGTTTTATAATGTTAAAACCATGAGACTATAAGTTGAGATGTTTTCCAATCACAGACGCAAGAGATGGAAAACGTATTCAGTTCATTTTCCTTATTCCTTGCCAATGTGTGATATTTTACTGTAGCAAAGTGTTATCAGAATTTCAATAAGACAAAAAGCATTGCTTCTTATCTGTGTTTCCAAAGACAACAGAATTAATCAGGCACCCAGGTGGGTGAAGGCTCTGAGAAGATGCAACTCTCCCAGAGCTCAGAATTAGTTGTGCTCTCTATCGCTCAGTTACTTCCACAGACCAGGATGGAATGCAACTCTCAGGGATGTGGATGAAACTGTAAACGTGATCAATCCTGTTATCTACAGAAAAAATGAAGTTACACGCCTGTAGCAGGTGTTCTCCAAGGACAGCAGGCCAAGTATTCTTACATGTGGGTGACGTCATCTGATGGAGCCCGGTGCGGACACTGCCTAGCAAGCATTAGTTAAAGAAAGCTTTGGAAGTGTCCCACTGCATACGTGTGGGTGGCTTCCCATTTGACGCACGAGTGAAGGTCCATCAGCCAAATGATATAGCGGAAGATGACAACTCCTAGGGGAGGTGGGAGGGTTGTCCTCGGAGAACACCAGCTACAGGTAACTTCGCTTTCTCCGAGGACAAGCAGGATAGTGGTATTCTCAAAAGTGGAAATTCCTAGTTACCAGGCTCACTGAAATCAACAAAGTGAGGACAATAGGGACTTCAAATGTCAAGGCCTCGAATTCAATTAACCTGAAAGCAGTGGTGTGCTGGAGCCGGCTCGCACCGGCTCACAAGAGCCGGTTGTTACATTTTGTACCGACTTGCGAGCCGGTTGTTTCCCACTGCGAGCCGGCTCTCCTCCCTCCCGCCCGCCCGATCCGGTCCCTCACCTGACTCTTCTAATTCTTCAGCGGGGCAGGCAGTCTTGCCTGCCCGCTACCAGCGCTGACTCTCCCCTGCCGGTTTGCGCTTTAAAAATGGCTGCCGAGACTTCCAGAGGCGGCCTCGCGAGACTTCTACTGAAGTCTCGGCGGCCATTTTGAAGCGCGAACCGGCAGGGGAGAGTTAGCGCTGGTAGCAGGCAGGCAAGACTGCCTGCCCCGCCGAAGAATTAGAAGAGACAGGTCGGTGAGGCACGGATCCGCAGGGAGGGAGGAGAAGTCGCCGGTGAGCAACACGGGAGGGGTGGCAGGGGAGAGAAGGGAGTCCCTTGGCATGGGTGGATGGAGGACAGGGGAAAGAAGGGTCACTGCTGGGCATGGGTGGATGGAGGGCAGGGGAGATTAGGGTCACTGCTGGGCATGGGTGGATGGAGGGCAGGGGAGAGGAGGGTCACTGCTGGGCATGGGTGGATGGAGGGCAGGGGAGATTAGGGTCAATGCTGGATGGAGGGCAGGGGAGAGGAGGGTCACTGCTGGGCATGGGTGGATGGATGGAGGACAGGGGAAAGAAGGGTCATTGCTGGGCATGTGTGGATGGAGGGCAGGGGAGAGGAGGGTCACTGCTGGACATGGGTGGATGGAGGGCAGGGGAGAGAAGGGTCGCTGGCCATGGGTGGATGGAGGGCAGGGGAGATTAGGGTCACTGCTGGGCATGGGTGGATGGAGGGCAGGGGAGATTAGGGTCACTGCTGGGCATGGGTGGATGGAGGGCAGGGGAGAGGAGGGTCACTGCTGGGCATGGGTGGATGGAGGGCAGGGGAGAGGAGGGTCACTGCTGGGCATGGGTGGATGGAGGGCAGGGGAGAGGAGGGTCACTGCTGGGCATGGGTGGATGGAGGACAGGGGACAGGGTCACTGCTGGGCATGTGTGGATGGAGGGCAGGGGAGAGGAGGGTCACTGCTGGACATGGGTGGATGGAGGGCAGGGGAGAGAAGGGTCGCTGGCCATGGGTGGATGGAGGACAGGGGAAAGAAGGGTCACTGCTGGGCATGGGTGGATGGAGGACAGGGGAGAGGAGGGTCACTGCTGGGCAAGTGTGGATGGAGGGCAGGGGAGAGGAGGGTCACTGCTGGGCAAGTGTGGATGGAGGGCAGGGGAGAGGAGGGTCACTGCTGGACATGGGTGCATGCAGGGCAGGGGAGAGAAGGGTCGCTGGCCATGGGTGGATGGAGGACAGGGGAAAGAAGGGTCACTGCTGGGCATGGGTGGATGGAGGACAGGGGAAAGAAGGGTCACTGCTGGGCATGGGTGGATGGAGGACAGGGGAAAGAAGGGTCACTGCTGGGCATGGGTGCATGCAGGGCTGGGGAGAGGAGGGGAGAGAGAAGAAATGCTGGACATGGATGGAGGGGAGAGAAGAGTGAGGAAGGAGATGAGATGAGGGAAAAGGAAGAGAGGAGAAAAACTGCACATGGATGAAGAAAATAGGCAGAAGCTGAGGACCCAAAATGAAGAAGAAAGGAGAAATGGAAAGAAATAAATGGAAAGGAAGCCCTGGAAACGGAGTTAAGAGGACAGATAGCAGCAGAATTGGATACTGGGCCAGCATGATCAGAAAAACAGTCACCAGACAACAAAGGTAGAAAAAAAATCATTTTATTTTCATTATAGTGTTTGGAGTATGTTCACTTTGAGAATCAGGTGCTCAACATTAAAAGTTTATATTTATTTACTTATTTATGGCATTTTATCCCACATTAAACATGAATTAGATTGGAACCTGGGATCATTTAATTTTTTTTCCTGGATAATGCATTGCCACACCCCCCCCCCAGGCTCTCTCCCTGGCTATAGTCAGCTCTGCAATTTGGGGGGGGGGGGGGCGCAGAGGGGGACCGGGGAGAGAGCCTGTTGTTAAACATTTACCAGCACACCACTGCCTGAAAGTATATATTTATTTGTTACATTTGTATCCCACATTTCCCCACCTTTTTGCAGGCTCAATATGACTTACATAGTACCGTTAACGGCGTTAGCCGATTCCAGCCTGAACAAATACAAGGTATGAACGAATACTGTTGAGATTGTAGTAAAATGAGGTACACGTATGTTAGGTACATTTTGGGGGAAATAGAGAGAAAGAGGGAGAGGAAGAGTTAGGATATGTCATTACAATCTTTGGTTACGTTGTGTAGCAGGTATCCAGGTATTTTTTATGTTGGGTCGGTGGGGTATGCTTTTCTGAACAGGTCTGTTTATAGTACTTTCCGGAACTTTAGGTGGTCGAGCGTAGTTTTTACTGCCTTTGGCAGTGCGTTACATAGTTGTGCGCTTGAGTAGGAAAAGCTGGATGCATAGGTGGATTTGTATTTGAGTCCTTTACTGCTTGGGTAGTGGAGGTTTAGGTATGATTGTGCTGGTTTTGCGGTGTTTCTGGTTGGCAGGTCAATGAGATCTGCCATGTATCCCGGTGCCTCGCCGTAAATAGTTTTATGAACAGTCGTGTAGATTTTGAAAGTGACACGTTCTTTGATTGGTAGCCAATGCTGTTTTTCTCGGAGTGGTTTTGCGCTGTAAAAATGCGTTTTCCCAAAAATGAGCCTAGCTGCTGTGTTTTGGGTGGTCTGGAGTTTCTTTATGATTTGATCCTTGCAACCCGCATAGATTCCATTGCAGTAGTCTGTGTGGCTTAGTACCATTGACTGTATCAGGTTACGAAATATTTCCCTCAGGAAGAATGGTTTCACGCGTTTTGAGTTTCCACATTGAGAAAAACATTTTCTTTATGTAAAGGTGTAGCCTGAAACAGAACAGAATTGGGTCTTGGAGAGTGGCATTAGATTCTAGACACTAAAGCAGTGTACCAAGGGCGGGGCGGTCCGCCTCGGGTGCACGCTGCTGGAGGGGTGCTGAGAGCAGCCACGCACCTGTCGGCTCCGCTGGTTCCCTGCTCCCTCTGCCCCGGTACAGGTTACTTCCTGTTCCGGGGCAGAGGGAGCATGAATGCACCCGGGGAGGGGGGATCATTGTGCCAGGGAGGGGGGGGGGGGTGTCGTGCTGCACCCGGGGGGGGGGGGGGGGGGGGGGGGGGGGGAGGGTGTGTGTGTGTGTGTGTGCGCATCAGCGATCCACCCCGGGTGGCAGCCGACCTAGGATCATCACTGCATAGGACTGTATGACTGAACTGGCTGCTCAAGGCAGTAGTGATGTGAATGTGTAGACTGAAGAATGAATTGCAGCTTTGCATCTGTCCTCTGTGGAGGCTGATCTCGTGGGCTACCAATGTAGCTATGGCTCCAACACTGAGCTGTGACATGACCCCCATGAGTCAGCCCAGCCTTGTCATAAGCGAAGGAGATGCAATCTGCTAGCCAACTGTGAATTGTGCATTTGCTGATGGCCACCCCTATCCTGATTGGATCAAAAGAAACAAAAAGCTGGGTGGACTGTCTATGGACTTTAGTCCGCTCCAGATAGATGGCTAAGGCTCACTTACAGTCTAAGGTATGCAGTACACTTTCACCAGGATGGGCATGAGGTTTTTGGAAAAATATTGGCAGAATGACTGACTGGTTAAGATGGAACTCTGACACTAGCTTAGGAACTTAGGGTGTGTGTGAAGAACTATTCTGTTGTGATGAGTAGTATTCAAGCTGTTTTTGCATAGAGCAAGTAAGAAGATCTAGGGCCTTGCCCTCACACCAGATGCAAACTCCTCCATTTAAAAGAATAACACCTCTTAGTGGAATCTTTTCTGGAAGCGAGCAAGAATTTGGAGACTCCCTCAGATAGATTCAGGACTGAAATTCTATACCTTCAACATCTAGGCCATGAGGGCCAGGGTTGAGGTGCAGAAAAGACCCCTCATTCTGCATGATGAAGGTCAGAAAACACTCCAATCTCCATGGTTCTTGAGTTTTAGCAAACTCTTCTCTATGAGAAATATGGGAGGATAACGTATACAGAATACCCTCGCCCCAATATAGGAGAAAGAAATTAGAAGCTAGTCTATCACGTGACCAGAGCCTGAAACAGAACTGAGGGACTTTGTTGTTGAGAGGAACGGCAGAAAGATCCACCAAGGGAGTGCCCCACTATCAGAAGATCTTGTGGGCTACGCCCATATTGAGAGACCATTCGTGAGGTTGCATCACCCTGCTCAGTCTGTCCACTGGACTGTTTTACTTGCCAGCCAGGTATGTGGCCTGTAAGATCATACTGTGAAGGACAGACCATTGTCACATCCCCAGTGCTTATTGAGGGTTATCCCATCCTGACCTAAGGGGTAGGATCCTATACCCCCTGCCTGTTCACGCAGTATACTGCAACTTTGTTGTCTGTATGAGAACAACTTAGTTCTGTAAACAATCTCTGAAACACAGAAACATGATGGCAGATAAAGGCCATATGACTCATCCAGTCTGCCCATCCTCTGTAACCCCTAATTCTTCCTGTTCCTAAGTGATCCCACATGCTTATCCCATGCTTTTTTAAATTCTGGAACAGTCCTCGGCTCCACAACCTCCACCAGGAGGCCATTCCACGCCTCCACCACCCTTTCTGTGAAATAGTACTTCCTTAGATTACTCCTAAGCCTATTCCCTCTTAACTTTGTCATATGCCTCCTCATTCCAGAGCTCTCCTTCATTTGAAAAAGGCTGTCTTCCTGTACATAAATGCCCTTGAGATATTTAAACGTCTCTATCATGTCTCCTCTCTTCCTCCTCTCTTCCAGTGTATACACGTTGAGGTTCATAAGCCTGTCCCTATAATTTTTGCATTCAAGACCGCTTACTAATTTTGTAGCCGCCCTCTGGACCGACTTCATCCTGTTTATATCTTTCCGTAGGTGCGGTCTCCAGAACTGCACGCAGTACTCCAAATGGGGCCTGACTAGAGACTTATACAACAGCACTATTACCTCCTTTTTCCTGATGGTCATGCCTCTCTTTATGCACCCAAGCATCCTTCTGGCTTTGACTGTCGCTTTTTCTACCTGTTTGGAAGTTTTAAAGTCATCAGACACAATCACCCCCAGGTCCCGCTCTTCCTTCGCACACTGAAGCACTTCACCCCCTGTACTGTACTGTTCCCTCGGATTCCTGTGACCCAAGTGCATGACCTTGCATTTTTTGGGATTAAACCTTAGTTGCCAAATATCGGTCCATTCCTCCAGCTTCACTAGGTCCTTCCTCATGCCATTCACACCCTCCAGGGTGTCCACCCTGTTGCAGAGTTTAGTATCTTCTGCAAAGAGACAAACCTTACCAGACAGACCTTCCGCAATATTGCTCACAAAGACGTTAAAAAGAGCCGGCCCTAGGACCGATCCCTGCAGTACTCCACTGACGACATCCTTTTCTTCAGAGCAAGCTCCATTTACCACTACCCTCTGTCTCCTACCATTCAACCAATTTTTAACCCAATCAATTACTCTAGATCTCATACCAAGGGCACTCAATTTATTTATCAGTCGCCTGTGCGGAACCGTGTCAAAGGCTTTGCTGAAATCCAAGTATACCACATCAAGCGCCCCTCCCACATCCAACTGTTTGGTCACCCAGTCGAAGAAGACAGTCAGATTCGCCTGACACGACCTGCCACTAGTGAAGCCATGCTGCCTCGGGTCCCGCATTCCATTCAGTTGAAGAAATCTCACAAACCTCCTCTTTAGAAGCGTTTCCATTAGCTTACTCACCACCAAGGTCAGACTGACAGGTCTGTAATTCCCAACCTTCTCCTTACTTCCACTCTTGTGCAAAGAAACCACATCTGCCCTTCTCCAGTCCACCGGGACCACTCCAGTTTCTAAGGAAGCATTGAAGAGGTCCGACAGCGGAGCTGACAGAACTTCTTCGAGTTCCTTAAGCACCCTGGGGTGTATCCCCATCTGGCCCCATCGCTCTGTCTACTTTTAGTTTGGCAAGCTCCTCACAAACACAGTCCTCCACAAACGGATCTTGGTCTACCATACATCCTCCATCCTCTTTAGCGTTTGTTTTCTGCAGCCCTACCCAGCTCCATATGGCCCTTTGCTTCACGAGGTTGATGTGGCGATCTGTCTCTTAAGCAGGTCATGTCCCTTGGGTGTGAAGCCCATCTACATGAGCTCCCCATCTGAGATTGGATGCATCTGTTGTCAACATCCGCTATGGTGTTGGAATTTGGAATGGTAGTCCCACAGCCAAATTGTCCATCAGAATAGGGATTGTACTAGCTGGGGGGGGAGGGGGGGGGCTGAAACCACTAGGAAGCTAGAGTCGATTGGGTCCCTCTCAAATAGAGGAGATCCATGGGAGTGACATGCTCCATGTAAAATGAGTTTATCTTGTTGGGAAACTAGATACACTGTCCAGGTCTTTATCTGCAGTCATTTACTATATTATGTATGTTACTATGGAGGCCTTATGGACTAGTAATCTCAACATCTGTCGAGCAGTGACCTATTTGCAGTGGTGAACCTGTAAATTGAGTGCAATCAAGGTAACCGCTCTCGCAAGGGGCAGGTAGGCCTGAGCTCGTACTATATTAAGCAGGGCTCCCATGTATTCAAATTGTTGTAATGGGTGCAGGTGGGATTTGGGGTAGTTTATAACAAACCCTAGAAGCTCTAGCACCCAAATAGTTCTCTGTATGGACTAATATGCCCCCTCCTCCGATGTGCTCTTGACCAGCCAATCATCCAGGTAGGGAAACAAATATACTCCTAGTCTGCATACCGAAGCCGCATCTACTGCTAGGCATTTGGTGAAGACCCTGGGAGCTGACTCAAGGTCAAAAGGCAGAATGTGATATTGGTAGCGATGCCTCCCTACCCAAAATCTGAGATACATCCTTCGAGTACAGAAAGCACAGCCAATTTTTTTCTGAATTATGGGGAGAAGGGTGATCACCCAAGGAAATCATCCTGAACTTTGACTAGGAATTTGTTCAGGGCCCTTAGGTCTAGGATGGGACCAAATCCTCCCATTTTTGGGGGGCACAAGGAAGTACCTGGAGTAGAATCCCTTCCCTTCCTCCCCTGGCAGCACAGATTCAATCGCATTGGCTTGCAGAAGAGCAGAGCTTTCCTCTACAAGTAACTGCTTGTGCTGAGAGCTGATCAACGATGCTCTCAGTGAGCAATTTGTTGGTTTCTGACGCCAGTGAAGTGTGTAAACAAGATAGACTATTTGAAGAACCCATTGGGTCCGAGGTTACAAGGGGTGACCTCTGATGGAAAACATTCAACTTCCCCTACTGGCAGGTCATCCAGGAAGGTTACCTGGACTGCAGCAATGCTCTCCTGAAGTCAAAAGCTCGTCCTCTGCTTTGACTGGGGAGCCGGCTGAGACTTCTGGGTCCATGCCTGGCATGACCTGGAACGCTGGGGTTTGGCCTTCTAGGCAGAGCAGGAAGGTGGAGGAAACCTATACCTCTGAGAGTAGCAGGGTCTCTGACTAGGCCCACTCCTAGTAGAGGATGATGCAGCTAGAGGCTGCTGAGAAAGGGACTGGATGGTGTCAGTGTGTTTCTTAATGAGGTCAGTGACCTCTTTCATCATGTCTCCAAAAAGGATGTCATCTCGGCAAGGTACATCTGCCAATCTCTCTTAAGCTGCTGGTTCTAGATCAGAGACATGTAGCTCCACACCCATGGCAGAGAGCCTAGGTGCAATATCAAAAATGTCATAGGTGCCCCAGGCCAGATAAGTCCTACACTCCAACTGCTTCTTGGCCAACTGGTAAAGCTCTGTGGCCTGCTCCTGAGGGAAAAGTCCACAAGACTAAGTGTGCTGCATCTCAAAGACTTCAAGTAAAAGGCTCATGTAGAACTGGTAGGTCTTGATGTGGGCAATGGGCACTTAGGCCTGATAAAGCTTTCTCCCAAATGATTCCAGAAACCCTGGCCTCTCTACCTGGGGGGGCTGAGGCACGAGTCCTGGATCCTGGCTCGTTTGAGGGTAAACTTGACTACCAAGGAGTGGTGAGGCAATTGTGCCCTTTTGAATCTGGGAGCTTTTTGGATATGATATTGCATATCCACTTTTTTTGGTATGACCTAGATTGAGAGGGGAGATTCCCAGTTCATCATCAATGTATTCTTCAGGATAGGGTATAACGGAACTGTGACCCCTTTCCTTGGGAGGAGATCTGAAGTCAAGACTGATAGCATCTCAGCACTGGCTCCCCTCCTTGGCCTCCAATGGGATAGCAGATGCCATCTCCTTAACAAAACTGGTGAAAGAGATCCTCAGGTGGGGATTTATGTCTCTTGTGGCGAGGTGGGACCAGAAGTGATCCCATAGAATCTTCCTCTGACTCCCATGAATGGTCCAGATCAGACTCCCCAAAAGTACTCTGGATGGACTGAGTCTCTGCCTGTCCCAGCTCAGTTGGACCCTGCCTATGCCCCAAAGGTTGCTGAGGTATAGCCTTACCTCTCAGACTCTGGAGAAGCATCCTCACTTGATGTTGAGGGTGGTACTGCATGGGTCCACGTCGATGCCTGTTGGGGCACAAGCATCAAAGACCACTCAAAAGGCAAAATGTGGGCCTCAGGAAGGAGCCGAGGCTAAGGTGCAGCTGGAAAAAGCACCCTTTAGTATATGAGCAGAGTGCAGCTGGAATATCTATGTTAGCTCCTCCGTGAGCATGGTCTGGTACTGTTCATCGAGGGCAGGCATCAACATGGGATGGAAAGCCGGTTCAGAGATAGCCTGGAGAAGTGTCAGTGTTGAACCGGAAGTGGGAACCTGGCTGCCCAAAGACATGGCGCACTGGCACCTCCACTACAGAGGGGGGAGCAGTCCCCTCGGTGCCAGCGCTTCTTGGGTACTGACGACTTCAATGCCCCAGTGCTCCCTGCACCGCTCTTCAAAGTGTACCTTTGCTTCATAGGCTTCCCTCAACACTTGGCATCACAGTCTCTCAGTGCCGACGAGGACAATGTTGAACCCATATTCGTCCTTGGTGTCATGTCTGATTCCAACTGATCCTGGGGTCTGCTCTCAGCGCCCGATGTTGAGGGAAGTGAAGACCTCCTCGATGCCGGTGCACTCCCAGTGGTTTATGCAGTCTGGGCAGCCATCAAGGTTGATACTTCTGGTGCTGATGCCGATGGGCTGGCCTTCGAGGAGCCAGTGAGTTTCTCCTGATGGACCTGACACAATTTCTGTGTCCTCAACTGCATTTTTAAATAGAGGGAACAAGAATCAGCCTGGTGGCTAGGCCCTAGGCACCGATGCACCAATTGTGCAAGTCCATCATAGAAATCACCCAATTACATTGGGTGCACCTCTTGAAGTCACTGGGGGTTGTCTTAGACATTGAGAAAAGAATCATGGCCATATTAAATTCCTCAATCTTGAAAGTAAAAAGGGGCAAAACTCAAATTGAGGCCAGCGCTCAGGCCTAAGCAGCCACAAAAAGAAAAGAAAAAGAGGAAGGGCCAAAAATCTAAGATTTAACAGGGAAATGTAGAGGCACTAAAATATTGAGGAAAATAAGTAAATAGAAATAAAAACCAGCATGGGAAGGCAAGGAAAAAAACACGCTGAGGGGAGACCAGAAAGAGGTGTCATCCTAGCATTGTGGAAAAGAAGACACTGATGGACCTGCACTCACACAACAGGCCAGAAGGCACCTGCGCATGTGTGTTAGAAGGCATCTGCGCATGTGTGTTAGGATGCTGCTAGAGCTTTCTTTAACTAATACACGCTAGGAAGATGTCACCCATGTGTGAGAATACAACTGGCCTGCTTGTCCTCAGAGAATACCTGCTACAAATAAGAAACAATGTTTTTTTTCCCCCATCAATAAGCAAGACTGAGTCAGGCACACAACTGGGTGACTCCCAAACTCAGGGGCTTATGATCAAAAGCAAACGCGGGCACTAGACACCATTAGTGCTGGACTAGAACCTGTGTTTGCCTGCACCCCAGGAACAGAGCCTGTGAGCACTAATTCCATGCAAACAAGGGTCTCACGAATTCCTCCCTCATGATCAGCGGGCAGCGCGCCAAACAAGGGTGCTGCTCCCGATACAAACCTATGCCAGCCTGGAGCTGATGTTAGGGTTTGCCAGCAAGGGAGGAATGGGGGAGACCAACAGAAGAGGTTTGACAGGTCCGGGATTTTCTCCTGGACCTGTCTAACCTAAGCCCGTCCTGCAAATACTAAAAAGACCCTAGTGGTCCAGTGGGACTGCTAGCTCCCCCCCACCTCTAGCTGAAGGAGGGAGGGACTAGCACTTCCTCCCCTCCTCAAAATGGCGGCACCCTGCCCTGTCCGATGCATCTTGGGATGCGCTGGGAGGGGCTTAACTTCCATACAAGGGCTAAGCCCCGTCCAGCGAATTCCAGGATGTATCAGGCCTTTTTGAGGAGATGCCTGCAGAGGAGGGAGGGAGGGAGGGCTAATCCATTTAGTTCCTTTCGCCTTTAACTACGAGATAGGCCGTTGGGGGGGGGGGGGGGTGGAACCCGGTGCAGGTGTGGCGGGCTAGTGGCTCCACTGATCACCAGGTTTTTTTTGTGTTGGGAGTGGGGGCTAGCGGTCCCACTGGACCACCAGGGTCTTTTTGGTGTTTGGGGGAGGGTGGGGGAGGGGGCTTAGGTTTGACAGGTCCGGGTCAAACCTCTTCTGTTTGACAGATCCGGGTTTTTTTTTTACTTTTTTGACTGCTTGGACCCGTCAAACAACTTCTGTGGGAGGATTGTGCCTAGGCATGCGCCCCTATGGTCAGAGCTAATAGTGCACCTAAATTTGCACGCTATTAGCTCTGATCATAAGGGTGTTAATGTCCTGTGCTGTTCCAGCACTAATTTTAGAGCACAGTATGGAACAGTGCAGGGTTTCTGATCATCTGCACCTCAAGGCTGCTCAGTTTATAATTTGTTTACTGACCAGAACCAGACTGGCTAAAAAGAAAGATTCAAGAGTTTCCAATGTTACAAAGGCAGGTTGGCCAGCACAGTTTGATTGAATGCATTGTCTCTAACTATGGACTGATTCAAACAGTAGTGCAAAGTGACAGTATGAAGAGAGGCCCGAGTCACTGCTTTGCATATGATGTCCTGCAAAACAGAAGACAGACATTGTAGGTGCAGTGGCTCTGATTTGATGAGGTCTCACCTTATACATTGTTTGGAAAACAACTGGATATGGAATGCTAGCCAATTTGGCTAAGTTTGCTTTGCTACTGAAATACCAAGTGTTTTGGAGTTGAAGGAGACGAACAGCTCTGCAGATCTTCTGATCCATTCCGTTCTAGGGTAGCAAGTGAGAGCCCTTTTGCCGTCCAGAATATAAAGGGACTTATTGAGAAGATTTTGTGAGGCTTAGGGCAAAACATAGGGAGCACTGTTTTCTCATTGAAAAGGTATAACTACCTTTGGTAAAAACTTTGGATGAATATGAAGAACTACACAGTTCATAAGTGACTAGACCTGAAGTCCACTTATTCTTCTAGTCGAAGTAACCACTACAAGAAAGAACATTATCCAGTGCAACATGCTTTACTGAAGAAGAAAACATTGATTTAAAAGGTGGCTTCAAAGAGAGGGTTAAGGTCAACATTAAGCCTCATGGCACAGGAGATTTCTACAATTAGTAGCCTGTCATGAAAAACCCCTTTCATGAATTAAGAAATGATTGAATATTGTGAAGCCAGGAGTTTATTGATGGGGACATAATACCACCAAGATGTACTCTGATGAAAGACATCTGCAGACCCAGTTGATAGAGAAGACACATGTACTGTACTATGATATTTGGAAGGGCCGTGCTATTTGTGAAACACTAAATGGAGAATCTCTTTCATTTAAAAATTTCTGTAGGTGTGCTTGGCAAAGGGTTTTCTTGATGCAACTCAGGATATGCGCAGAGAAGGAGAGGGAGGAGTCGAAGATGACTCCGAGGTTGCGGGCAGATGAAACGGGGAGGATGAGATAGAGAATGGAGGAAGAGGTCAGGTGACATCTGATGCTTGTGCCTGTGTCAGAGCTGAGGTCTGCGCATCAGCCCAGGAGCAGAGAAGATTAATAATAACATAGTAAGTGATGGCAGATAAAGATCTGAACAGTTCATCCAATCTACCCAATAGTCATACTCATTTTATCAATTCATGATTAAATGAACGTGATATTATATACTTGATTATGGTCTTTGGTGTTTCTGGGACATAGACTATAGAAGTCCCCCGGCCCTATCCTTATGTTCCAACTGCTGGAGTTGCCGTTGAAGCCCACTCCAGCTTATTCGTCTTCTCATTTGTGGGACACAGACCATAAAAGTCTGTCCAGTACTGTCCTCATGTTCCAGCCACTGAAGTAGCTGTCTAAGCCCTATCCAGGCTATACTAAACCAGACTGCCATATATGAAACACAGACCATACTAGTCTGCCCAGTATTGGCCCACGTTCATCAAAGCTACAGTCGCAATCTAAGCGTCAGTTGACACATCCACACACATGCAGCCATTTAAGTTTAGGGTTTTTTTTTTATAGCTTTCATTTTATAATTAGAGATCATCTGTGTTCATCCCATGCCCTTTTGAAGTCTGTCACCATTTGTGTCTCAACCACCTCCTTAATGGAAGACTTTCCACATCTGTGCTGTTAAAGCAAGGAGGAGGAGATAGCACTCAAAAGAACATGGTACTCGGTAGATGAGAGGCTGGCGCAGGTGCAGCTTACACTTTCATGGGAACCCCGCAGGAATTGTTTCAATCCACCCAGGAACCCAGAAGAACTGCTTCAATCCCTGCAAGATTCCCGCAAACCCGTTCCAATGCAGGTCTCTACTACAGACTTCTAGCAGTTTCCTCAGAAAATTATACCCTGACCCTTAAAATGGTATGGGGTTGGATTTTCACTTTTATGAGGATGATACTTGTGGTTTTTGCCTACAGGGTAGGATCTGCAGGTGTTTATGGAAAATCGAGCTAGGAGACTGTGGGTAGTAGCTGCTAGGTTGGCTGCCTCTAGTATAGTTTTGAATTTCTCCAAAACTATCCCTGAATTCCTCTCTTTGACGGTGAATAGATTCCTTTTAGTTGGATTCTGCTTTAATCATTCAAGTTGCAGGCTCAAGAAGTGATTCTTAGTTGTTTTTACAAGCCTCATGCCAAGTGAAGGCTTTTATTTTTCAACTATTTCTGATTTTAGTATAGTGTTGCAAAGTCTAGTGATTATATAAATGGATTATTGTAATGAGATTTATGAGGATCTGCCAGGGGTGCATTTCAAGGCTTTTCAATTGATTCAGACCATCACTGAATGTTTAGTTACTGGTTGTGGGCGATTTGACATTAGCTTTTTGTGAAATGCTGGTTAAGATACATGATTTTAGTAATAGTTTTTAAGATTGAAAAAGGATTGCTGCAGCTGTCTGACCCATCCTCTGACTTTTTATGTAACTTTTCTTCCGTCTGAGAGCCCGTGTTTGAGTATATCCATTGGTGTGGATGGCGAGCATACTTTCAGTGGTTGGTCCTAGTTTATGGAATTCCTTGTCAATGAGCTTGAAAAGTGAGTAAGATCTGTTATCTTTTAGAAAGAAATTAAAGACCTATTTAAGGTAGCTTTTTCAGGTATGCCTCTCAGGTAGGAAATGTCTCCACAGAGAGATTCAATTTTTGGATGAGGAAAAGATAGATCAGAGAAAATTCCCTTTTTCTAAGAAGAATTCTGAAGAAACAAAGTCTGAAGCTGGGTAGTCTTCTTGGGCACTTCGAGAAAGCTCTAATCCAAGTGGGGGTGGGAAGTAAAAGAATGTTCCTGTTAGGTTCAAAGCTTGAAGTAGACAACAGAGAGACCAATGGAGCTTGAGATAAACATGTCTCTCTCTGCGCAAAAGTAATACCCATGGATTAAGACAGCATTACGCTTGGCTATTGAAATATTGAACAGATGACATATCTTTACAATATCCTGTGACAAAATTGCTTGCTCATTGAAATGAAGAAATTTATCATGAACAAACTTTCAAAACATAAAAACTTTGTTTGAATGGCACACCCAAGAGTTAGGTTATTAAAGAAAATTCTCAATTTTGGTGGTGTTTTCCTCTTCTTGGAAGCAACGGCTGCTTCGATTCTTCAGAGAACTGGCAATAGGATTGACTGAGTTTTTTTTTAAATGTATAGAAGTCTTTATTAGGTTTTGAGAAACAGTACAAAGGTATAAGGAATATCAGCCATCAACAGCGCAAATACAACACGAATGTAAACCCCCTCCTAAAGAATTTGTAGCGAACCCCAATAACAGATAAACAGTATAATATTCTCTCAAAACTGGAAAGTTATCTTACAGACTACTCCTGGAATTTATTAGTGATTTTTGTGTTCTCCCACCACCACCACCTTATCCCCTCCCCCCTCCAACCAAATGTACTCAACACGAACAGTGTGACACAAAGGGATCCCAAATAGCTTCCCATCTGGACAAAGTTTTGCAACGAAAAGCCCAAAGCCTCTCCATTTCACAGATTGGTGCATGGTAAGCCCACGATGGTTTTACCACCACTTTGTAAAAGGGCACCTCTATGATAGGAACAACAAGAAACTGATACAATTTAAAGGTGATACCACATGTGAATCAAGGGGTGTTATCTATGCTATTCGTTTTCCCTGTCAGTTATTGTATGTGGGACAAACTTCTCATATTTAAAACAAGCATTATAGTACATCATCATTGTGCGACTCTTAAGAAGCTTGAACCTTCACTTGTTCAGCACTGTATTAAGTTTTAGCATGAATTTCAAAGATCTACTCTGTTGGGTAATTGAGCAACTTTTTGAAGGTGAGAGGGGTGAGGATTTAAAAAAAGTATTATATCACGTGAACAACACTGGATCTTTTCTCTCAAAAAACTCTTGAACCTATTGGTTTAAATGCTGCTATTGAATGACAAGCTTTTTATTAAGCATGTGTGCTTTAAGAAGTTGCTGTTCAGCGACTGGCTGCTCCTATGAAGGTTTGTTATAAATATTGGGCACCATTTTGAATGTATTAATACTCTGGTTCCACCTCCTGACACAGCAAGTTCACGAAACAAGTGGCCCTTGTAGGAGATTTGGCTGAGCTGGGAATGACCTTTGCAGAGTATATGCACAGAAGGAGCTTGAAAGTGGGGACCATTACACTGGAAGTTTGAAAATTTGGAAGAGCCAGGTGAGCACTGGCACAATGAAGCTGACCTTCTATAACTAGCTAATCATTTGTGGAACTGTATTTTTGTGAGATTTTCCCAGATGACATGGATACTAATTAGGACAGGATTTGGAAAGTTTTGTATGTTTGAGATATTTGTGACTGTTTCAGATTACAAATGTTTTACCACTTTTTCTCCAGCTTTTTGGATAGCAACTGTGCTTCTCCAGGTTTTTTTTTTTTTTTTTGAGTTTTGCAGTTGCTTTCTTTTTTCTGGAGTTTATGTAATAAGGCCGATGATAATAATATGGACTCCCAATTGAGATACTGACCTTTGGTTGTCAGTTTCCATGCTTACTGAACTTTGAGGCCTTTTGTTTATATTGAAAACTTTTTTGGTAGCCTCATGATCCGATTCAGCCATATCTAATCAGCAAACTATATTTTATAAGGTTGACATTGTATGAAAGTTTGCTTCTCCTGTTGATATTATTGTACTAAATACAAACACATTCATTAAAATATTAGTTAATAGTAAAAATACATAAAACCAGAAAAGAAACACTAGTACGAAACCCTTCCCTTACAGAGTAACAGGACAAAGTGAAGTAAATGAAAATTAACAAAATAAAGACAGATGTTATTATCTTACCCCTCTGTGTAATGCTGTCCTTCCCCATTTGTCTTTGGCATCTACATTTGCTCCCTTATTAAGCAGCGAATAAACACAATCTGTATGCCCGTTCAGAACAGACAGCATCAATGGTGTCCTGAGTGATAAAAGATATGAATAAGGATAGGGTAGATGGAGGTTTTATAGTAAGACAGTCAAGTGGTCAGCAATAATTTATTCCCATAACCAACATGTACTTATCTGCACTGCAACCTAATTGTTATTCTTGGATGACAACAGCATAATCAGTCACATTGCTGAGTCAGGTGATTCATATTAGCTCAGAGGATTCTTCTATAACTTTTCTAATGAGGTTTGTGAGCATGAGCAAGGGTTCTCAGTCTGCTGGCAAACTTGCTACTCCTTTATGTACTACATAATGTAACTAAGCAATCAGCATGTAAAAATGTAGTAACATCTAAAGCGGGAAATGAATAGGTAGCACAGCACACACTGTATTTCTGTCATCACCACTATACCTGAATATAACACACCTTGAGTTACATCCAAAAACATAAATGCAGGGTCACAGGAAGATTAAATTTTTTAATCGTGATTAATCATGTTGTGCAGTCGCAATTAACAAATAAGCTATTTTTGGACAGTTAGCTATTGAACCTGCCCCCCAGCCCCCACATTTTTAACGAACTGTAGTGCTTATTACCCTTCTCTCTCTCTCCCCTTGCCATCCAGTATCGCCCCATCTTTCCCCTCATACCATTGCCATGTTTCACCCCAACTGTCTCTCTTTCCCCTCTATTCAGCATAATTCAATCTCCCCTCCTCTCATCATCACCACAATCCAGCGCTGCCCCATCTCTCTCCCATTCCCCACCACCATCATCTAGCATGGCCTAGCTCTCCTCCGCACTCCAACCCATCCAGTATGGTCCCATTTTTCCCCCTCTCCCCACCACCACTATCGAGCATTGACCCATCTTTACCCCTCTCCCCAATACAACCATCCAGCATAGATCCATCTCTTCCCCAATCCCACCACCATCATTCAAGCATGGCCCTGATTTTCCCCCACACCCCAACCATTCAGCATGACCCCATCTCTACCCCTCTCCCCACCACCACCATCCAGGATGAACTCCTCTCTTCCCCAATCCCCACCACCATCATCCAGCATGGCTCTTTCTCCACCCCCCCCAACACCCTAACCATATAGTATGGCCCCTGTCTCCTCCATCCAGTATGGACCCATCTATCCCCCAATCCCCACCACTACCATCATCCAAGCATGGCCACATCTGCTTCCCTTTTCTCCCACCCTTCCTTGTTTACTTACATGGCCAGGCTGCTGCTTCTCCCGATTTGCACAGCCGGGGGACAGCAGCACAAACAGAAGGCAGGCAGATGCAGGGAGACTGACTTGCATGTGCTGCTGCTGGCTCTGCTGGTCTCAGACACAAGAAGTAACACCAAGCTCTGATATCAATTCCTATTTCTGGATCCAGCAAAGCCAGCTACAGCTTGTAGAAGGCAATCTCCCCACATCTTCTTGCCTTCTGTTGCTGCTGTCCCGCGGCTGTGCAAATCGGGAGAAGCAGAAACCCAGCTAAGTGAGTAAACAAGGAGGGTTAGGGAAGAAAGGGAGAGAGATGCGGCCATGCTTGGATGGTACTGGTCAGTGAGAAAGACGGGGCCATGCTGGATCGTTGAGAGGGGGCGTTATACACAGTTATACACAGGCAACCTTACAGACTGTAACAGAGTGGACACCCAGGAGGGTGTAAAAAACATGAAAAAGGATCTCAGGAAGCTAGCAGAATGGTCTAAGGTTTGGCAATTAAAATTCAATGTGAAGAAATGCAAAGTGATGCACTTAGGGAGTAAAAATCCACGGGAGACGTATGTGTTAGGTGGTGAGTGTCTGATAGGTACAGACGAGGAGAGAGACCTTGGGGTGATAGTATTTGAGTATCTGAAGGCGACGAAACAGTGTGACAAGGCGGTAGCCATAACTAGAAGGTTGCTAGGCTGTATAGAGAAAGGTGTGACCAGCAGGGTTTCTGATCATCTGCACCATAGGGTGCAGCAGAAGAAAAGAGGTTTTAATGCCCCTGTATAAGTCGTTGGTGAGGCCCCACCTGGAGTATTGTGTTCAGTTTTGGAGGTTGTATCTTGTTAAGGATGTAAAAAGAATTGAAGTGGTGCAAAGAAAAGCTACGAGAATGGTATGGGATTTGCGTTACAAGACGTATGAGGAGAGACTTGCGGACTTGAACATGTATACCCTGGAGGAAAGGAGAAACAGGGGTGATATGATACAGACGTTCAAATATTTGAAAGGTATTAATCCGCAAACGAATCTTTTCCGGAGATTGGAAGGCAGTAGAACGAGAGGACATGAAATGAGATTGAAGGGGGGCAGACTCAAGAAAAATGTCAGGAAGTATTTTTTCATGGAGAGAGTGGTGGATGCTTGGAATGCCCTCCCGCGGGAGGTGGTGGAGATGAAAACAGTAATGGAATTCAAACATGCTTGGGATAAACATAAAGGAATCCTGTTCGGAAGGAAGGGATCCTCAGGAGCTTAGCGGAGATTGGATGGCAGAGGCGGGGCTGGTGGTTGGGAGGCGGGGTTAGTGCTGGGCAGACTTATACGGTCTGTGCCCTGAAAAAGACAGATAGAAATCAAGGGGCTGGTGGTTGGGAGGCGGGGCTAGTGCTGGGCAGACTTATACGGTCTGTGCCCTGAAAAAGACAGATAGAAATCAAGGGGCTGGTGGTTGGGAGGCGGGGCTAGTGCTGGGCAGACTTATACGGTCTGTGCCCTGAAAAAGACAGATAGAAATCAAGGGGCTGGTGGTTGGGAGGCGGGGCTAGTGCTGGGCAGACTTATACGGTCTGTGCCCTGTGCCCTGAAAAAGACAGGTACAAATCAAGGGGCTGGAGGTTGGGAGGCGGGGCTAGTGCTAGGCAGGCTTATACGGATGGTGCCCTGAAAAAGACAGATACAAATCAAGGTAAGGTATACACAAAAAGTAGCACATATGAGTTATCTTGTTGGGCAGACTGGATGGACCGTGCAGGTCTTTTTCTGCCGTCATCTACTATGTTACTATGTTAATGTGAGAATTTTTTTAACACATTAAAATTTTAGTGCATTAATCACATTATAAATGTGATAAATCTGCAGCCCTAAAAAGAACAATTATAAGTAAATAATTATTCTTTCTCTAATGAGCTACAATTATGAATTAGAATAGGGAGGACTACTTAGCTTAGGCGGATTTCAAAATCAAAGAGATAAGACATGACCACAATTAAAAAGGAGTAAATTTTTTCATTTTTTAAAAATCTCTTTTTTCCACCCAACTATATCAAATGAACATATAGGGATGAAAAAATAATCCAGGAAACCAACAGAAAGAGTCCCTATGAGGAAGTCTGCCCTTGGTCCACACACGTGTTGTGGCATAAATTATCTATCAATCAATCTCAGCCCCGGAGTAGTAATCCAGTGTTGGCTGATGACTGTATGGACAGTATTCTATACTGCAGCCCATAGGAGCCAGCTCTGTAGGTGAATGAGCACTCTCAATAATGATCAATTGGGATGATAAGCTCCTTGGGAATTAGACACTCTGTGGAGTTATGATGTCAGCTGTCACTGAATTTGGCACAAAATCAGTCACTGTAAAGTGCACAGTGGCTTTTAGTTTTTATTGCCTGTGATCCATGTGTGTGGAGGCTATTTGCTTGGAGGTAAAATATGGTCTTTCGTTATTTAAATTATATTCTGGCTTGGTTTAGCAGAGAGATGCACAAGCTCTCAAATCCCCAGTGGCTCTTACTAGTTCACAACCACATAACAAAACAGCAGTTTTCGGTTTTGGTTTCAGCCAAAACCAGGCAACAGGTTTCGGCTGCAGTTTCAGTTTTGGACGAAAGCTTTCAGACAGTTTTTGCAGCAGTTTCAGTTTTGGCCAAAACAAAAAAAAGCAGTTTCGGTTAGCCTCTGCATCAGAGAAAAGGTAGGCCTGGGATACTTCTGATAATTATGAACCAACTATAATAGGTCATTACCCCTGTGCAGGGGCGTAGCTATGGGTGGGTCTGGATGGGCCCAGGCTCACCCAGTTTAGCCTCAGGCCCGCCCCACCCAGAAGCAGAGTCCGTCAGCTCCCGGACCCTGACAACAGCTTGCCACCGCCGATCGCGATTCCGTCTATCCCCTCTTTTCCTCCCACCCTCCGGCGCTGCAGTCTTTAATCTACCTGGGATCCCGGCAGCATTAGCGATGTATCCACGCTGCCTTCGCACTGCCCCAGAAGCCTTCTCTTAAAGGCTTCCGGGGCAGTGCGAAGGCAGCGTGGATACATCGCTAATGCTGCCGGGATCAAAGGGAGATTACTGCAGCGCCGGAGGGAGGGAGGAAGAGAGGGGTAGACGGAATCGCGCGATCCTGGACCTCGCAGGCGGGCGCCTTTGCACTGCCCCGGAAGTCTTCTCTTAAAGAGAAGGCTTCCGGGGCAGTGCGAAGGCAGCGTGGATACATCGCTAATGCTGTGTGCCGGGATCCTAGGTACATTACTGCAGCACCGGAGGGAGGGAGGAAGAGAGGGGTAGACGGAATCGCGCGATCCTGGACCTCATGGGCGGGCGCGGTGCAACTTGATCTGGGAGAGGTGGGGCACAGCAGAGGGAGGGGTGGTGAGCAGAGGGAGGGAAGGAGCAGGAGATGGATGGGACTAGGAGGGGTGGTGAGCAGAGGGAAGGAGAAGGAGATGGATGGGACTGGGAGGGGTGGTGAGCAGAGGGAAGGAGCAGGAGATGAATGGGACTGGGAGGGTAGGTGAGCAGAGGGAAGGGTGGGACTGGGAGGGGTGATGAGCAGAGGAAAGGAGCATAGGGTGGATGGGACTTGGAGAAATGGGGCACAGCAGAGGGAAGGAGCAGGAGATGGATGGGAGGGCAGGGCCCAGGGAGAGAGGACAAATTGCTGGACATGGAGGGAAGGGCAGGGGAGAGAGGAGAATTGCTGGGTATGGATGAATGGAGGGGGACAGGGGATAGAAGAGGATTGCTGGGTATGGATGGATGGAGGGGAGAGGAGAGGAGAGTTGCTGGACACGGGTGGATGGAGGAGAGGGGAGAGGAGAGTTGCTGGACACGGGTGAATGGAGGGGAGGGAAGAGGAGAGAGGAAGGTTGCTGGAGTCGGACATGGGTGGATGGAGGGGAGGGAAGAGGAGAGAAAAAGGTTGCTGGAGTTGGACATGGGTGGATGGAGGGGAGGTAAGAGGTGAGAGGAAGGTTGCTGGACATGGGTGGATGGAGGGAAGGGAGATAGAAGAAATGCTGGACATGGATGGAGGGGATGGAAGAGTGAGGAAGGAGATGAGATGAGGGAAAAGGAAGAGAGGAGAAAAACTGCACATGGATGAAGAAAATAGGCACAAACTGGATCCACTGGACAGTCAAGTCTGCGGAGGACTGTTCCTCTGATCCCATTCCCACCCACCTTCTTAATGCCATCTCTCCTGCTCTTATTCCTTTTATCTGTCACATTCTCAACCTCTCACTTTCCACTGCGACTGTCCCTGCTGCCTTTAAACATGCTGTGGTCACACCTCTCCTTAAGAAGCCTTCACTCGACCCTACTTGTCCCTCTAATTACCGACCCATCTCCCTCCTTCCTTTTCTCTCCAAATTACTTGAGCGTGCTGTTCACCGCTGCTGCCTTGATTTTCTCTCCTCACATGCTATTCTTGACCCACTACAATCTGGTTTTCGCCCTCTCCACTCAACCGAAACTGCGCTTGCTAAATAGGTCTCCAATGACCTATTACTGGCTAAATCCAGAGGTCAATATTCCATCCTCATTCTTCTTGATCTTTCCGATCACAGCATACTTCTCGATACCCTGTCCTCTGTCCTTTCCTGGTTCTCTTCCTACCTCTCCCTCCGCACCTTTAGTGTTCACTCTGGTGGATCCTCTTCTACTTCTATCCCTCTGCCTGTCGGCGTACCTCAGGGTTCTGTTCTTGGTCCCCTCCTCTTTTCTATCTACACTTCTTCCCTTGGTTCATTAATCTCAACCCATGGCTTTTCCTACCATCTCTATGCTGATGACTCCCAAATCTACCTTTCTACCCCTGATATCTCACCTTGCATCCAAACCAAAGTTTCAGCGTGCTTGTCTGACATTGCTGTCTGGATGTCTCAACGCCACCTGAAATTAAATATGACCAAAACCGAGCTTCTCATTTTCCCCCCCAAACCCACCTCCCCGCTCCCCCAGTTTTCTATTTCTGTTGATGGCTCTCTCATTTTCCCTGTCTCCTCAGCTCGAAACCTTGGGGTAATCTTTGACTCTTCTCTCTCCTTCTCTGCTCATATCCAGCAGATTGCCAAGACCTGTCGTTTCTTTCTTTACAACATCCGTAAAATCCGCCCCTTTCTTTCCAAGCACTCTACCAAAACCCTCATCCACACCCTTGTCACCTCTCGTTTAGACTACTGCAATCTGCTTCTTGCTGGCCTCCCACTTAGTCATCTCTCCCCCCTCCAGTCGGTTCAAAACTCTGCTGCCCGTCTCGTCTTCCCCCAGGGTCGCTTTACTCATACTACCCCTCTCCTCAAGACCCTTCACTGGCTCCCTATCCATTTTCGCATCCTGTTCAAACTTCTTCTACTAACCTATAAATGTACTCACTCTGCTGCTCCCCAGTATCTCTCCACACTCGTCCTTCCCTACACCCCTTCCCGTGCACTCCGCTCCATGGATAAATCCTTCTTATCTGTTCCCTTCTCCACTACTGCCAATTCCAGACTTCGCGCCTTCTGTCTCGCTGCACCCTATGCCTGGAATAAACTTCCTGAGCCCCTACGTCTTGCCCCATCCTTGGCCACCTTTAAATCTAGACTGAAAGCCCACCTCTTTAACATTGCTTTTGACTCATAACCACTTGTAACCACTCGCCTCCACCTACCCTCCTCTCTTCCTTCCCGTTCATATTAATTGATTTGATTTGCTTACTTTATTTATTTTTTGTCTATTAGATTGTAAGCTCTTTGAGCAGGGACTGTCTTTCTTCTATGTTTGTGCAGCGCTGCGTACGCCTTGTAACGCTATAGAAATGCTAAATAGTAGTAGTAGTAGGACCCAGCTTTTACTTACGGATATAGAGCAAAAAATGAAGAAGAAAGGCGGAAAGTAAAGAAATAAACGGAAAGGAAGCCCTGGAAACGGAGTTAAGAGGACAGATAGCAGCAGAATCAGATACTGGGCCAGCATTCATACCAGTGAGTTTTGCTCTTTGCATTTTCGTCATTATCTAAGGTCATGTAAACTTTTAAGGGTTAAAATGTGGTAAGTTTGGAACACTCCACAATGTCCTCAGTCTGGCAACTTTCACAAAATTTTATAACAAACTGAAGTTTTCTATGTATTCCAATCGAAAGTACTGGGATACCACAAAACTACTCTCTACATACAGTGCAGGTTTAGCTCTAGGCATCTTATTCCATTAAGCAGTCTACAGTTAAAATAAAATCTGAGTGATTGTCCAAAGATGAGAATAATTTGTTTCTTACTGTCCATTTCCATCTTGAATATCTACTGCTTTCTGTACATCAGCATTTCCTATCAACAGCCGTAAGCATTCTGAATGACCATTTGTAGCTAGAATAAAAAAAAAACACAGTTTATAAATGGAAACGTTTGAATGATTTCAAATTAAATTACAGATACACCTAGTTTCTTGTGTTTAAGGCCAGGACAAGCAATCACATAACAGACTTAGACAATAACTTAAAATAGAACTGGAAAAAATGCTACTGCAACTTACTTCTCACAGGTCTCCCACTAAGCCATCTCTCTCCTCTTCGTTCTGTTGAAAATTCTGCTGCATGATTTATATTCCGCCAGTATTGCTATGCTCTTATTAGCCCTCTCCTCAAGTCACTTCATTGGCTCCCTATCTGCATGTGGTTCAAACTCCTCTTATTGACTTGCAAGTGCATTCACTCTGCAGTTCCTGAGTACCTCTCCACTCTTGGAGAGAGAGTAGTTACTTACCTGTAACAGGTGTTCTCCGAAGACAGCAGGCTGCATATTCTCACAAGTGGGTGACGCCACGTCGGCCCCGGAGGATTTTAAAGCAAAATCTCAAAATCTCTTTACGGCGTTCCGTCGCGCGAGCGATCGTACTGCGCATGTGCGCACACCTATTCCCGCTCGCCGAGCGGACACGCCCCTCAGTTATATCCAAAAGATGGAGGAGACAACTCCAAAAGGGGAAGGTGGGAGGGTTTGTGAGAATATGCAGCCTGCTGTCTTCGGAGAACACCTGTTACAGGTAAGTAACTACTCTTTCTCCAAAGACAAGCAGGCTGATATTCTCACAAGTGGGGTATCCCAAGCTTTCAGGCTTACACAACAAACAGTGGTCAATAGAGTCTCGCAACGGCGAGGCCAGAATAAACATTGACCTGAAATATCTAAATGAGTGTAGCCTGGAACAGAACAAACATGGGCTTAGGAGGGTTGGAGTTGGATTCTAAACCCCAAAGAAGTTCTGCAGCCCCGACTGCCCAAAAACCGACTGACGCGTCGGCTATTCTGCTGAAGGCAGTAGTGAGATGTGAATGTGTGGACTGATGACCACGCCACAGCTTTGTAGATCCCTTCAATAGTGACTGATTTTAGATTAGTCACCGATTCAGCCATGGCTCTAATTTTGTGAGCCGTGACATGGCCTTTTAGAGTCAGTCCAGCTTGGACAAAAATGAAGGAGATGCAATCTGCCAGTTAAGAAGAAATGATGCGGTTTCCGACAGCAACTGGCATTAAAAGAAATAAACAACTGGGCGGACCTTCCGAGGGAGCTCGTCTGCTCCACGCAAAAAGTGCGCAGCTTGCTTTCGCCAGGGCTTGTAAGAAGAGGGAGAAAGCATGTTGGCAAGACAGTTGACTGGATCAGATGGTACTCTGATACCAGCGCCAGTAAGAACCTTGGCTGCATGCGGAGAACTACTCTGTTAAGATGAGAAGTAAGGTAAGGAGCTTGAGCTACTAGAGTCTGAAGCTCACCGACCTTTCGAGTTGAAGGAACAGCCACCAAGGAAAATGACCTTCCAGGTCCAGATGACAGGAATCCAGTGGCCCGAATTGAGCTTGCAGCAGCTGGATGAAAATGACATTGAGACCCCAAGATACTGAATAAGGATTGATAGGGGCTCTGACCGAAGCATAAGAGCCAACTGTAAAAATTATTGGGGGTGCTAAGCCCAACAGAAATAATCCCCCTTAGACACATACAAGGAATTCTCTCAATACTGTGGGAGAAGTAAACGTCATGAAGTGGACAGCTAAAGGCTGACCTTTACACGTTGATGATAAGCTCTTATTGCACGAAGATGAATACTGACCGAGTTGGTCTTGAGACCAGATTCAGACAGGTGTAGAAAGAACTCAAGCAAGGTCTGTAAGAGACTAGAGGCAGGATCTAGGGCCTCGCTGTCACACCAGACGGCAAACCTCTTCCATGAAAAGAATAACACCTCTTTGTGAAATCTTTTTCTGGAAGCAGGCAAGAGTCGGGAGACACTCTTCTGGAAAAGTCAACGAAACCTACACTCTCAACATCCAGACCGTGTGAGCCATAGATTGGAGGTTGGGATGTAGAAGTGCCCCCTCGTTCTGTGTAATGAGAGCTGGAAAACATTCCAACTCCAGAAGAAGAGGGAATCGTATCTGACGTAGCTAGAAAGGAGCAATCAGAATCATGGCTCCACAATCTTGCCTGAGAATCAGCAAAGTCTTTTCCACCAGATGTATGGTAGGATACGCATACAGAAAACTTGTCCTCCAAAGAAGGAGAAAGGCATCCGAAGGTAGTCTGCCGTGAACCTGCAGCCTGGAACAGAACTGAGGGACTTTGTGATTGAACTAAGTTGCTCAGCCTGTCGGCCAGACTGCTGTTTACGCCAATTAGAAAAATGGCTTGGAGAAAACAAGCCGCGTTGGCGAGCCCACCGCTACATCTGCATGGTATCTTGACTCAGAGGACAAGATCCAGTACTCCTTTGTTATCGAGTACATCACAACCCGATTGTGTGGTTGATTAAAATAATTAGGTTGGATAGCCAGGAGGGATGCAACCTTCGTCAGCAGCTTTGACTGAGTAAGGTGGACTGGACACCTCAGAATCAAAATGGAGAGAATTAACCACCTCTGAGGGGAATTCCAAAGACTGGCGAACAGTTGGGTTACATCCTCTAGATGTGCAAAAGTGTCAAGGGAGTGACGTGAACTGTGGAAGCCATGTGTCTAGAAGTCTCAATATTACTGTGCTGTAATCTGTTGAGACGGGCAATCAACGTGTTAAGGGAACACTTGCACTCCCAGTCCATGAAGATACGCTGCAACAACAGCTAGGCACTAGGAAAAACATACTCTGGACGCAAAGTGAGTAGAAGAATCTTGTAAGTCCAGAGAGCATAACCATTCGTCTTCCTGAAGAATGGGAAGAAGGATGCCCAGGGAAATAATCCTGAACGAAATCTGTTGAGGCCCCTTATGTCTATGATGGGACGGAACCCACAAGGAAGGACCTGGGATAGAAACTCAATCCTTCTTACCCTTGTGGAACAGGCTCGACTGCATTGGTACTGAGAAAGGCAGAGAGTTCCTCTGCAAGTACTCACTGTTGATGGAAGCTAAAGGATTAAACTTCCAATGAACAATGTGGAGGGTTTGATTCTAGATTGAGAATGTATCCTAACCGGACTATTTGAAAAAACCCCCCGGTTGGAGGATATAGAAGTCACCTGTGGTGGAGAAAATTTGAACTTCCCCCCGACAGGCAGATTGGCCGGTACGGACATTTGTTGTTTTTTATATACAGTGGCTATGCTGAATTGGAGCCACTCCAAAACCCCTCTCTGGTTCCTGTGGAATAGCTGTAGGAGCCTGATTAGGTGCACGCCGCTGACTAGAACGAGCGTGCTGATCTCTTTAAAGAAGTTCCGAGATGAGGAAGTGTATGCACAGCATATCAGCAATTTTCTGCTGAGTCTCCTCCTCCAGGTGAGAGGCACACAGTCATGAGAGTCTGCGCATCACCATACCTAGAGCAAAAATCTAGGTGTTACAATACAAGTGATGAAAACGCCATTGGACAGGAACTTGCGACACTTGGAAAAAAGATGTAGCCTACTCCGGTGGGAATACTCATAAAGATCTGGCAGGACTTGGTCTTGGACGCGATCATGCCAGCCTGGTACGCCATTCTCCAAAGGAGGCTAAGGAAGTATGCTCTGGCCTCGGGGGCGCCGAAGCAAGTTCTTAGAACTGCTATCAGTTCTAAATTGAAGATGGTAGTCCAGGACCTCGAGCATCTGGGCTGATTGACAATCTCCATTGTAATGTGTCAAGACAAATAGAGGAGCTAGAGGATTCTCAGCGGAGAAACCCCCATGACCTTCATGTTCATCAGATGAACCATCATTGAACTGAGCCAACTACTCAAACAGAGCAGCTCAGATGCAAACATTGACCAGTATAGAGCAACTGTCATACATACAATTCTACAGAACAGCTATGGAAAAATATGTTCTCCTATAGCAAAATGGCTGTTCTTAACATGCATTTCTGGGCCTGGAAGCCAAGGTATGGAGGCGCGGTAAGTTCTACGAGCGAACACCCATACCAGAGGTAGCATCGGTGAAGGAGACCAGTTGAAAAGCTAGATGCCGCGGGAGGCGGTAGCATCCATGGCATCCAATGGTACCCATGGTCTCGAAGCCAAGGACAACATCTGGCAATGCAAGGGAATCGAAACCAGACTGCCAGATGACTTCCATAACAGAGATGTGACCGATGATACTGATAGTACTCATGGCACCGACGGTGCCGATGATACACATGGTACCGATGACCCCCGGTACCCATGGAACCCATGGTACTTGGTACCGACCTAGTACCGAAGGGACCCTTGACATGTGGTACCGATGGTACCCATGATATTCGGCACCAACAGCACCGACGGTACCTATGGTACACATGGTATCGACGGTGCTCAAGACACCTGGTACCAATGGCAGCCATGGCACCGATGGTACCTGGTCATATTTGGTATCGACGATACTCATGTACCGACGGTATGCATGATACCTATCCATGGTTCCGACGATACCCGACACCGATGGTACTCGTGATACTCGGTACCGATGGGCGATGATACCTGTGATCGATGGTGCCCATGATACCTGGTGCCGACGGTGCCCATGCACCGAAGACACTCGGCACCGATGGTACCCATGGTACCGATGATACTCGGTGCCGACGGAATCCATGGTACCGATGGTACCGGCACCGACGGGACCCATGGCACCGACCATGGTACCAATGTTCCCGGTACCGATACTCCTCGGTACCGACGCACCGGTGACATTCGGCACCGACGGCACCCATGGTACCGATGATACTCGGTACCGACGGTACCCACGACACCCGGTACCGATGATACTCGGTACCGACGGTATACTCGGCACCGACGGTACCCATGACACCCGGTACCGATGATACTCGGTACCGACGGTACCCATGACACCCGGTACCGATGATACTCGGTACCGACGGTACCGATGATGCCCGGTACCGACGGCACCCATGGTACCGATGATACTCGGTACCGACGGCACACATGGTACCGATGATACTCGGTACCGACGGTACCCATGACACCCGGTACCGATGATACTCGGTACCGACGGTACCGATGATGCCCGGTACCGATGCGGTGTATCGACGTCCAATGCCAGGATACCTCCATAATAGAGGGAGCAACGCTCTCGGCACCGACTGATGTCTGAAGCCCAAATACCTCCATAACAGAGGGAGCAAAGCTCTGGGCACCGATGGTACCGACACCCGCTGATGCGCCCGAATGACCTGCCAAGCAGGAGGCGCCGAGGCAGGTGGAGACCTACTTGATGCATAACTATACCCAGCGTGCATCGGTCTCTGTCGGACTCCCTGGCAAGTAGCATAAGTCTCGTCTTTGAGACACTACTTGCGCTTCACAGGGAGATGATCCGGTCCTTTGGGCATCCCTGGCAGAGTAGAATACGTCTCGGTACTTTGAGACACTACTTGCGCTTCACAGGGAGATGATCCGGTCCTTTGGGCATCCCTGGCAGAGTAGAATACGTCTCGGTACTTTGAGACACTACTTGCGCTTCACAGGGAGATGATCCGGCCCAAGACACTTCCGCCGATGCGTCCGAATGACCTGCAGAGCAGGAGACGCCGAGACGGGTGGAGACTCACTTCAAAGGTTACACCACTGATATTGTGTCACCAGGCTGCCCATTCAGTGGCTGACCAGGGATGTACCTGCTTATGTGACATACACCTTCACCACTTGTGAGGCTTAAAGACAGTAGTGTGCTGAAGCAGGCTCTCACAGCTCTCGAGAGCAATTTGTTTAAGTTTTAATAAATGGATCAAAAAATGTGGGCTTGTTTTATTTGCTGGCTAGAGAGAGCCCACAGATAACAATATACCAGCACTTTCAAGAAAAAAGAAAAAGAGAAGCCTATAAGCTTCGTTGAGGCACAGCCCCTTGTGACTCTGGCAATTACTTAAATTTTTTCTTGCCTCAGGTACAAAAAATACCTGTATATATAAGCCACAATGAGCCTGCCATAAAATGAAAAAATAAAAAAGAGATTTACTCCGAAGACCTGAAGAAAACACGAAGCCCTAACGAACTCCGTGTCTCCTCAGACGCGGAAAAAGAAAAACTGAGGGGCGTGTCCGCTCGGCGAGCGGGAATAGGTGTGCGCACATGCGCAGTACGATCGCTCGCGCGACGGAACGCCGTAAAGAGATTTTGAGATTTTGCTTTAAAATCCTCCGGGGCCGACGTGGCGTCACCCACTTGTGAGAATATCAGCCTGCTTGTCTTTGGAGAAATAACAGTACCTCTCCACTCTTATCTCTCCCTACTCTGCTGCCCGGGAACTCTGTTCATTGGGTAAATCTCTCTGTATTCTTCTTCTCCACTGCCAACTCCACACTCCATTCCTTTTATCTTAATGCACCATACACCTGGAATAGACTTCCTGAGTCAATACGTCAGCTCCATCTCTAGCCATCTTTAAATGTAGGCTAAAAACTCACCTTTTTGAGGCTGCTTTTAACTCCTAACTCCTATTCACTAGTTCAGTACCCATGTCTATTTTATCAATCCCACCTTAAATAAATCCCTTATCCTTTATTTGTCCTGTTTGCCAGTCATGATTAGATTGTAAGCCCTGTCAAGCAGGGACTGTCTTGAATGTTCAAGTGTACAGTGCTGCATATGTCTAGTAGTGCTCTGGAAATGATAAGTAGTAGTAGTAGTCAAAACATTGGCTGCCTTTCTCTTTCTGCATTCAACATAAAATTTTATTGTTGGTTCACCTATATTTTTGTTTTGCTTCCTGCTTCCTTCTATTTCAGTCTGTCCTCTTTGATCCAGTCAACCAAATTTGTTGATGGTTTCTTCCTTTAGATATATTCATTTATATTCTATTAGGGGATTCCATTTTCAGTGCTGTTGCACCAACACTCTGGAATGGCTTACCATTTAATTTAAGATTAATCACTTTCCAAATTCAAAACAGGACTCAAAATGCATTTTTTTTCACTAAGGCTTTTGAACTTTGTTAATGACTTCATTTAGTTGGCAGGTCAGGGCAGTGGCGTAGCCAGACCTGACTTTTTGGGTGGGCCCAGAGCTAACATGGGTGGGCAATATGTATATAGGTATGAATAGTGTTTCTTTTTTCTTGGGATACTACAAAATAATGCCTTAGAATGCTGCCCAACACCTGCCCTGCATCAATAGAAACCACATAAACCAATATTTGTAAATATAGTTACATTATGCCATATTAAACTTGACCAGACATAAGTCTACTATAATGGCAAACATCTCAACGCACACAACAGGATCCTGAATTATAATTACAGCAATGACATATAACAATGTATTCATATTCTGGTAGCACCTCAATAATAGCAATAAAATCCTGTCACTGCCAGGTACTTTATGAAGTAACACTAAATCCTGCAAAGAGGCTTCTTAGAGCCTATATTGCAAACCATAACACCAGTTCCAATAATGGTACCTTTAAAAAGGCAGCAGTGAATATATATACACAACAGCAATACACATCCCATTGGAAAAGCCAGACAAGTCATAGATCCCCATATAAACCACTTGCCAGCAGAAACTCTCACCTGCTCGGTCACATGCAGACCACAGACCAACCCTCATCAATTACAGAATAAAGGACCAAAAATTATAAATTTATTTTCTAAATATTTATGCCACATTATCTGTGCAATTCTAAACAGATCACAATTCAACACACATTAATTTTAAAACATATTACAAAAACATAAAGACCTTCACTACCCTACCCCATCCATCCCAGCAGCCTGGCATCAGCTTTTCCCTTCAATACTCTCTATCCATCCCCGTAGCTCAGGTTCAGCCCTTCCCTTCTCTACCTTACCCCCCCCCCCCCCAATCCATCCCTGTAGCCCAGTATCAATCCTTCCCTTCCCCACCATCCATCCCATAGCTAAACATCAGCTCTATTCTTCCATCCCACTCCTCCCTGTAGCCTAGCATCAGCCCTGTCCTACTCCCTACCTACCCCCTATGGAATTAAATAAAAAATACTTTTTTCATGATCACCTCTGCACGCACCAGTTCACCCAGAGAAAACCGCCGGCGCCTACACTTTTTTAAAAAATTTTAAACTAGGCACTGCAGAGACCATCCCCACCCAAAAACCCACCAAAATGAGAGAAAGACAACTTTTTTTTAAATTAAGCTAGCTTGGCACTATTAAAATTTATTGTTGTGGAATTTTTGGTTGGGGATGGTCTCCTCATTGCCCTAGGCACTGGCAGTGAAACATCTACCCCCCCCCCCCCCATCCAGAAGCCCACTACCAGACCACAGCCATCATTTTGATTACAAAAGAGTAATCAAAATGCTGGCTGGGCATGGTGGGGCTTCTGGGTGGGGGTGGGCTCTTCACTGCAGGGCAAAAAAAGGTATATTTTAATCATTAAATATATATATTTTTTGCCCTAGGCAGTGAAGTGCTTACCCCACCCAGAAATTCCACAACAATAAATTTTAATTATAATGCCCAGGCCCCAGCTAGCTTAATTAAAAAAAAAAATTACATGATGATGATGTTAAAATTATGATGTTAAAAAAAAAAGCATTTACAATTTTATTACCTGCTGGGCTGGGCTGGCAGGAACTCGATTCTCGATAATCTTGGACTCAAAGATCCTTTCCTGGCCAATTCCCACGTTTCCACAGGGCAGGGCCAGGCTGAGGCTCACTTCGCACTAGTTCAACTTCAAAACTCAACCCACCGGCCTGCGTGCACATGCAGCTATTTTTTTAGCCTGCCCTCATGTGAGCGGAGCGAGAGCGAGGCTGAGCACGCCGCGCACAGTAGCCACGTCATCGGTACCACTACCGCGTATGGATGGAGGGAAGGGAACAAGTCAACAACTATGACGCGCTGCGCGGCATTTTTCAGCAGTGCCGAGCCGAAGGTAGGCGGGCTGATGAGCCATGGAGAGATCAGCTGAGCCGGCCCTGAGCGGGTGCCTGCAACATGGTATGCAGTGTGTGTGTGCTTGGGTGGGCGGGCCTGAGCCAAAATCAGGCTGGAGCCTGGAGAGTTCAGCTCAGCTGAGCTAGAGCAAACGGGTGCCGATTCTTTGTTTTCGCCGGGTTTGAGATCGCCGGTTTTGTTTTTCAGCGATAATGGAAAATAAATGCCAGCCATCTCAAACCCGGCGAAATCCAAGGCATTTGGTCATGGGAGGAGCCAGCATTTGTAGTGCACTGGTCCCCCTGACATGTCAGGACACCAACCAGGCACCCTAGGGGGCATTTCTAAAAATGTTTAAAAAAATACACAAATAGCTCCCAGGTGCATAGCTCCCTTACCTTGGGTGCTGAACCCCCCAAATCCACTCCCCACAACTCTACACCATTACCATAGCCCTTATGGGTGAAAATGGGCACCCATGTGGGTACAGTGGGTTTTGGGGGGGGGGGGGGGTTGGAGGGCTCAACACTTACCACCACAAGTGTAACAGGTAGGGGGGGATGGACCTGGGTCTGCCTGCCTGAAGTGCACCGCACCCATTAAAAACTGCTCCAGGGACTTCCATACTGCTGTCAGGGAGCTGGGTATGACATTTGAGGCTGGCATACAGGCTGGTAAAAAAAAAAAAGGGTTTTATTTTTATTTTTTTAGTGTGGGAGGGTGTTGGTGACCACTGGGGGACTACGGGGAGGTGATCCCCCATTCCCTCCGGTAGTCATCTGGTCAGTAGGGGCACCTTTTTGAGGCTTGGTCATGAAAATAAAAGGACCAAGTAAACCCGGTGAAATACTGATTAACGCCGCCTTTTTTTCCCATTATCCGCAAAAGCCGGCCATCTGGTAGCCACACACATGCCCGCCCATGTCCCGCCTTCGCTACGCAGCTGACACGCCCCCTTGAACTTTTGCCGGCGAGGCAACGGGGAAAGCGGCGATGCTGTCAAAAAAGCTGCTTTCGATTATAACGATTTCGCCGCTTTTGAGAGATCGCTGGCCATCTCCCAATTTATGTCGGAAGATCGCCAGCAATCACTTTAGAAAATAAGCCTGATAGAGAACTAAAATTGAGGCTGACACTAGAAACTAAATGGAGTCTGCAGTGCTAAACACAAGAAGGGCCTTGTGATTTTTTTTTTTTAAATCAAGGTTTGTGCTTCAGGGCACAGACCTTGATTTATTAGGGAATTTTTTTTTTCAGTTGTGCCTGTGCACTTTGGATTTTGGTTACTTACAGCGTAAGTAGTGATTTTTTTTATTTTATTTGTTGCATTTGTACCCCACATTTTCCCACCTATTTGCAGGCTCAATAGTCATAAAAAGACAGTTAAGAACATAAGAATAGCCATACTGGGTCAAACCAATGTTCATCTAATCCAGTATCCTGTTTCCAACAGTGGTCAATCCAGATCACAAGTATCTGGCCAGAAACCCAAATAGCAACATGGTTCCACAGAAGGACTCGGACTGCTCCTATGTTCAAGTAACAGGTTGCCATTATACGAAGAGGTTTCAGATAATGAGAATTTAAATATGCCACCAGAATAATAAAATTCATTTTCATTGCCTCTACTTGCTTCCTCCTTGCCACCCCTCACCCCCTATAGATCATATTCAGTGTTCAGGCCAAAGAAATACACTAGTTTGGATGGCAGCTTTTCTTATGGCCACCACATATCTATCTGGGGTTATGATGATAATAAACAACTAGGACCAATTTTATGAATGCTTAAAGAATGGATTCTCTAAAGGTCTGGTGGGAATCAAAAACAAGAATATAATTATGAAAGACCCTGTGGTAATAAAGGAAGCCACCACTCTACTCCTTTTTTTTAAATTATTCCCATACTTGGGAATAATTAAGTGTACTTCTACTCTTATCCTCCTCTGTATTGCTCACTAGAAGCTGTAGTCCCATCCCCGGAGACTTATCAGCCTCATTGGGATTACTTCTCTCTATATGCTACTATGTATTTGTCCCAGAGTTGTATTCTCGTTTCTGGAACCTTATCAGCTTCCTTGCACCTACTGTTACTCTATTTTCCACTCTTTATATATTCCCGGAGTTGGTACTCTCCTCTCCAGTACCTGTAAGCCACATTGAGCCCACTGCTATGCGGGAAAATGTGGGATACAAATGTAATAATAAATAATAAGTAAGTAAGGTAGATAAAATTAAGAGATTCATTGAGTGGTAAGGGGGATATTTATGAATATCTTTTTATTGATCCCTCTAAAATTCCAGATAGGGTTTGGGATGTTTTAAGTTTATTACACCAAATGAAACCTTAAGACTCCTGAAGAAATATGCTAGTTCTCATTGTTCATTGGATATATGTCCTGCTTATTTGTTAAGATCACCTAGTTTACTGTTTGTGGATTTAACAGATTGGCTTAATTTACAACTTCAGGCTGGTTGTTTTCCAGTATCAAAGTCTGAGAAAGTGCTTACTCCTATTTTGAAGAACCCAAAGGGAGATATGCAGGAACTAATTATACACTGGTGGTGTCAATTCCTCTATTAGTTAAACTAATAGACGGTTGGGTCACAGAACAATTGGTTAATTATTTGGAGAAATTTCAAATACTGCACCAGTCACAGTCTGGCTTTCGGAAGGGTTTTAGCATGGAAACTGTCCTTATTTCACTACCTCTCCTCTCCCCCCATTCTCTATTTCTGTGGATAACACTCTCATCCTGTCTCATCTTCGACTCCTCCCTCTCCTTCTCTGAACATATTCCGCAGACTGCTAAAACCTGTCGTTTCTTTCTCTATAATATCACCAAAATTCGCCCTTTCCTTTCTCAGCACACTACCAGAACCCTCATCCACACTCTTATCACCTCTCGCTTAGACTATTGCAACTTGCTTCTCACAGGTCTCCCACTTAGCCATCTCTCTCCTCTTCAATCTGTTCAAAGTTCTGCTGCATGACTAATATTCTGCCAGTGTCGTTATGCTCATATTAGCCCTCTTCTCAAGTCACTTCACTGGCTTCCTATCCATTTCTGCATACAGTTCAAACTCCTCTTATTGACCTATAAGTGCATTCACTCTGTAGCTCCTCAGTACCTCTCCACTCTCATCTCTCCCTACATTCCTCCTCGGGAACTCCGTTCACAGGGTAAATCTCTCTTATCTGCACCCTTCTCCTCCACCGCTAACTCCAGACTCCGTTCCTTTTATCTTGCTGCATCATATGCCTGGAATAGACTTCCTGAGCTGGTACGTCAAGCTGCATCTCTGGCCGTCTTCAAATCTAAGCTAAAAGCCCACCTTTTTGATGCTGCTTTTAACTCCTAACCCTTATTCACTTGTTCAGAACCCTTATTTTATCATCCTCACTTTAATATTCCCTTATCTCTTGTTTGTCCTGTTTGTCTGTCCTAATTAGATTGTCGAGCAGGGACTGTCTCTTCATGTTCAAGTGTACAGCGCTGCGTACGTCTTGTAGCGCTACAGAAATGATAAGTAGTAGTAGTACTTACTACAGCTCAGATGATGTTAAGTTTAAGACAGACTTCCCTTATAGTGCAGTTTGATTTAAGTAGTGCTTTTGATTTGGTGGATCATACTCTTTTGCTACTTCTATTGGATGTTTTTGGTATCTTGGGTCCTGTTTGTATTGGATCAGAGGTTTTCTAGATAGATCACATATTGTGAAAATGCAGGGGGAAATGGTGGAGCCCTTGAGAGCTACTTGTGGGGCCCTCAAGGCTCCCCATTGTCTCCTACACTGTTTAATATCTTTATGCATCCATTAGCAAAAAGTCTAGAGAACTCAAAGATCTAATCCTTTATATATGTAGATGACATTACTATGGTATTGCCTTTCACTATTGGCAACATTGGACATGAACCTACTCTTTCTAGTTGTTTAGATTTAATAGGTTTCCGCATATAAATTGAAATTTAATAAAGAGAAAACAAAGCTTTTATGGGTAGGTCCACTGTTACCTTTGAGTGATATGATGTTATAAGTTAATAATTTTCAGATAAAACTGGATGCCTCTTCCAGAATTCTGGGAATTGAGGTGGATAGTCAATTATCTTTAGGAACTCAGGTTCATAAGGTGGTAAGAGCTTCTTTTCTGTTATTAAAGAAATAAAGAATTATTCGGAAAGTTTTTGAATTGTCTTTAGATTGTTGGTTCTGGTTTTGATACAATAGTCCAGTTTTGAAAGTAACTACTTATACTTGTTGCACAAAGTTGCTGAAGTCTAAATTACGACAAGTACAGAATGCAGCAAGTTATTTTTGCAGCAGACAAATATGATCATATTACTCCTTTGTTATTCCATTTGCATCGGTTACCACTGGAGGCAAGATTTCAACTTAAGGTATCAGCCTTGACCTATCAAGCATTGTATGGATCGACTTCTGCTAATTTAGGTGTTCATCTTGTTTTTCTAAATTATTTTATTTCTAGATCTACGAGACATCAATTTTTACTAAAATGTCCCTCATTTTGCCATTTAAAGGCAAAGAGGATTTTTCAATCTACTTTTCCTATCAGGCTGCATAGTTTTAGAATTCTCTTCATTCTTTTCTTTTAAGAATTTGTGGTTATCTTCAGTTTAGAAAAGCTCTTAAGACATTTCTTTTTAAGAAATTTTACTAATTTGTGGCAATTGTGTACGTTTTTTAAATTATTGAATAATTTGGTTTAAAATATTGTAATTCCTGAAGTTTGTTCAGCTTCTGTCTGTTGTTACCCCAGTGAACTTTTGGTATTTTACGGGTTATAAAACTGTAGTAGTAGTAGTAATAATAATAATAATACTTATCACCACACACAAGCAAACAGTAACTGAAAGCGAATTTACTCACCTGTAATATTCTTATTTTTGGATGATGACATCTGACACAGCCTTCAGCGGAGCGGAGATGCTCCCCAGTGTTCTTTCCTCAAAGCTTTTGGGACCAACTATGCATGTGCGCACCTTACCGCCTATCGCACCGTGTTGAGACCAGAGCAGTCTAACATAGTAGCTGATAGAATACAATTCCAAAGGAAGGAGTGCAGGGCTGTGAGATTATCGGGCTCATTTTTGAAAGAGAAGGATGCCCATCTTTCAACACAAATCAGAAGATGGACATCCTTCTCCCAGGGTCGTCCAAATCGGCATAATCGAAAGCCGATTTACGACGTCCCCAACTGCTTTCCATCGCAGGGATGGCCAGGCCAAAGTTCAAGGGGATGTGTTGGAGGTGTAGTGAAGGCGTGACTTGGGCGAGTTTAACACTTGGACGTCCTTGACCCATAATCGAAAGAAACAAGGACGTCCCTGACGAACACTTGGATGACTTTCCCTGGTCATGTTTTTCTTACGACCAAGGCACAAAAAGGTGCCCGAAATGACCAGATGATCACCGGAGAGAATCGGGGATGACCTCCCCTTACTCTCCCAGTGGTCACTAACCCCCTCCCACCCTCAAAAAATATCTTTAAAAATATTGATTGCCAGCCTCTATGCCAGCCTCAGATGTCATACTGAGGTCCATGACAGCAGTATGCAGGTCCCGGGAGCAGTTTTAGTGGGTGCAGTGCACTTCAGGCAGGCGGGCCCAGGCCCATACCCCCCCCCCTACCTGTTACGTTTGTGGAGGAAACAGCAAGCCCTCCAAAACTCACCACAAACCCACATCTAGGTGCCCCCCACCCATAAGGGCTATGGTAGTGGTGTACAGTTGTGGGTGGTGGGGGTTGGGGGGCTCAGCACACAAGGTAAGGGAGCTATGTACCTGGGAGCAATTTATGAAGTCCACTGCAGTGCCCCCTAGGGTGCCAGGTTGGTGTCCTGGCATGTCAGGGGGACCAGTGCACTACAAATGCTGACTCCTCCCACAACCAAATGGCTAGCATTTGGTCGTCTCTGAGATGGACATCCTTGGTTTCCATTATCGCTGAAAATCAGAAACGATCAAGTCTAGGGACGACCAAATTTAAGGATTTGGATGTCCCTGATGGTATTTTTGAAACGAAAGATGGACGACCATCTTGTTTCAAAAATAGGTTTCCCCGCCCCTGGATCGGGACGTTTTGCGAGGAAGTCCATATCAAAACATGGACGTCCCTTTCGAGAATGCCCCTCCACATGTCCTGCTGTCCTTGTAAAAAACCGACTACAGGTGAGTAACTTCACTTTCTCCAAAGGCAAGAAGGATACATACTCGCGTCTAGGAATCCATAGCTACCAGGCTGTCGGAAACAAAAGGGGAAAATAGAACATAACATGCCTCCAACAATCAGGGTCAAGAACATGTCCCCCCCCCCCCTTTGTATTGGGGGGGGGGGGGACCTAGAAAAGAAACAAAATGGGCCTAGGGGAGGAGTTGAAGTCTAGACCCTAAACAAAGGCTGAAGGACTATCTGACCAAATTGATTGTCACGTTGGGACTCTTGCTCAAGACACTGAGATAAGAACATGCAGACAGAAGATCACGTTGCAGTATTTCAAATGTCTTCTATCGAGGTTGATCTCAAGCGGGCTACCGATTGCAGCCATGGCTCTGATATGAGCCGTGACATGATCCTCCAGGTTTAGCCCAGCCTGGGCATAAGTAAAGGAAATGCAATCTGCTAGCTAATTGGATAAAGCGCATTTACCAATGGCAGATCTCATCTTGTTGCGGTCATAAGAAACAAAAAGCTGGGTGGACTGTTTATGTGATTTAGTCCACTCCAGATAGAAGGCCAAGGCTCTATTACAGTAAGTGTACAGTGAGCTTTTGCCAGGATGGGCATGGGGTTTTAGGAAGAACGCTGGCAGAACAATTGACTGGTAAAGATTAAACTCAACACCACTTTAAGAACATAGAAATCATGCAGAGAACTACTCTGTTATAATGAAATCTTATGTAAGATGGATCAGCTACTAGGGCCTGGAGTTCACTTACCCTGCAGGCTGAAGAGATCACCACTAAATATAAAACCTTCCAGGTCTAATACTTCAGATGACAGGTATCAAGTGGTTTGAAAGGAGCTTTCATCAGCTGGGTTTTGACCCCATGACATTATAGAGAGCTTGATGGGAGGTTTAAGGAACAGCAAACCCCTCATGAATCGAACTGAAGGCTCATCTGAGATGGCCTTACCTTCCACACTGTGATGTTAAGTGCCAATTACAGTGAGATGAACCCTTACAAAGTTGGTCTCGAGGCCAGACTTGGAAAGATGTAGAAGGTACTCAGGCACTTTTTGTGTAGGACAGGAAAAAGGGTCTAAGGCCTTGCACTCACACCAGATGGTAAACATCAAATTCTCTTAGTGGAATCTTTCCTGGAAATAAGCAAAACATGGACGACATTCTCATGCAGTTGAAGGGAATCAACATCTAACCTCTCAACATCCAAGCCACAAGGGCTAGGGACTGAAGGTTGGGATGCAAAAGGGATCCCTCATTCTGGGTAATAAGAGTTGGAAAACACTCCAGCCTCCACGGGTCCTGGATGGCTAAGTTCAGAAGTAGAGGGAACCAAATCCGCCTTGGCCAATAAGGGATAATTAGGAGCATAGTTCCCTTGTTCACCTTGAGTTTCAGGAGAATTTTCCTATGAGAGATATGGGAGGTTATGAATATAGAAGACCCACTCCCAAACGAAGAGAAAGGCATCCATCCAAGGGTAGTCTGTCGAGTAATGCCAGTCTGGAACAGAATTGAGGGACTTTGTTGTTGAGATGAGTGGCAAAGAGATTTATTGAGTGGTTGTCTACTCTTGAAAGCTCTCTCCGGTAACACCCATGCTGAGATACCACTCATGTGGTTGCATTATCCTGCTCAGTCTGTCTGCCAGACGTTTATCTACCCAAATAGTTCTGTGCATTGATTCTTGAGCTCCTTCCATTGATGTGCTCTTGACCAGCTAATCATCCCAGTAGGGAAACATGTGCACCTCCAGTTTGAGACTACTTCAAGACATTTTGTGAACAGTCTGGGGGGCAGATATGAGGCAAAATGGCAATATTAGGCACTGGTAGTGGTGTTTACTTCTGCTTTAGGTACTTGCTCAGGGTTCTTAGGTCTAAGATGGGACAAAATCCTCCCCCCTTCTTGGGAACCAGGAAGTATGTAGAATAAAATCTCTTTCCTTTTACTCCTGGTGGCACAGGATCAACCATTCTGACCACTAAAAGGGACGAGAACTCCTTTATAAGTAATTCCCGGTTCTGCGAGCTTAACCTGAATGCCCTTGGTGGGCAATTTGGAGGGATTTTCTAACTGAAGTGTGTAACTCATCCAAACTATTTGGAGAACCCACTAGTCTAAGGTTACAAGGGGCCACCTTATTTGAAAAAAATTCAGCCTACCCCTAGTCGCAGGCTGTCCAGGATGGATACTTTTATTGTGGCTATGCTCTCCTAGAACCAGTCAAAAGCCCCTCCCTTGCTTTGACTGGAAAGCCAGTTGGGTCTTTGAAGTGCTCTGTTGCTGCTGACTGGGGCGGGAGCAGTGGGTTGGATGGGATGAATGAGAGGGAGGAGTGTACCAACAGTAGGTCCTCTGTTGCCTTCTGGCTGAGAACCTTTAGGACAAGGAAGTCACAGAAGGAGTGGTCTGGGAGAGAGACTTGATGATTGTCTCCAAAAAAGATCATCTCCCTGGCATGGGACATCACCCAGCTTCTTCTGAACTGTTGGTTCTAGGTCTGAGGTACCCATCCTGGTACCCATAGCAGAGGTTCTGGAAGCTATGTCAAAATCATCATTGGTTGCCCATGCCACATGCTTTCTAAATTCATGCTGCTTGACTACTAGCTGGCGGAGATGAACAGTCTTCTCAGGTGGCAGTGTATTGCAAATCCTGCCACACTATGCACTAAGTTCCGCTAGTGTATGCACATGAAGAGCAGATAAGAATGTATGTGGGACAGTAGCATCAGGGCCAGTCTTAGCAATTGCGGGGCCCTGTGCAAACCAATTCGGTGGGGCCCCCTGCATAGCCCCACCCTTTGTTGACAAGATGTGTTTTAAAATTTTTTATTTTTGAAATTTCAATAAAGACAAATTAAGCACAACTTGTACAGAAAAACTAATTCAAATAAGCACAATTATATCATAGGAAACCTAATATTAAGCAATGAAAATAACCAGAAATTATTCAGTTAAAGTCCACTACAATTAGGAGTTCCAATTCTCATAACATAGAAGAGAATATAAAGAAAAATATTAATGAAGAAAAGATCCAGGTATGTGGGCAAAGTACTTTGCCCACATACCTGGATCTTTTCTTCATTAATATACTATAAAACTCCCCTATTACTGTAAAACTGACACACATATGTACATTTGATGATTTCACAAACCCTGTCTAATGTTATGACAAACTAAAATTAAATTAAAGTTTTGAAGTCACCTCAGTAAGGCGAACACACAATCCCTCCACTTCAAAACACTAAGCACAAACGCGTGCAAAAACACACCCAAGACCTTACTATACCATAACAGCACTAACTCCAGGACGCAAAGAGAAACAACCTTATCCGTGAAAAGGCAGAACTGTAGATATTATATAAGACCCTAAAACTCTCACTATCTAGTGAGAAAAGAGAGAAAAAATGGGACTGCTACAGATTTCTACACAGAAATTACACGCTAGCAGAATAACGTACCTTGCTCACATGTGCAAAACATAGACTATCAACAAATATGAAACAAAGAATCACAGATCAGTAACAGAGACACAAAGGCAAAAATCTGAACTGGAAAACACGAGTCAGACTCTTCATATACAGCAATACTAGAGAAACAGAAATGCAAATGCAAGATGATAGCACTGCATTATTTTCCAAAGCTGACATGTTCCAATCGATAAATTCAAAATAAATATTTTTTTTTACCTTTGTAGTCTGAGCAGTTTATTTCTCCATTCAATTCGGTCCGTATCTCTTCTGCTTTTTCTGGATCTCCTGTCCATTTTACATTTATTCTCTCTCCATGTCTGCCATCCATCTTCTCTCTGTGTCCCTATCTGTCCTGTCCAGCATCTCTCCTCTGTGTTCCTGTTCAGCATCTGCCTTCTTAGCATCCCTATCCACTCCTTTTCCAGCATTGCCCTGTGTCCTTTATTCTTACTCCATGCCCAGCATCTCGTCTGTGCCCTGTTTGTCCCCTCTCTCTTCCCTTCCTCCCACACCCCACAGGTTCAGCATTTCTCCCGCTCTATCTCTTGTCCCCCGTGGTCTAGCATAACTCCATCTCTGGGTCCAGTGCCTCTTCTCTTCTGTTCCACTCCCCACCCCTCAATCCGGTCTCTGTCTCTTCCCTCCCCCAGTCTGGTCTCTATCTCTCTCTCCCCTCTTGTGCTTCCCTTTCCGGCAGGTCCAGAACATATACAGCTTCCTCTAACTCCAACCACCCTCCCGTCTAGCACATCTCCATCTCCCTTCAATGCCCCTCCCATCTCTGGTCCAGCACATCTCCATGTCCTTCCAACTCCCTTCAGCCCAGCACATCTCTCTCTCTCTCTCCAACACCCCCCTTCCCAGTTCAGCACAACCCCATCTCCCTCCAACTCTTTTCTTGCCTAGCACATCTCCATCTCCCTCCAACACCCCCATTCCTAGTCCATCACATCTCCATCTCCTTCCAACTTCCTCCTGCCCCAGCACATCTCCATCTCCCTCCAATGTCCCCCCTCCTGGTCCAGCATATCTCCATCTCCCTCCAATGCTCTACTTCCTGGTGCAGCACATCTCCATGTCCCTCCAACTTCCTCCTGACCTAGCGCATCATCTCCCTCCAGCACCCTCCCCCTCCTGGTCCAGCACATCTCCATTTCCCTCCAGCCTAGCACACATACATCTCCCTTCAGCAACCTCCCCCCAGTCCAGTACATGCCCATCTCTCTCTAGTCCCCCCCCTCCGTGTTTAGCACATCTCCATCTAGCAGTCCTCCACCCCATCCACATTGCCCAGCATATATCCACATCACTCCCCCCCCACCAGCGGGTCCAACATATTTCTCCTTTAATTCTCCCCACCTGAAATCCAGCATCTATCCCTCCCTCCCAGATCCTCTAAAGTTGCTTCATCTCCAACACCGGCCACGATTAAGGCACACTGCTGTGGTTGGCGTCGGGTCCTTCTCTCTGCTGATTCTGCTTTCCGGTTGAGGTTTCCTGTTTCTGCATGGGCAGGACTGGCAGAGGGAAGGACCCGATGCCATCAGAGCAGCGTGCCATAATCGCAGCCATTATTGGGGATGAAGCAATTTTAGAATTTCCGAGAGGGAGGGAGAGCCGCTGGATTTTAGGTGGGGAGGAGAGAGAGGGTTACGCCAAGGCCGCTGTGGGGCTCCTGGGAGCGTGAGGCACTGTGTGACTGCCCCTAAGACCGGTCCTGAGTAGCACAGCATTCTGAAAAAACTTCCTCCCAAAAGATTATAATGTTTGAGCTTCCCTGCCTGGGGGCGCAGAAATGTGAGTCTTGGAGCATTTGGCTCTTTTGAGAATGGATCAGATGACTATGGACTGCTGCAGAAGTTGAAGCTTCTCAAATCCAGCAGTCTTCTAGACTCTAAACACAGAATCATCCTTCTTATGAATGGATGTACAGAGAAGAAGGTCTCTTACTGCTTCATCAGTACTGTCCTAAGGACGCGGTGCAGGGGCACTGTTACAGCTTCTTTTAGACTTAGCCATCTACCATACAAAATCAGTGAAGGAGATCTCTTCAGGGGGAGATCTCCTTTCATGAGGTGGAGTAGGATCTGATGGGATGCCAAGGGACCCCCCCCTCCTCTGAGAGGACCTCTGGCTCCTGATCAGAATCCCAGGAGCAGTCCGAATCAGACTCAAAAAAATAGTCCTGAGGATAAACTAGAGTCTGAGTCCTCCTTGGTCCACTGGCCATCAGGCTAGGCTCAGGGCGGGAATGCCTAAGGATGGAGATTTTCTAATGTCCCAAGGAAGTTTTCCCCCTGATACACTGGACAATGACACTGTCTCCAGTGTTAATTCCTACATCCTTTGAGGCATCCGCATTGAGTGGTGATCAGAAGTTACATAGGCCTCTAGGATGGGTTGAGGGTTCATCAGGGCCCAAAACCGATAACCTCGCTGCTTCAGCATCACACTGGGTGAGAAGGTGCTAAAACCCCTCCCTGCAGCATGGCCCAGATCTGCCCTTCAAGGTCCAGAATCAGCAAAGGCCTGCTTGGCTGGTTGAATCATGTCCTTAGAAAGCATCAGGGTCAAATTGGTGGCCTGGACTTGGCTCAATGGAGGATGATGCTTCTGCTCTGGTGCCTTGGAGAAGCTTTTCTCTCGACATGGATGCTTCTCAGATATCAATGATGTTGATATCCCGTTGCTCCTGAAGCCATGATTGAACACTAATACTGATGTTTCTTGGTCTCACTCTGATGCATGGCATTGGTACCTCTCGGTGTCAACAAGGGCAATGTCTAATCCTTTTGTGTCACACTGGAGGATACCCACTGCTGATAGGCACTATCGATACTCAATGTCAAGGCAGGGAAAGACCTCCTCAATATTGATGCAGCTCCTGCAGCTATAGGGATGGATGCCAAAGTCAATGTACTGGTCTTGTTGATGCCCAAAATAGTTTTGTGCTGCTGTTCATGACTCAGTGCTTCTTGATGAAGGCTGTGAACACAGTTTACACAAAGAAGAATATGGTCAGGTCCAGACTTGACGGGTACCATGAATGAGGGTCTGTGAGGGACATGGACCTGCTATACCCGGTAAACTAATTAATTTTGATCAAAAAAGGGGAAACTTACCCAACTGGGTGCTCAAGGACAAAGAAGGCCGGGGCAGCCGCGGAAAAAGAAGGAAACTTAGAAAAATACCAAAACTATAAAAAAAATTAAGATGAAGAGAGGGGAACCTAGTTCCATGCGAAGGAGAAACAAACCAACACTATTAAACAAGAAACCAGGAAAACCTGCTGTATGAGGGAAAAAAAAACTAGCATGCTTGATGGAGAGCAGACAAAAGCTTACCCTCATCTCCATGAAAGAAATAGACTGCCCTGGTCCCACATGGCAATTATGGCAGGTGGAAAGGTGGGTGCATATGCGGTCAAAAGCTCCAAAAGCTTTGAGAAAAGAATGCTGGGCAATGTTTCTGCTGAGGGCTCCACTGGATGACAACACCCAGATGTCAGTATAAAATGTCCTGCTGTCCTCAGAGAATGGTTACATCTCACAACAGTCCAATGTAAAGCTTAAATGTGAATGTGGAAATAAAAACAGTATACAGCTTCCTTGGGCTTCCATCTCCTGCCCTGACACCTCTGCCAACTCATCTGACTCCTCTTCATTTTATTGTGCAGCATCATTATCATGCAAGCAGGATAATAATTTCCAAAACATGCATCCATTCACTTGATCTGCTCTCTCATGCTAAGAAACACTTTCAGTGTAATCACAGTAAGTTTGTTGAAGTCTGGAAAAATGAGATCTGCTTATTCTGATACCGTACAGGGTTTTGAGTCGCACTGTCTGAAGTATCACTGCAACAAGCGAGTAAGATTGTTCCATACAAGGTAATAGTTCTTGCAAAAACTTAGATGCAGCTATTCCCTTGGCACCTTCAGGAATCCATAAAATGTAAATACTATTACTGTGACAAAGATTAGTAAGAACTTTGAGTGCTGATTATAGCATAGATACTATCTGTAGCTTGTGCTGCATTTGAGCAAATACTCCTAGCCACTGGTGTGATTCTTCAAACTGAGCTTGTATCAACAGAACTTATTTTAAGTTTGATAGTATCAGCTTTGTTTCCCTGCAGCAGGTTAGTCATCTAATTTAGTTCCTCTATTATAACTGTGAGGGAGGGATCATCTTCCTCCTGTGGTCCATCTTGGTCAAGAATGGCGGTTTAGACTTTTGTCTCTTAGCTCTGAATAGGGCCTAGCGCAGGTTCATTTTTCATTGTTTTTCAACAGCCATTTGCCAGTACTTATGGTTTACTGATCGACAGTCAATATATTGTGGGAAATGATGATATGTAGACAGATCCTTTCCGGAGACCTTCACCTTGGCTGCCATCTTGTGAGTGCTCATTAGCATGCTTGAGGGTTGTCAGAGATGGGTAATAACAAAGTACTTAAGTATAATTGTCAGTACTTGTAACCAATTACATTTTTTTCAACTTGTAACTCATTACAAATAAGCAGCACTTTTGTACTTTGTAACGAAGTATAAGAAAGTATTTTTTAAATAAAAGTATTTTCCGTACCTTTTGCAGCTGATTTGGGCCCAAACTTTCAGTCCCAAAAACAGCTGAGCTGTGACTGGACGTTTGGGCACAATCATCTGTATACCAACGTCTGATGTCATTGTTCCCCTCCCTTCTCTGAGGCCAGCTCCGCCCCCTGTCCCCCAAATTAGAAACTCCCACTCATGAACTTCTTCTCTGTTTTAAAGAGGAAACCCTCCCTCCCTCCCTGACCCACTGTAGGCCCCTCCCCGGCCTACTGTACAGTTCTGGTGGAACAGTGGTGAGCTGGGGCAGGAGAAGTGGTGTGCTGCAGCCAGCTTGCCAGAGCTGTTTGTTAGATTTTTAAGAATTAATTTTTTTAAGCAGTGCTAGCATATGTCAGCAAGAACAGACTGCTTCAGCCAATCCCAGGGGGCTTCCTTCAGTCCTTGGGGGCGGGACAGGCTGAAGGAAGGCCCAGAGAGAGAGCCTGTTAAAATTTTCCCAACATACCAGTGGGCAAGAGCAACCCACCTACGCTCCTTCCTGTGCATCTCCGTATTGAAAATGGCTGCCGCTAGTTCCTGCGGCAATCTCGCGAGACTGCTGCTGAAACTTGAGTAGCCATCTTCAGTACGGAGACCACATGGGCAGGAGCACAGGAGGGTCACTCCTGCCCCAGAAGAGCTGCAAGATAAGCCTGGGGAGGCGGCCATGCATACTGTCCACTCTAAGCTGCGCACTTTTTGGTAAGAGGCTATGCTGACATTCAGGCACCACTCTGACTCCCTCCGCTGCTGTTGCTGCTTTCCTGAACCAGCAGCAGCAGTAACAAACCAAAATACAGCAGTCACAGGAGTGCTAGTATTTTCCTCCACTCTATTCCACCCAGAGCTGGGAAAGCCCTCAAAGCATTCAAGCTTTCACCTTTTCTGCTGCCAGTGTCATTGTGGGAGTCAGCGTTGGCAGCACCGTCTCATGACAAAATTTCTTTTTCACAGTACTTAAGTTTTTTTTCCTGCCTCCTCTTGGTAGTGCGAAATTATGGACAGGAACGAGACAGCCAAGCCGCTACAAATAATGGAGGAAACGGAGGATTTTTATTTTTTTTTGTGTGAATACGTATAATCCATAAGGACTTATGTATTTAAAATCTGGACAGCTCGTGTGTTGATAGATTTGCATCTGGGTAACAGGATCTGAAAATGGCAGGAGATACAAAAGGGAGGGTTGGAGTGAGTTGTATTTTTGTACTCTTGCTGTAACTTTTTTTTTTTTTTAATAATAATAGAAAGCTTTCAGAATAAGAACTGTATCTAGCTATGTGTCTACAGAGAATTATCCCAGTGCAGGGCAACTTGTGGTGGGTGGAGTGACAAAGTGCTTTCCCTGCTTTAGAAAGCATTAGCCTAAACGTGAGCAGGTTGTAGGTTCATCCAGACCCAACATCCTGCCTCTGTTTAGATGAAGTGAATGAGTTGGGCCCCAGGACTTTTTGGTGCCTGTTTTTAGGAAGGCTGATAAGGCATCCACCTGTACTCCTTTCTGAAGAGGAAGATCTCAATGCTCAGAACGGAACCCTGGTTCACCCCGAGTCTCTGTCTCTCAACCTAACCACTTGGCTGCTATAGTCAACACCAAAGATCCTCAGTTGTTTCAGGGAGGGATTGTAGTGCTTTTAGCTGCACAAAAGAATTCCAGAAAGAAAGCATACACATCCAAATGGCAACTCTTTGAACACTGGTGCGATAAAGAACATTCATATGGATTAGATTTTCATATATATACACCTCTGATCAGAAAATTAGTGTCTATTGAATTTTCATCTCTCTATATGGATGTGCATATATGTTTTTATTGGCATTATTTATATGTTATATGTTTTGATTTGTAGTGTATTTATTGACCCCTGATGCAGATGCTTTTTAGCGTCGAAACACGGCCTGTGTCGGGTCGTTATCTCTGATATAATAAAGACTGTTGGATTCACGTCTCCAGTGGTGAATCGTCTATTAGTCTCTACTTTTGCCTTCTGAGCTTTTTATTGTGGACTGTGCTGCTATTCATATTAATTCTTGCAGTGTGCAGTTTTTCACCTTCAGGTGATATCATCAATTGATGCCCCTAGAGGATTAAAGTGATGTTTTTGCCTAAGTGAAGGGGTGCTACAAAGGAGCACACTCCTTCAACTGACCCAATGTGCTAACTTTATTTAAGCTGCAAAATTTCTAACAGTTTAAGATTTACTTCCAAATGATAAGCGTTTGCTGTCTGAAACAGCTGATATCGATTTGAATATTTTCCTACTGAGGTGCTACCAGAAAGAAATACTGTATTTGAAAAAAGTTAATTTTTTTTCTCTAATATTCAATTATGACATCATTAATTATTCATTTTTTTTAGCAGCATTGGCTCTCATATTACCCTGTTATAATATGGTCATACCTGTACTCATTTGAGAAAGATGTCATAGTTTGTGGTGTTGTTGTAGCACCGTTTTCAAAGTCTGGATATTTCCCCATGCAAGTTTTTGAGTTCTGGCAATACCTCTTCTATGTATTTTTTTTCTTCTCCTCTTTTTCTCCTCCTTTTCCTACATGCTTATGATTTCAGTACCTCTTATGTTCCTGTTATAGATTTTCTTATGACTAAGAATATGATTTTGTATTCTCTTTAGTAAAATTTTCATACTAAAAGGTAGATATTGGTACACTGCTCAAGAGTGTATGCTGCTCTTTCTATACCAGCTGTCTGTGTGATAGGTTGTGTCCTGCTTTTCACTCTGCAATGCATTTATATTTATGAAGGATGTTATTTCCATTTTTGTGCATTTAATGTTCAAGCTATTTCTGTTCCATTGTACCCTCAGAGATCTAGACTGATCACAATTTGATATGTATATATTCACAATACAGTACTGCTGCTTGTAAACATACTAATTCTGTGGTTTGACTTAAGAATACTTTGTAGTAAAAATGTAATTTTAAGAGCTGTACTTTATTACTTTTACTTGAGTTATTTTTTTTTTATAAGACTTTCTTTCACTTTGCTACTTTTGAAGCCAGTACTTTTACTTTTCACTAAAGTACTTTTAAAAAGTAATGAACCCATCTCTGAGGGTTGTGAGGAAACAGTGGGTTACTCCACTTTGAAATCTAAGATATTGTACCCTTCACTCATTTGCTTACATAAACATTAGATAAAAAATATACTGGTGCTTTGTGTACATATCCTATATACTATTTATCCCCAACTACTTCATTAGTTTCTCTTTGAAACTAGTTACAACAAAAGTTGTAATAAAATTGCACACATATTTTGCATCTACAAAGGCTATTGAAAATTGCCTCCTAACATTCCAGATAATAAGTTCCATATCTGGAGGTCATACTCTGACATTAAAAATCTGCTCTATTTCATAAAACATTTCTACAAGAACTGTAGAAGCAAGATGTGGTAACTTTTACTGAACCAATATAGAATTACCCAATGATATGATGTATGTGCATTTTCAAATCCACTTTGGACCCTTTCTTCAGAGACAACAATTATATGCAGGGAAGGAAATACATACAGTATATTTGCTGTCACCTTTGAAGAAGGAATCCAGATATCTCAAAAACATCTGTGGATGAGATGTGCACAACTTATAATCTGTAAAGAAATTTGCACTACTGAAAAGATATCTTAGGATCCTTGCCAGGAACATATTTAAAAGTATGTTTGTTTAATAAAAGTTACAACACAATCTCTTTTATGACTACTAATTCTGCTGTTTTAACTATTTCTTGCTTGCAACATAAAATCTGTAGCAGTAGTCAATGGGAATGAAAATAAGAATAGCAGAACTTTATAAACAATTGCCTCAAGTCCACCTACTCAGTAAATGACTAGTGTTTCTCATAGGTTCAAGATTGCTAGCAATACAAGTGCAGTGCTTTTGTCCAATGTAAAACAGAAATGATCGCAGATATTTAAAAGTTGGGAAGCAAGAGAGAGGTGCTGTTGCTGGGAGATTTCAATCTGCCGGATGTAGATTGGAAGGTTCCGTCTGCGGAATCGGAAAGAAGTAGAGGGATCGTGGATGCTTTCCAAAGTGTTTTGCTCAGACAAATGGTGATGGAACCCACGAGGGAGGGAGCGACACTGGATCTGGTGCTCACAAATGGGGATAGCGTGTCAAATATCCGAGAGGGTGCCCACCTGGGCAGCAGTGACCATCAAACGGTTTGGTTTGATATAACAGCTAAAGTGGAGAACGGCCACTCAAAACTCAAAGTCCTGGATTTCAAGCGTGCTGACTTTAGTAAAATGGGGGACTACCTGAGGAAGGAGATGATGGGCTGGGAGGAAGTACGAGAAGTGGAAGGACAGTGGTCCAGGCTGAAAGAAGCTATAAATAGGGCCACGAACCTTTATGTAAGGAAAGTAAATAAAAGCAAGAGAAAAAGGAAACCTATATGGTTCTCCAAGCAAGTGGCTGAGAAAATAAAGGCTAAAGAGTTGGCGTTCCAGAAATACAGAAAAACTCAAGAAAAGGAACACATGGAGAAATACCGGATGAAAATGAAAGAAGCCAAGAGAGAGATACGACTGGCAAAAGTGCAAGCGGAAGAACAAATGGCTAGAAATTTAAGGAGGGGTGACAAAAATTTCTTCAGGTATATTAGTGAAAGGAGAATGACTAAAAAGGGAATTGTGAGACTAAAAGATACTGCGAACCGCTATGTGGAAAATGATGAAGAAAAAGCAAATTTGCTAAATAGATACTTTTGTTCTGTTTTCACAGAGGAAAATCCTGGAGAAGGACCGCGATGGACTGGAAATAGTACAATTGAGAATGAAGTGGATAGAGCACCGTTCACGGAAGAAAGTGTGTATCAACAACTTGAAAAGCTAAAGGTGGACAAAGCCATGGGACCGGACGGGATCCACCCCAGGATATTGAGGGAGCTCAGAGAGGTTTTGGCGGGTCCTCTTAAAGATTTGTTTAATATATCCTTGCAGACGGGAAAGGTTCCGAGGGATTGGAGAATGGCAGAGGTGGTCCCTCTTCACAAAAGTGGTGATAGGGAAGAAGCTGGAAACTACAGGCCGGTAAGCCTCACTTCGGTTATTGGAAAAGTAATGGAAGCGATGCTGAAGGAAAGGATAGTGAATTTCCTGGAAGCCAATAAGTTGCAAGATCTCAGACAACATGGTTTTACGAAAGGGAAATCGTGCCAAACGAATCTCATTGAGTTCTTTGATTGGGTGACAGGAGAATTGAATCAGGGACGAGCTATGGACGTAATCTACTTAGATTTCAGGAAAGCTTTTGACACGGTTCCCCACAGGAGGCTCTTAAATAAACTGGAGGGGCTGAAGATAGGTCCTGAAGTGGTGAACTGGATTAGGAACTGGTTGAAGGACAGACGCCAGAGGGTGGTGATGAATGGAATTCTCTCCTCGGAGGGAAATGTGAGTAGTGGAGTGCCTCAGGGATCGGTGCTGGGGCCGATTCTGTTCAATATATTTGTGAGTGACATTGCTGAAGGGTTACAAGGTAAAGTTTGCCTATTTGCGGATGATACTAAGATCTGTAACAGAGTGGACACCCGGGAGGGAGTGGAAAACATGAAAAAGGATCTGAGGAAGCTAGAAGAATGGTCTAAGGTTTGGCAATTAAAATTCAATGCGAAGAAATGCAAAGTGATGCACTTAGGGAATAGAAATCCACAGGAGATGTTTGTGTTAGGCGGGGAGAGTCTGATAGGTACGGGTGGAGAGAGGGATCTTGGGGTGATAGTATCTGAGGATTTGAAGGCGACGAAACAGTGTGACAAGGCGGTGGCCGTAGCTAGAAGGTTGTTAGGCTGTATAGAGAGAGGTGTGACCAGCAGAAGAAAGGGGGTGTTGATGCCCCTGTATAAGTCGTTGGTGAGGCCCCACTTGGAGTATTGTGTTCAGTTTTGGAGGTTGTATCTTGTTAAGGATGTAAAAAGAATTGAAGCGGTGCAAAGAAAAGCTACGAGAATGGTATGGGATTTGCATTACAAGACGTATGAGGAGAGACTTGCTGAACTAAACATGTATACTCTGGAGGAAAGGAGAAACAGGGGTGATATGATACAGACGTTCAAATATTTGAAAGGTATTAATCCGCAAACGAACCTTTTCCGGAGATGGGAAGATGGTAGAACAAGAGGACATGAAATGATATTGAAGGGTGGCAGACTCAAGAAAAATGTCAGGAAGTATTTTTTCACGGAGAGAGTAGTGGATGCTTGGAATGCCCTCCCGCGGGAGGTGGTGGAAATGAAAATGGTAACGGAATTCAAACATGCGTGGGATAAGCATAAAGGAATCCTGTGCTGAAGGAATGGATCCTCAGGAGCTTAGTCAAGATCGGGAGGCGGGGCTGGTGGTTGGGAGGCGGGGATAGTGCTGGGCAGACTTATACGGTCTGTGCCAGAGCCGGTTGTTGGGAGGCAGGGCTGGTGGTTGGGAGGTGAGGATAGTGCTGGGCAGACTTATAAGGTCTGTGCCAGAGCCGGTGGTTGGGAGGCAGGGCTGGTGGTTGGGAGGCGGGGATAGTGCTGGGCAGACTTATACGGTCTGTGCCCTGTAGAGCACAGGTACAAATCAAAGTAGGGTATACACAAAAAACAGCAAATATGAGTTATCTTGTTGGGCAGACTGGATGGACCGTGCAGGTCTTTTTCTGCCGTCATCTACTATGTTAGAAATAGTGCCAATTTCTTACTATGGTCTACTAATGCACCTTGGAAAACATAGTGAAGAATTACTTCAACATGTGAGAAACTACAGGTTTATTCCTTATATATTTTTTAGTATTTATGTTGTGCTCCTTGTTCCTTCTTTGTGCAGTACTTCTCCTTTGTGTACTGTGTGATGTTTGTCTTGTGTGGCATTGTACAATTCTACTGTAAACTGCTTTGATGTAGAATTATTAAAAAGCAGTATAGCAAATTGCCAAATAAACTGAGTAGATTAACGTCTAAAAAAAAAAGTGTCTTTAAATTTTAAACTCTGGTATTCCATCAAATCCTTAACTAGATTTTCAGTGCAACATACCTGCAGCATGTATTGGAGTTCTCTTCACAACATAGTCTTTCACCATGATTGATGCTCCTTGATTAATAAGTACATCTACACATTCAACATGCCCTTTAAAAGCGGCAAGATCCAAAGGTGTCCTTCCGTAAGTGTTCCTTACATCCAAGTCCAGTAAAGACTGCACCAGAATCTCTAAAGCTTGATGATGACCACGATAAGCCTGAGAGACAATTGAAACCATCTGTTTAAAAAAAATCTAAAGATAACACATTTTTCAAGTCTTTTACGCTGTGCACACAATAAAAAGTTAGCCCCCTGTAACAAAGGATTTATAACACGGCTCCTAACATAAGCAAAGCAAATGGGACAATAACAATCCACAGATACTGTTTTGAAAAGTAACGGTGACAAACACTGTAAACTTCAGAGAAGGAGAATCACAATATGGCTTTTTTTAAAATGTAAAATAAGCTATTATAAACAAAATAGACACCATTTTCTCTTTCTGAATTATCAAGAATAGGAAAAGGTAATGGCTTACTGTAACCATTCTTCTCTAATGATAGTGTTACAATGAGCCATACTGATGGTAACATGCCCTGTGCATGGTGTCAGAGGATCCTTACGGCGCAGTAGTTCTCAGTCCTCAAGACCTATCTAGTCAATCTGGTCTTTAGGATATACACAATTAATTTGTATGAGATATGAGGTATATTTGTAGACCATGGAGACCATGAATTTAAACATTTCTCATGCATGGGGATAATCTGTAAACCAGACTGACAGGTAGATCCCTAGAATCAGATTGAACCATAGTTCTATAGTTTTCTCAGAAAGATTATGCATATGTGCAGAGGATTTACTACTGGCCATTGGAAACAGCTGCTTGCGTAACTTAGTTTTTAACAAACTGAAGCTGGGACAAGAACAAATTTCAAATGGGAAGGATGGGTGGCTTGTCTCTCATTATATGGCTCTAATCAATGCATAACAATGGCAAACAGCAACAATAACATACTGACAGAATACTGACCCAAATGATCATCTTCAAATAAAAAGGGAGAGACATGAAACACAAATTGGTAAACATACAATAAAATGTTTTTAACACATGCTTATTATTTTATAGTGCAACTGGACATATCCAACACTGTACAGTGGTAATTATACAGGCAGAATATGTCCCTGCCCGAAAGAGCCTACAAACTAAGTGTGTACCTGAGGAAATTGGAAAAATGTGATTTGCCCAGGACCACAAAGAGTGTCAGTAGCATCTGAACCTGGCTTCTCTGGTTCTCAGTACACTGCTCTAACCATTAGGCCACTTCCTTACCAAGAGAACTTACTTAGGCTTTTTTTTATATATTTATTTTTTGTATCATCCATAGAACTTGAAAAATAAGGACAGGAAGACAATCCTAGAAGGCAAAAGAAATGGGCTTTAGGAGGGTAGGAGTATTTCTCTTCTCCATAAACAAGTCTTATGTTTCATTCCTTTATATTAGAAGAAAGAAGCAATAACAAAAGCTAAACCAGTTTCAATGCGAGTTATTAATACAAAAAGAACACCCTATACTCATCCCTCCCTCCCAAACCCCCCCCCCCCCCCGGTCTCACAACAAATATAGGGTACATCTATCTGCAATGAAGAAAACCTCTAAAGATTTAAAAACCAGCTTTGTGCCAGGTGAGTCAAAGTTAACCAGAATGGTTTCCAGATCTTCTAGTAAACATGGTCCTCTAGGGTGTGAAATATCATGTATTTGCATACGTTCCATATGCAATTGTTCAGTCATGTAAATCTGCCACCACTGTATGAAAGGAGAAGTTGCTGTTGTCCAGGTAAATAAAATCGTTAAGCCCAAGGAAAATTGCAGTTTAAATCCAGCAGGCACGGGGTCATTCAGTACATAGGTACCAAAATGTAGCTGAGGTTCCAGCTGAAATGCACAAGACCAAACAGTCAATAAGGTTGTACGGAGATGCATCCAAAAATACTGAACCTGTGTACAGTGCCAAAACATATGGCCTAAAGTAGCTCTACTTATACCACACTTAGGGCACTGATCACCAGGCTGAATTCCTGCCCTGTAAGCTCTATGTGGAGAGTCAAAAAGTCATAGTAAAAATTTATAGGAAGTTTCTCTATGTGAGATGGTTAAGAAACCGCTTAGGCAAGCTCATAATGTCATAATGCAGGTTTGCAAAAGGGAAGCTGAAATGGTGGAAGTCAAATTGGCAGTACAAAGCGCTGCCAATCGGGTATAGTATATATCAGCAGTGGTGTCCTTCAAATATCTAAGGTAAAAGGTTAAAGGTACTGTCAACTGAGAGCCCAAAGTAAATAACCCTCCAGTAGTCTCTTGGACATCTTCTATCAAGTCAGTCCATGGTAATGAAGAGACATAATGATGAAGTTAAAGACATGTTAAAGACCTGGTGGCAGGGCAAACTCTCATTGCAATTCCGGAAAGGTTTACATTTTGCCCTCTTCAGGTCACCACCTGTAGTAAATACCTCATCCCCAATGACCTTCATCTAGTAAAAATTCCCCCATCCCTCCCAGGAAGGAAAGCAGGATTAGCACAAATTGATAAATATGGCGTCACTACAGGAGTAAAGTGGTACCACTCACACAGCCAGCGCCACACTCGTCTACTAGTATAGAGGAAGGGATAACACCGAAAAATGCTTGAAGGCAAGTCAGCAGTGGCATGCAGAATGTGGCTAAAGTGAACCTCAAGTATCAATTTAGTTTCTAGATCAGTGACTAAAAATATGCTGTATTTCTAATGTGCTGCATTCCGCACTCCACTGTCATATAATGTATGATAAGCAATCCCACGCCTTCATGATCACGTGGAGTTTGTAACACCCCTAACTGGGTTCCTCCACTTCCTGAGATAAGATTGCAAGAATCTATGTAAAGCTTTCTTGTCACTATGACACAGATGAAAGGAAGAAGTTGAAAAACATATAACCAACGTGGGATTTGTATCATGTTATACAAATGAATACATCCCCATAGTGACAAAGGATAAGCTGTCCACACTGATAATCTCTGCACAGTATCAGCAAGTAAAGGTTGTATACATGGGCGTAGACTGGGGGGGGGCGAGGGGGGCAATGCCCCCCCAAACGCAGGGCCGGCACCAGGCAGCTCTTCCTTCGCCCCGCCCTCTCCCCGTTCCTTCTCCTCCCTCCCTCCGGATCCGTCCCTCACCAACCTGATCTTCGAATCCTTTGTCTGCCCGGCACGCTAGCGCTCTCTCCCCTGCTGGTTCGCGCTTTAAAAATGGCCGCCGAGACTTCCAGAGGCGGCCTCGCGAGACTTAGTCTCGGCGGCCATTTTGAAGCGCGAACCGGCAGGGGAGAGTCAGCGCTAGCGGGCAGGCGAAGAATTCGAAGATCAAGTTGGTGAGGGATGGATCTGGAGGGAGGAGAACTGGCTCACTGCGGGGGGGGGGGGGGGGAAGGAACAGGGAGAGGGTGGGATGAAAAGAGGGCAGGGGAGAGGAGGGTCACTGCTGGACTGGGTGGATAGAGGGAAGGGGAAAGGAGGGCCACTGGGCATGGGGGCAGGGGAGAGGAGGGTCACTGCTGGACTGAGTGGATGGAGGGCAGGGGAAAGGAGGGGCATGGGGACAGGGGAGAGGAGGGTCACTGCTGGACTGGGTGGATGGAGGGCAGGGGAAAGGAGGGCCACTGGGCATGGGGACAGGGGACAGGGGAGAGGAGGGTCACTGCTGGACTGAGTGGATAGAGGGAAGGGGAAAGGAGGGCCACTGGGTATGGGGACAGGGGAGAGGAGGGTCACTGCTGGACTGAGTGGATGGAGGGCAGGGGAAAGGAGGGCCACTGGGCATGGGGGAAGGGGAAAGGAGGGTCGCTGGACATGGGTGGATGGAGGGCAGGGGAGAGAAAAGAAATGCTGGACATGGATGGAGGGGAGGAAAGAGTGAGGAAGGAGATGAGATGAGGGGAAAGGAAGAGAGGAGAAAAACTGCACATGGATGAAAAAAAAAGGCAGAAGCTGAGGACCAGAAATGAAGAAGAAAGGAGGAAAGGAAAGAAATAAATGGAAAGGAAGCACTGGAAACTGAGTTAAGAGGACAGATAGCAGCAGAATCAGATAGTGGACCAGCATGATCAGAAAAACAGTCACCAGACAACAAAGGTAGAAAAAAATTATTTTATTTTCATTATAGTGTTTGGAATATGTTCACTTTGAGAATCAGGTGCTCAACATTAAAAGTTTATATTTACTTATTTATACCCCCCTCCCAGGCTCTCTCCCCGGCTAAAGCCAGCTCTGCAATTTGGGGGGGGGGGGGGGGGGCGCAGAGGGGGACCGGGGGGGAGAGTCTGTTGTTAAACATTTACCAGCACACCACTGCCTGCCGCCAAACCCGCTGCCTCTCCGATTCAGTGGCTATCCATCGTCAAACGAACACTGGTTATTCCCAAAAAAGCCAGCTCTTGCTCCCTTCTTTCCTCCATATTAGCATAATTTGCATATACATATATGCAAATGAATATGCTAATATGCCCCGCCCCTTCCTTTGCCCCCCCAAATGAAACAGTCAAACTACACCTATGGTTGTATATTATAATTATAAAGTTTAGTCAACTCCACGGGGAGATACAATACCAAGTATTTCAGGGCTTCCTCCTCCCAAATCAAGGGAAAGGGTCTCACCCAAGAAGTCTTTACACAACACAAAAGAGGCATGGCCTTAGATTTTTCCAAATTTAAATTTAGAGTGAAGCCTGAAAAAGTCCCAAACATATCCAAAAGATATAACAAATTAGGAAGACTCTTTTGTGGGTCTGTTAAAAGAACCAAAAAGTCATCTGCAAAGGCCAATGCCTTTAATGTTGTATCATCTATAGTCACTCCTGAAATAGTAGGGTCCCCATTCAAGAGATGTAGCAAAGATTCTATAAATAAAACAAATAGAGGAGAAAGGGGCATCCCTGGTGAGTCCACCAAGATACCTGGAACGACACAGTTCAATCCCATTCACTATAATCTGGGCCTGAGAAGAATAGAGAGCTTTTATTGCTTCGAAATACCAAACCTCAGATGTCAACTCTAGCAAGAATATCAAACATGTGAGCCCATTTGACTATATTAAATGCCTTTGCCGCATCCAGGCTGACAGCCAAGGATGGCAGTTTCTGAGCGCGACAATATGACATTGCAATCAACACCTTCCTCACATTACTTACCGACTGGTGACCCCTAACAAATATGACCTGCTTCCCAGCAACCAAAATTGACAAATGACCCACTAGGCGACTAGCTAGCATCTTAGCTAGAAGCTTTATGTCTACGTTCAAGAGAGAGATAGGCCTATAGGAATACGCCTCCTCCTGAGGTGTGTGCTTGGGCAGAAGTGTGATTAATGCTACATTATCATATAAAGGAAAGGACCCTGTCTGCACTACTTCCTGATAATAATCTAAGAGGGGTCCCACCAACTGAAGCTGCATGGCTTTATAAAATTTGCCCGTGTAACCATCCACCCCTGGCACTGTATGAGTTTGCAGCGACTATCGCTGCTTGAAGCTCCCTGGCTTGCAATGGTGCATTCAAGGTGTCTACTGCTTCCGGAGGTAAAGTAGGCAAACCCACCTTATCAAGAAGCTTCTGAGACTCAGCAGTGAGCTGAGGACTCTCCACAGCATACAACTGATGGAAGTGGTCTAAAAATCTCTCTGCTATTTGATCAGTACGGTTAGTGAGGGATCCCAAGCTAACTCTTGATGAGGGTACAGCCCGAGAGCCACTCGAATTCTTAACTAGCTGAGTCATATAGAAGCCAGCCTTATTCAAAAAAGTATAAAATTTATGTTTATAATAAAGAAGGCCGTGTGTTTTTTTCATGAATGAAGGTATTTAAGGCTGACTGTGTAGAAATCAGTGCATCCTTCACTGCCTGAATAGGTGTGTGAAAGTAAGTCCTCTTAACTTGGTGTAGCTTCTTTTCTAGATTAACTATACCAGCAGCCAAATTCTTATTTCTCAAGCTAACAAAGGCAATGATGTCTCCACGTATCACCGCCTTGGCGGTATCCCAAAATAGTGTTGGCTGCTCACTGTGGTGCCCATTTGTTGTGACAAAATAGTCCCATCTTGCCCTCAAATATTAAACAACAAAAAACAGGGTTTCTCACCAAGTATGCAGGAAAATGCCATCCCTTTTGCATCCTATGAAAAACAGGCACCTCAAGAACAACCCACACCATGGAGTGATCAGATATGATCTCAGAGCCCATGACTGCTGCCCCCTTTGCCAGGATATTGTCATCCGTCTCCATTAACAGACGAACAATCCATATCTGCATGCATAACAGTGTTCACGTCCCCCAAAACTACAATATCTGCATCCGCATAGGGAAGATGATGTTGAAGCAATGAAGGATAAAAGGAAGCATCAAAGGGCACGGGGCCATATACCCAGTACTTGTTTTTTTAGGAAAAAAGGTACCGGTACTCATACAGTGCCAACCTTAAGGGCAGGATCACTATCTTAAAGCAGGCCGTGATAAATTTTCACTAAATCTAGGAGCCAGCGGTGGAGACCTCTTCTCCTTCCCCATACTTCCAACACTGTCCCCAGTGAAGTTGGGGAAATGGGGAACTCCTTCCATATCATCAGTAGCTCTTTCAGAAACGGACTTACTAAGGCTCTTTTCCTGTTTTGTTTCTTTGGGCAATGAAACTGTAGTAAATCAGTTCCTTATAGTGCCTCACTGACAAAAGCCGATAGTCTCCCTTCCCAAAGCATGTGACTGCACTCTCTAGATAGGTGGAATAGAGGCAATTGCTTCTTTGTTTCACTGGTCATCATAGCCTGGGTCCCCCCCACCAGTCTCTTTCTCGCTTGAACATACCTCCTCCCTACAGCCTTCACCCAATGTCTCTCACACTCGCACATACTAGGCCCCAGCCTTCATCTATTCCCCTCACCTTGCGGGTTGCATTTTTAGAAGAAATGGCACACTTCCTAGTCCCTGCTGCGATTCATCTCTCATGTAGACTTGAATCACACGGTACTGGAAGTTTGGGCTGGTCTTGCAGTGTCAGTCATTTGAGACTCCTGAACTTCCTGCACTATATGGTTCAAGCTTATATAGACAGTCAAATCGCGGTGCAGAAGCAAAGAATGTACCATTTGAGGTAGTGCTTCAAAAAACCCTAAAATTAGGGGGTATGAAATCCTGGGTGCCAGTGCAATTTCTAGGTGCCTGGGATTTGTTGAGCCCTGACTTAAGTATGAAATCTCTGAAACCCTGGTCTTTATATAGACATATAGGAAACCTCCATTGGTATTGACCCGGGCTACTCTCGGAGGGCTCCCATATAGCCATCACCATAGCATGGTCTGATATTTTGATGGGTCCTATTTCTGCTGCACGAATTTTTGTAAATAAAGGACGAGAGATAAAAATGTAGTCAATCCGCGACATGGTGGCATGTGCGCGGGACAAATTAGTATAATCTCGCTCTAATGGATGCAGGGTGCGCCACACATCCACCAGGTCCAGGACCTCACTTAACACTCCTATGCCTCTAGAGTCCGTACTCGATCTCCTTTTCTCCCCCTGTGATCTATCCAGTTTAGGATCTCCCACTGCATTGAAATCTCCTCCTACTAGCAGGGGGGTTCCCTCAAAACTAGTTAAATGATGCAAAAGTTGTTTGTAGAACGCCTTGCTATACGTGTTGGAAGTATACTCATTACATATAACTATTGGTTGGCGCTCTACAGTTAAGTGTGCCAATACAAATCTACCTGCTGCATCAGCAACAATTTTGTGTGTAGTAATTTGAATCCCTTTCTTAATCAAAATTATGACCCCCGCTTTTTTGGCCTGCGCCGGAGATTCATAATATGAGCCAATCCACCAACGGCATAGTTTCTCATGTTCTTTGGCATTTAAATGTGTTTCCTGAAGCAGTGCTATTGACACCTTCTGCTTATGAAGTGCTTGAAGTATCTTCTGCCCTTTAATTGGCGAAGAAATACCTCCCACATTCCATGTCACTACTTTAAGGGTCGTCACTTGTTATCATTTAGCAAAGAATATGTTAACCGGATACCTTCACTGACTAGGCAAGGGGGGCATCCCAGCCTATACCCCCACCACCTATGGTGAAACAGAATTCTACGTAGACATACATTCCATGTAGCTCTTACTGTATTGCCTGCTGTCCCCTGTTCCCCTTTGACCATGAAGATCTTGCTCCTCAATGTTCCCCCCTCTACCCCTCCCCTACCCACCCCCTGTCTTCCCAACCTCCCCATATTCCTAGCAGCACCTACGGTGCACTACTTCCGGGTCCCCAATCCGGGATCGCAACCAGTCCAACAATGTATATTTATATGTCCCCCTTCCACCTTACAGGGTTCACAAACAGCATAACAACTATCAACATAACAACCTCAGAACTTAAATTTCAATTACAAATTATCACGAGTCTTCTCGCCTTTACTCCTCCTCCTCCTTCAGTTTCGAAGATCACTCTATATTCCTTCTAGAGCCCTGTTCATGTATTTCCAGATGTACTTGGCCTAAACTTCTCCAGCCGATCCACAAATGCTTGAGCAGCTTCTACAGTGTCACAGAACCGTACTGTACCATTATACTGGATTCTTAATTTAGCCGGGTACAATAGACTGAACCAGATCTGCATTTTATGTAGTCGCCCACAAACTGGCGAGTATTGTTTGCGTTGGAGGGAGACTTTAGTAGAATAATCTTGAAAGCACAGTATCTTATGCCAGTCTACCTCCAGCATTTCCCCTTTCCGAAGAGCGGCTAACACGTCCACCTTGTGCTGATAATGGAGCAGTCTCAAAATGACCACTCTAGGTCGGTGTGTTGGTCTCCTTCTTGGGCCCAGGCGTGTGCTCGTTCTATTTAAGTGGCCCCGTCATACTCTGATTAGGCAAAATCTTGGCGAGCTATGGTTCCAAAAACCCTCTCAGTTCCGCGTCCACTATTGATTCTGGTATTCTTACCAGCCGGAGACTGTTCCTGCGAGAACGATTCTCCAAATCTTCCACTTTATCTTCTAGTGTAGAGACCATTTTTTGGAGATGTTCAATTGACTTTGAGGCCTCTTGCGAGGAAGTTTCCACTTCCCCCAGTCGTTGTTGGACCTCCTGGAACTCGTTAGTAAAAGTAGTGATTCTTTGATCCATTCCGTCAAGCTTGTCTATGATTTGTTGTAACTTGTGGCTCATGGTTTCTTCCACCACCATTTTTACCTCTGTAACAATTTCTGAGGCCCAGGCAGAGCTCACCGATGGTGATGATGGAGAACTTTTTTCCGCCATCTTTGTACCCCTGCTCTTATATTTGTCCAGGTCTTTCTTGGAACTTCTAGTCGCCATGCAAGAGTACTGAGGGTATCTATGATCAGGTCAGCAGATTATGAATACTTTGTTCTGCCCCAGATTCTCAGCTGCTGGATTGAACTGTCCATATATTTATATTTTGCTGAGTACTGTTTCAATGCTGTATAAATGCTCACTCGAGGCTGTTATATTTTAAATCCGACTCCCAATCACAGTCAGTCAAAGGCTCTGCTCATTTGCAGGCCACTGCTTGTGCTGACGGTAGATCCCACCTAACTAGCAGCTTCTTCCACTTTTGTTAAGCGCTCCTGTGATCGTTTGCAAGGACGAATTCTGATGCCGTTATACTGGCTGACTCGTGCCTCTCCTCCCCCATTCAAACGCTCATTCTGATACAAATGCGTTCTGGTGTCCCCCACTCTGCGAGTCCCACTCATGAGCCCACACTCCTCCTCACCTCGTCCGCCTGCTCATACCTCCGATGCCATCACCTGCTCTGGGTCCCTCTGGTAAGAGTTTTCCACCTCCCCCCCCCCCCCCCCCCGAGAGCGTCACTTGTATCGGGTCTGTTGGTTATCTCCTTCCTGGGATTCTCTCCAGTTACTGCTCTGTGCGGCTCCACGCAGATGCGGGCGGGCGTGAGCGCACTGGATTTCTCCGTTCCGTCTGTTCAATTCGGTATTCGCGGCACTCAATCTTACTCGTTTAACATTCTGTGGCTGGGGGACACCTTCTCCACCATATTTTAGGGGTTGGAAATACTTTTTCTGGCTGGATCCCCGATCGTCGCCCCAAAAAACAACAAGGCAAACGATCTGCAAAATCCAATATGGAAAAAGAAGCCAGCAGATCAATATAACATCAGAAATATTTTATTGAAGATACCGTATGTATTTCCCAAAAAACACCAAGGCAAACAATCTGCAAAATCCAATATGGAAAAAGAAGCCAGCAGATCAATATAACATCAGAAAGATTGTCGCCTTCAGGAGCTCACTGTGCGGCGGCCATCTTGACCGGCAGCTCCACCGGAAGCTGAGCCCTGACTTAAAAATACCAATGTTTGAACTGTTCTCCAATAAAGGGGGGTCATTTACTAACAGTTAACACCCTTATTGTAAGCTACTTAGCGCAGGGCCCATAGAAATAAACTGTGCCCTGTGGCAGATAAAACACGATAATGCTGCCATTGTTCATTAACTGTTAGTAAATGACCTCTACAATGTATACATCACTACATACTTTTAAGTAGAAACTGAAAAAACTGATAGTGTATAGTATTTTTTCCTTTCTTGTTCTGCCGGTCAACAAAGTATAATAAAATAAGTGTTCAATTATCCTAGTTTTTATCCATAGTTTTACAGTATACTGAGCTCTATAGGTTCAGTAGTAAATGTTTAGTTTATAGAGGACAGGACTGAAGCTTCTAAACTTGTGGGTAGGTTACAATAATTATAGTCAGATGATATTAAAACAGCTTACAGTCTAGGATGTTGACTTGAATTGGATTTAGTAATATCACTGTTAAAATATTAAATTTCAGTACTGTTGTAATGGTTTAATAAGATCTGTTGAATGGTACTTTAGAAATGACAGAGGTAAAATACAGGTATATTTTAATTTTGGCCTCTGATACAAATATTTATGAATTATTTTATATGCTTGAGCTGCCAAATCTCATTCTTTCTTTCTTTGCTACAGATGCTAATGTGTTTTCCACTTTTCTTCAAGTGATTGCTTTCCTTAACTACATATTAGTGGATTGACTTTTGATCACACCTACAGTGTTTCACTAGTGAAAAAATGTGTATGGCTTAGAACTCTGATCCTCATTTATCATAATTTCTTAGACACATCATTGGGAAACAGGTCACCTTTTTGGGGGAATGCAACACTTGTTTCTCGGCCTTCACAAATATGCAAATTAGATACACCTGATGCAAACCCACTCTATTAGCATCCTGGATTCAGTCTTGTGGGGAACTTCTTTCCACCAACAGTTCCTACTACTACTACTACTACTATTTAACATTTCTAAAGCGCTAATAGGGTTACGCAGCGCTGTACAATTTAACATAGGACAGTCCCTGCTCAAAGAGCTTACAAATTTAACATAGGACAGTCCCTGCTCAAAGAGCTTACAATCTAATGGACAAATGTACAGTCAAGTCAAGTAGGGGCAGTCAAATTGGGGCAGTCTAGATTTCTTGAGAGGTATAAAGGTTAGGTGCCGAAGGCAACATTGAAGAGGTGGGCTTGAGCAAGGATTTGAAGATGGGTAGGAAGGGGGCTTGGCGTAGGGGCTCAGGAAGTTGGTTCCACGCATAGGGTGAGGCGAGGCAGAATGGGCGGAGCCTGGAGTTGGAGGTGGTGGAGAAGGGTACTGAGAGGAGGGATTTGTCCTGTGAGCGGAGGTTTCGGGCGGGAACGTAAGGGGAGATGAGGGTGGAGAGGTAATGAGGGGCTGCAGACTGAGTGCATTTGTAGGTGAGAAGGAGAAGCTTGAACTGTATGTGGTATCTGATCGGAAGCCAGTGAAGCGACCTGAGGAGAGGGGTGATACGAGTATATCGGTTCAGGCGGAATATAAGACGTGCAGCAGCGTTCTGAATGGATTGAAGGGGGGATAGATGGCTAAGTGGGAGGCCAGTGAGGAGAAGGTTGCAGTAGTCAAGGCGAGAGGTAATGAGAGAGTGGATGAGAGTTCGGGTGGTGTGCTCAGAGAGGAAAGGGCAAATTTTGATGATGTTAAAGAGGAAGAAGCAACAGGTCTTGGCTGTCTGCTGGATATGTGCAGAGAATGAGAGGGAGGAGACGAAGATGACTCCGAGGTTGCGGGCAGATGAGACGGGGAGGATGAGGGTGTTATCAACTGAGATCGAGAGCAGAGGTGGGCTTTGGTGGAAAGAGGATAAGCTCGGTCTTGGACATGTTCAGTTTCAGGTGGCGGTTGGACATCCATGCAGCAATGTCGGATAAGCAGGCCGATACCTTGGTCTGGGTCTCCACGGTGATGTCTGCTGTGGAGAGATACAGCTGGGTGTCATCAGCATAAAGATGATACTGGAAACCATGAGATGAGATCAGTGAGCCCAGGGAAGAGGTGTAGATTGAAAAAAGAAGGGGTCCAAGGACAGATCCCTGGGGAACTCCAACAGAGAGCGGGATGGGGGTGGAGGAAGAACCATGAGAGTGTACTCTGAAGGGGCGGTGAGAGAGATAGGAGGAGAACCAGGAGAGGACAGAGCCCTGGAACCCAAATGAGGACAGTGTGGCGAGAAGTAAATCATGATTGACAGTGTCAAACGCGGCGGATAGATCAAGGAGCAGTAGTGGCCTCTGGATTTGGCAAGGAACAGGTCATTACAGACTTTAGAGAGTTCTGTTTCTGTCGAGTGTAGAGGGCGAAAACCGGATTGAAGTGGATCGAGGATGGTCGGAGAGGAAATCAAGGCAGCGGCTGTGAACAGCGCGCTCAAGTAGTTTGGAGAGGAAGGGTAGGAGGGAGATGGGGCGGTAGTTGGAGGGACAGGTAGGGTCAAGTGATGGTTTTTTGAGGAGAGGTGTGACTACGGCATGCTTGAAGGTGTCAGGGACAGTTGCAATGGAGAGAGAGAGAGAGGTTGAGGATATGACAGATGGAGGGGGTGACAGTATGAGAGATGGTGTTAAGTAAGTTGGTGGGGAAGGGATCAGAGGAACAAGTTGTGCATTTTGAGGAGGAAAGAAGGCGGGCAGTTTCCTCCTCGGTGATAACAGGAAAGGAGGAGAAAGAGTTGGTTGGTTGGTTGAGGGTTGAAGAGAGAAGAGGAGGAGGTGGCTTGGTAGTGAATTCAAGGTTGATCTTTTGCACCTTGTCGCGGAAGTAGTCAGCCAGTGATTGAGGAGACAGTGGGGGGGGGGGGGGGGGGGGGGGGGGAGCGGAGGCACTTTGAGGAGGGAGTTAAGGGTGGCGAAGAGACGACGAGGGTTGGAGCTGAGAGAATTGGACAATTGGGTGTAGTAGTCCTGTTTGGCAAAGAATAGGGAGGACTGGAAGGAGCCAGTTCCTCTGGCTTTCCTCAACTGAGCCCACTTATTTGGGAGACCTGGGTCTCAGTTTAAAACCGCCTCCTCCCCTGGACAGGACTTTCCACTCTCACTGTAACTTTACAGTCCTATCCTCCACTCCATGGCTGTTAGTCCAGTTCAATTAGTATGCAGTTTCCTCTGGCCCTATGTTCCTTCCACATCGGCTTCTACAATAGTTATTGGCTCCATTACTACAATATCCATAGCAAGGTAAGTACCTTCTAGGTTTTTAGAGGGATCGTCTCTCTCAGCTTCCAGGTGGTCTCCTCCAGCAGGTCTGTCACTTGTCCTTCTGGCTTCAGGCTCCATCCGTTCAGGTCCCCATTTCCTCTACTTCATTCTCTTCTTGGAGGGTGCTCTTTGTAGGGTGGCTAATAATCCTCCCCACCTCTTTAGGCCCCTCCCCTTGGCTCTGGAAGGGTCCGGAACCTTCTCCCGGGTGATTTCTCTCTTAAAGGAGAAATCTCCTTCTATGGGTCCTCCCTGACCTCTATATGTCTGGCCTTTGCTAGAGCTCCCTCTCGTGGCTCCTTCCCTGTATTTCACCGGTGTCCCCATTGGAGCGCCCCCTAGTGGCCAGTTCCTGGCATTTTACAGGGTTTTCACTACAGAAGCACCCTCTGGTGGAATCTTTAGGGTAAGACAGTCCTGTGTTTATCACACTTACCTTGATATACCACTGAAAAGGCAGAAGCTAAATCAAAAGAAAACAATGGCTCCTGAAATGTTGAGGAACTGGGTTACAATTCATGACCTGTACTTAAGTTTTCTTAAGGAACTTTATGGAATACGAAGTTGGGCATAATCATTAATCTACACACTTGAAAAGCTGAGAAAATATAATACTGAAAACACTTTTTTCTTAGAATCCGGACTTGCCTAACTGGCCTGTTTTTAAGAGGCTTTCTCAGGTGCCACAATGTTCTCATGTAAACATTTTTTGTGATTTCATTACACTTAAATGAAAAATGTATACATGTTCTGTATGTGTGTGTGTGTTTTTGTTTTTTTGCTGTTTTTTTTTTGCGTAATTGTTAATACTCCGAGGGTGGTGATTCCAAATTTTGCAGTAGGGTTTTTTGTTTGTTGTTGTTACCTAATTGATAGTTAGAGGGGAGTGGACCAATGACTCCAGGGAGACGGGATACTGATGTACTAAGTACCGCTTTATTCACAGACTCGACACAGTACCGTGTTTCGGCCACAGGCCTGCCTCAGGAGTCTTGAAGGTCAAACGGTCTTCAAAAAGACCTTTGAAGATTTATAACCCGTTCTTAAAACGTCTCTCTATAGTCTGTTGGAAACAAAACAGTGCGTAACTGCTAGTCGGTTGTAACCAAAAACAGCGTGTAGCTGCTTGTCAGGAAATCATATACACTTAGCCATCTCTCTCTTCTTCAATCTGTTCAAAATTCTGCTGCACGACTAATATTCCGCCAGGGTTGTTATGCTCATATTAGCCCGCTTCTCAAGTCACTTCATTGGCTTCCTATCCATTTCCGAATACAGTTCAAACTCCTCTTATTGACCTATAAGTGCATTCACTCTGCAACTCCTCAGTACCTCTCCACTCTCATCTCTCCCTACATTCTTCCCGGGAACTCCGTTCACTGGGTAAATCTCTCTTATCTGCACCCTTCTCCTCCACCGCTAACTCCAGATTCCGTTCCTTTTATCTTGCTGCACCATATGCCTGGAATAGACTTACTGAGCCGGTATGTCAAGCTCCATCTCTGGCCGTCTTCAAATCTAAGCTAAAAGCCCACCTTTTTGATGCTGCTTTTAACTCCTAACCCTTATTCACTTGTTCAGAACCCTTATTTTATCATCCTCACTTTAATATTCCCTTGTTTGTCCTGTTTGTCTGTCCTAATTAGATTGTAAGCTCTGTCGAGCAGGGACTGTCTCTTCATGTTCAAGTGTACAGCACTGCGTACTGTGAGCACTCTGGAGTGTTGGGGTGGGGGAGGAGTATATGGGGCTCTTATTTATTGCTTTACTTTGCTGAACAGAGAGGAGGAGCAAGATAGTGGGGCAATGTTGGACTGGGGCAGAGAGAGCGAGGGGGTTATAAGTCAAAATAAAAATAAATATTGTTTCATGCAGATCCTTTTGTTCAAACATAACTAAATGGGCTACAAGCCCCTAATGCAGTCCATTGGTTTTCTTATATTTTGCCTTTTCTGATCAGGGAGAAGGGGCAAGACAGTGGGGGAATATTGGATTGGGACAGAGAGAGAGAGAGAAAGAGAGAATTTTATAAGTCAAAATAAATATTTTGTTTCATGCAGATCTCTTTTGTTTAACATAACTAAATGGGCTATAAGCCCCTAATGCAGTCCATTTGTTCTTGTGAGGAGTTACAGTTTTAACTACATAACTACTACTAAAATTCTGAATCCCAATTCACATAGAAGTGTAAGTACAGCCATTTGTTTCTCTATTGTTGGAAGCCTTTGATCTCCCAGGCCTGGTCTGAATTTACAACTTTAAAAAGGTCTGTTCTCTTAGATTATTTAAAGCTTTAACCCTACATTGCCAACTAGTAAGATTGCTGATACACAGGGTGGACTGCAGTGCCACCCAGTGAAATTTTGCCTAACTAGCTTCTGACACAAAGAATGTGTCTTGGTCTAGCAGAGACCTTGGGGATCCCAGTGGTGTGTGGGAGAGGAAACTATAATCCCTCCCAACCAATGAGAAGGCAAAAGTGCAAGAGGTCAAACACTTACATAACACTACTTAAAAGATCCCCTCATGCCACACCAAAGCTACCACCAGCACCCCCAGACCACCCTTGGGAACTATAAGACTGGTGAATGCCAGATCAGATGCAAAGCAATCCTCAGTGATTCATGTCATACATGAACAGCATCTTGACATCCTAGGAATAAGTGAAACCTTGTTAGATGAAAGTGGAGTTTTACCACTGGCTGAACTATGCCCAACAGGTTTCAACATCCAACATCAACCAAGACCAGGAAGACAGGGTGGAGGGGTAGCAGTCTTGATCTGTGATACAATCAAACTGCGCAGAATCTTCATCCCCCAGCTAAATGAATCAGAATTTCTCTTAATCCAGCTTGAAGAGGAGAAACCAATCTGGCTGCTCATGGTATACCGATCACCTCATAACAACACATTATCTGTGCAAGAACTCCTAGACCTGATTACTCAAGTGACCCTGAATTACCCTAGGCTGGTGACCATGGGAGATTTCAATCTACACATCGAAACCCCATAGCACCACAGCTGCCTTTCTGGACACAATGACAGCACTAGGATTTACACAGGTGATCAATTCTCCAACAGACGAAAAGGGTTACATACTAGACCTGGTATTCTACAAAGGGGTTGACATCCCAGAATTCTGGGACAACAGTATTTTGAAATAACACCCCTATCATGATCAGACCATTTTCTAATTACATTTTCCCTAAGTGGCCACCTGAAACAAATGGCACCTCCCAGAGTTTGGAAGGAGATCAGAGACAAAAAAAAAAAAAGATGACTGTTCAGAATTTCCTAGAGGCCTTGGACTATCCACATGTGGATGAAAAAGACAACTACAGTGTCAGAACAGATTGACATTTGGAATACACACTTAGCCAAGACCTTAGAAAAAACGGCACCACTAAAAAAGGTCTTATGCAGCACTAACAAACGATCACCTTTACTCCAGAACTTCAGATCCTTAAATGCGAAGGATGGAAACTTTAAAAGAGATGGCGTAAATCTAGCCTGAGTGAAGACGGGTTAAACTGTAGGAAGCATACAACAAAGTACCACCAAGCCTTAACAGCAACCAAAAAACAATATTTCTCTTAATGCATTGCATAGGCTGCCAATTCAATCAAGCTGTGTTCAGTATAGTAAACAGCCTACTGCAACCCCCACAACAGAACCAGCCTGCCCAGTCTAAACCGAACTACAATGATTTTGCTGCATACTTTTGTCAACAAAATCAAAAAGGCAGTAAATAAATCCTAAGAAAGAAAGAAAGAAAATCCATTACAATCCACTAATTCTGTATGGACTAGACAGTGCATTTTTTTCTAGCAAAAAAGGTGCCGGTACTCAAATGCTAGGCCATCCTTCAGAGGTGGGGTGATCACTGAGGGACCCACCCCACAATAGCCAGGCCCCCTGCAACCAGTCACAGAATCTATGACCAGGCAGAATTGGTGTGTAGAACCTGAGCTCTTTCATTAAAACTTGGGGTCCATGGGTCAATTTTAGCAGACAATGGAAAAGGTGCCAGTGCTCAGTACCCCCAAGTACCTCCTCAAAAAAAGCCCTGGAACTAGATGTCATGTGTTATGCTTCACTATAAAGAATACCCATGGCCTCTCTCAAATAGCATCCCACTCTTACATGTCTGACAACTTCTAAGATGTTCCTAAAAAAAAAAAAATAATAATAATAATAATAAAAGCATAACTGAACTTACCGCTAGGTGCAATGGACTTATTGGTGCTCTGTTGTCTGCATCACTCAACATATCACTACTTGATGTTTCCATTAGCTTTAAGGAAAAAAGATTTCGGTAATAATCCAGAAAATATACTTAAAATAAAAATGAATTAAAATATTGCCCCTCCCCATCAAAGTTTTCCCCCTGTTAATAACTTCTGTAGAGCAGAATTATATCTAGCCTCTAGAAAACGAAAGCTCTTAAAATATAACAAATTTGAACACTCTAAGGTAAATTTATTTTATTTTCCTCTGGATTATCAAAAATAAATAATGGTGCAATGGTGTCTATGGAGAAGATTGAACTTAAAATCTGCCTTGGGCGAGTCTTTTCATAAAGGCAGTCAATAAAAATCAATAAATAAGAGGTCTTATTACTGAGATGCACTAACTGATTTAGTACATGCTAAATGCTAAGCAGGCTGGAAGATCGCGTCCTGACAGGAGCAGGAGAGAGAAAACTCCAGCACCAGGCCCCCCCTTAGAGGCTGGGGAGGAGCAGACACAGAGCTTTGAGGCCTCTGGTTTGGCAAGTGGGGGTCACTAAGTCCTGCCAGCAGAAGCCTTCCTCCAGCACTGTTCTCCGTCGCATTGCCTGCCCTGCAGCTGATTTTCCCCTCACGTTGTGCAAGCAGCCGCAGGGCAGGCGATGTGGTGGAGAACAGTGCTAGAGGAACGCTTCTGCTCGCGGAGCTTAGAGACCCCTGCCAGCCAAGGTATGTGGAGTTGCGGAGGGGGAAAGGGAGGTGGGGCAAAATGTGCCCCCACACCCCAATTTTTGTAGTATGGCTGCACAGTGATCTGGGGGGGGGGGGGCGATGGTGGCAGTCCTGGGGGGGGGGGGGCCGGCAGCAGCGGCCCTGCCCCAGGCCCGGCTCAGTCCCTCGACGGGCCTGATGCTAAGAAGCCCATAAATATAAAATGGGGCTTGTTAGCATATACCCCTGGATTCTATATATGATGCCTAAAAACCTGCCTGGAAACCAAAGCATATTTTTTTTTGTTACATTTGTACCCCGCGCTTTCCCACTCATGGCAGGCTCAATGCGGCTTACATAGGGCAATAGAGGGTTAAGTGACTTGCCCAGAATCACAAGGAGCTGCCTGTGCCTGAAGTGGGAATTGAACTCAGTTCCCCAGGACCAAAGTCCACCACCCTAACCACTAGGCCACTCCTCCACTTCTAATCAGCACTGTTAATTGGATGGTAACAAGCAATTATCAGCACTAACTGACATTGAGATTTACGCATACAGCTCACTAAGAGGCATATTTTCAAAGTACTTAACCTTCCAAAGAAACCTATGGAACTTTGAAAGGCTAAGTGCTTTGAAAATATGCCTCTAAGTGTACTCTATAATGTAGTTCACCTAAATTCTAAGTCACATAGTTGAAGGGGAGAGAGCCGGGGCGGGACATGGGCGTTTCTAAAATCCATATTTATTATTATAGAATATACATGATCTGTGCCTAATTTAGGCGTTGGGATTTACATCAAGTAAAACGTGGCATAAATGGCCGTGTGGCGAGGTACTTGGCTTATCACGCAGAAATGTAAGCCTTATTCTATAAAATATAGGCATGCTTTAGAGAATGCACCTAGCTGTATTTTTTTCTGTGTGGAATTTTCAGGTGCCATATACAGAATCTAGCCCTTAGCCCACCTTAGTAAAAGAACCTCTAACAGAGATGCTGATGACCAAAGGCATTTATCAGGTTAACAGCAGCTGTTATCTGGATAAGTGTCCTAGGCAGTTATATCTGTGCATTTACATCAGCACTATGATCTCCGTTATTCATATAGATATCCAGATAACCTTAGTGCAGTAGAAAGGCTGTCCTAAATTTATCTAGGTAACAGATTGAACATCGCAATTACTGTACAGCAGTGGTGTGGTGCTTGCTGCTCTAAACGTATATTCAACACCACTTGCTATTTGGATAGCAGCGCTGAATGTATTCAAATAATTTAAACACAGCAACCAATGTTTAAAAAAAAATGTTGACTGCAGTGTTTAAATATTGGTCTGAGATTTTTTTTCCAAACATTATGCAATATTCATAAAGAATTATTCAGCACTACAGAACCTACCTAACTGACTTTAGGAAGTATTTGATTCTTCTATACTTAAAGCTCTAGACTAAGCATTTTTATTTACAAATATTTATCATTTTTATTATGACAATGAAACTAAGCACACTTACTACATCTAGAGGAGTTTCTCTTGCAATCTGAAATAAAAACATTTTTGCATTGTGAAATTTGAACAATCAATAGCCATTACAAATTTAAAAGGTATTAGAGATCTAAACTCTATTAGGAGTATTAAAATATTGCAAGCCAAAAACGTCTTATAAGGCATAACTTCATAATCATAAAATGCTTGCATCAATGCCTTATTCATCCTCACAGTCATAACTCATCATTGAGCTCTTTTTTGTCTAATCTCTGCTGCCACAATATCACTCTAGGTGAAAGAGGTCTTGCATTTCAAAGAGCTACTTATAGTTTAACATTTGATCCACAATCAAACCCTTCATGTTGCTAATTTCTGTAATGAAAAGCATTAATGTAGATGGCAATCTGAGTAATTTCAGTCTTAAAAAAAATTGGCCATGCAAATTGGCTACCTGCAAATTTCTCACTATACTTCTAGGTAAAAGTATGAACATAGTTCCTAACCTGCTTTAAAGAGGAGTGATACTGAGGAGAAAGCCACAGTTTTGGATATTCATCATAACTATATGCCTTATTTTAGTTTAAAAAAAGTACCATAGACAAAGCAGTTGCAAGCCTTTGTGAATACTTTTCCCTTTGGCAAATTTTCCAAGTGAAAAGTATACACACACATTCACTTTGAAAACTGGAAGACTTGTACAAAGACTATAAGTAAAAAAGCATTCATAGACAAGCAGTTTGAAAATTGGCCTCATAATGCTAAGTAGCAATAGAGAGTTGCAAAACAAAGATTTCCAATCATTTTCTAAAAATCAACAGTCTGAGAAAAAAATAAAAACAGTATTCCATAATACATGATGACATAAAAAGACTAGTGACCCATCCAATCAGCAAGTTATTTGAATCCATGGTGTAACTGATTATAAGATCACTCATTATCCAGGACAGGTTGTCATTTTCCTCATCCTCTAAGGCAAAGAAGCAAACAAAACCTGCCACTAAGTTTATACACGGCACCACACCCTTTCCATGTTTAATCGCACAGCTCTACAATAATTTAAATAGCTCTTTAACAGTGGCCACTGTCAGACTCCTAGGCCACTTGTGTAGCCTGCCAGCAGATCCAGTAAAATAAGGGGAAATGGGACTTGATACACCACCTTTCTGTGGTATTTTGCAACTACATTCAAAGCGGTTTACGTATATACAGGTACTTATTTTGTACCTGGGGCAATAGAGGGTTAAGTGATTTGCCCACAGTCACAAGGAGCCGCAGTGGGAATCGAACCCAGTTCCTCAGGATCAAAGTCCGCTGCACTAACCTAAGCATCTTTGCTTCTACTAGTAATAAGTTAAACTAAAGGATGCACCTCCCCCTCCCCTTTCAGTGAGGTGTGTAAGAATGGCATCTGAAACAGATGTTTGGTATGGTTTGATGATTTCACCTTCGTGAAGTTTATCCCCTAGGCTTAATGACTAGTCTCAGGTAAACTGCAAAAGTACCAGTGATTAAAGTGCTCTGTGCATTTCAAGTACAGAATTGATAGCCCAGCAAATCACTGCAGAACAGGCAAGAGTGGCATCTGAAACAGAGGTTTAGCACAGTATGATGATGTCACTAAGGCTGGAGCTTACCATTTCTAGGCTCAATGATTTTATATCACAAAATATGAACTAAAACAGAATCATATCTTAGCTGCCAGAAAATTCTTACCAATTCAAGACAAAGGCGGTGGCCATAAGCAGCAGAATAATGAACTGCATTGTAACCTTGTTTGTCTCGGATCCCAGGATTTGCATCATTTCTTAGTAAGTATTCCAAGCACCTACATGAAGTTTATCAAAATGTCATTTTTATTAGGTTTTGAATTAGTGTAAGAATTACAGAACATAACTTTCAACAAAATTCAAATGCAAACAATGTCACCTAAAATCTTCCTTCCTTCCCTCCCACTCTGAAGTTTAAAAGAAATTTAAATTAAGTACTACAGGCAGTTGAATTGAACTAACACACTTAGCAGAATAAAGGGAACATAAATAGTAATGCCATAAAATTCCTGGTAGAAAAGGTAGAACCACTTACCTGTAGCAGGCATTCTCCAAGGACAGTAGGATACCAGCCCTTACCAGTCTATTTACTTATTACATTGTAAGCCGCCTGGACAGTCTCTAATAGGCGGGATATCAAGCTAGAAGCTATACAAGTGAGCAGAATTAGTATAAACAAGGGATTCCAGAAGGCTCTATTAAGCACATACAAAAACCTCAAAATCAGTGTGGTTTTGTGGAGCCACCTCAGTTCAATATAAAGCTAATACTAGGCAAAGCCAACATCTAGGGGAATTTGTGAGGGCTGTTATCCCACTGTTTGACAGGTAAACAATGTACCATTTTCTGAGGACAAACAGGATAGTAGTCTGCAAATGTGATCCCTAGTTACAGAAAATGGAAAGAACTCAGGAGACCTTTTACTAAGCCGCATAGGCACCTACATGTGCCAATTCGGAACTACCATCCAGCTACTGCGTGGCCTAGGTGGTAATTTCATTTTTTTACGCATGTCCAGTATGCGCGCCGGACAATTTTCTGCATGTGGTGCTAACCGGGCAGTAATCATCGTGTACAATCACTGATAATTACTGCCCTGTTAACGCATGAGACCTTACCGCTTAGTGAATAGATGGTGGTAAGATCTCAGGCCCAAAACGGATGCACGCCAATTTTTATTTTGCAGCACGTCCATGTCTGGCCCCCCCTGCCCAAAGGCCTTTTTTTGCAGGTGCGCTGAAAATTGGACATGCGCGCATCCAATACAAGTATCTACACTCAGCGCAGGCCATTTTTCAGCACACCTTAGTAAAAGGACCCCACAATGCCAATGGGTAAAATCAATATGATTTTGATGGCAGCAGGCCATTTTTATGACATTTTTTTTAAATGAAGGACCCTATACATTTTTAAAACATGAGCCCTGGGAGGATGAAGGTGGATACTAAACTGCATAAGATTCTACAGGACAGAGTAACCAAATCTAATGATGCGGGGAAAGTCTCCCATCTAAACAATAATGGGATGTGCATGTGTGAACACAAATCCATGTTGCAGTCTTGCTGAACTATTCAGTGAAGATGGCATCAGGTGGGTTATGAGAATGTCATGGCTCTATTATTATGAGCTTTGATATGCCCTTCCAGAGTTGAGCCCACCTGGGGATAAACAAAAAAGATATAATCTATCTAATAAAACAATATATACGTACCAATGGCAATATCAGATTTACTGGGAACAAAAGAAAAGGTCTGGGAGGACTTTTTAAGGACTTTAGTCCTCTGTAGAGATAAAGCTATGGTTCTTTTGCAATCCAGACCGTGTAAAAGCATGTTCAGCACCAGCAAAACTAAAAACATTCTAGGCTAGTTCCTATCGTGCACAGGAGACTAGTGGCTTAGGAACAATGTTTAAAGTCCTGGGACATAGTGGGTAGCGTCAATAAAAACAAGCCTCATGTACACTGAACTAGAGGTGATACAGAGATGGGTTTCAACCATTTGTATTGCTCGCGTGAAGTGGTTTTCTCTGACTGCTGTCTCTTCTAGCAGTTTATTCCACTACTGCCCTGGTCTACTGTATTGTTCAGTGATGCCAGTTGGTTGCTTGGGGCAGATGCAACAGCTAACTAAACGGTATGCCTACACCAGCAGACTTGGTTTCACAGTGCCTCCAGCCTGTGGTATACCACTGTTTCACCAGCAGGCTATATTCCTCACTTTACATAGCCTGATAGTTTGAGTTGTTGTACAATAGAGGAATGTGTGCAAACAGTCACTGTTCTACAGATGCACAAGTCTCCAGTTTTCTAGAATATAGTTTTATTGGTTGCCTGAAAGGTTGATTCTTCCATTTTATTGGAAGATTATATCACTTCCTTCACAATCTGCTATGCCAACCCTTACCTGCCTGATAGTATGTGATTTTTGTTTCTTGTCTTTTTTTGTAATTGATCAACTTAGCTTTGATTTGCTGACATATTTCTATGAAGACTGGTCCTTTTGTATAATAATTATTACAAATCTATATTTCATCTAGGAAGATTATATGTGACCTTATATTTTTGCTTAGGATAGCTTTTAATTTGTTCTTGTATAGTTTTATAAAGATTGCCCAAACAAATTCTATTATAAGAGGAGGAATATATACTAATTTTAATGTTACTGATTTAATTTTAAATATCTATACCTGAATCATTGATTTATAGTGATGACCAGCCTTCTTCTTAGCCCCATAATGTTTCCCGGTGTTTGAAATGCCTAGAGGGGCATTTTTGATATGAAGTCTAAGTCCAAATTGAGACGTTTTGCCAAAAACGTCTCAAGAAAACATCTAGCTCACAGCCATAACTGAATCTGAAAAACATCTAAATTTCTTGTTTGATTATGATTGTGAGCTAGATGTTTTCATGCTCAACACATCCATCTGTAAGTAACATTTTTAGAAAAATAATCCCAGGGAAAAACGTAGGGAGTTCTGTCTGGCAGCATTCCTAGTGAACTGGCCACACAGACATCTCAGCTGTGCAGAGAGGCAACCTAGTGGTCAGTGCGGTAGACTTCACATAAAGGGACCCAGATACAAATCCCATCTAAACCCCTTCATATTGTATGGTGAGCCCTCCAGGAACAGAGAAAACCTACCGTACCCTAAAAGTCGGAACTGCTCTCTGCTGTGTAGTGCCCCCTTCTGACCTAACTTCTTGCTTCCGCAAGGGTGGGGCACAGCAGAGAGCAACTCCAAGTTTGGGTAGGTGGCCTGTGTGAAATGCTGTCGAAGACCTGGGCAAAGAAAGAATTTAAGGTAGGAGTGCCAGACCTGGGGCCAGAGAAGGGGGTTGATGATGCCTCTGTACTGTACTGTGTACAAACTTGGCATCATCAGGAGGCATACTGGCATTGCACATAATCCAGACCCACATAATAATGGGGTATGTACAGGTGGTGTTACACTGTTATTAGGATTTACGCGCAGTGGTGTGCTGGTAAATGTTTAACAACAGGCTCTCTCCCCGGTCCCCCTCTGCGCCCCCCCCCCCCCCAATTGCAGAGCTGGCTATGGCCGGGGAGAGAGCCTGGAGGGGGGGGGGGGGTGGCAATGTATTCCTCCAGGAAAAAAAATTAAATGATCCCAGGTTCCAATCGAATTCATGTTTAATGTGTGATAAAATGCCATAAATAAATATAAACTTTTAATGTTGAGCACCTGATTCTCAAAGTGAATATATTCCAAACACTATAATGAAAATAAAATGATTTTTTTTCTACCTTTGTTGTCTGGTGACTGTTTTCTGATCATGCTGGCCAAGTATCCGATTCTGCTGCTATCTGTCCTCTTTAACTCCATTTCCAGGGCTTCCTTTCCATTTATTCTTTCCTTTCCTACTTTCTTCTTCATTTTCTGGTCCTCAGCTTCTGCCTATTTTCTTCATCCATGTGCAGTTTTTCTCCTCTCTTCCTTTTCCCTCATCTCATCTCCTTCCTCACTCTTCTCTCCCCTCCATCCATGTCCAGCATTTCTTCTCTCTCCCCTCCTCTGCATGCACCCATGTCCAGCAGTGACCCTCCTCTCCCCTGCATGCACCCATGTCCAGCAGTGACCCTCCTTTCCCTTGTCCTCCAGGCTCCATCCACCCATGTCCAGCAGTGACCCTCCTCTCCCCTGCCCTACATGCACCCATGTCCAGCAGTGACCCTCCTCTCCCCTGCCCTGCATGCACCCATGTCCAGCAGTGACCCTCCTTTCCCCTGTCCTCCATCCACCCATGTCCAGTAGTGACCCTCCTCTCCCCTGCCCTGCATGCACCCATGTCCAGCAGTGACCCTCCTCCCCTGTCCTCCAGGCTCCATCCACCCATGTCCAGCAGTGACCCTCATATCCCCTGCCCTACATGCCACCCATGTCCAGCAGTGACCCTCCTTCCCCTGCCCTGCATGTCCTCCATCCACCCATGTCCAGCAGTGACACTCCTCTCCCCTGCCCTGCATGCACCCATGTCCAGCAGTGACCCTCCTTTCCCCTGCATGCACCCATACCCAGTGACCCCCCTCCATCCACCCATGCCCAGCAGCGACTCCCTTTTCCCCCCTGCCACCCCCTCCCGAGTTGTTTGGCGAATTCTCCTCCCTCCCTCCCTCCCGATCCGGTCCCTCACAGACCACTTGTTCTTTGAATTCTTCGGGGCAGGCAGTCTTGCCTGCCTGCTTCCAGCGCTGACTGTCCCCCGCTGCCGATTCATGCTTCAAAATGGCCGCTGAGACTTCAGCAGAAGTCTCACGAGGCCACCTCTGGAAGTCTCGGTGGCTATTTTTAAAGCGCGAACCGGCAGCGGGGGACAGTCAGCGCTGGAAGCGGGCAGACAAGACTGCCTGTCCCGAAGAATTCAAAGAACAAGCGGTCGGTGAGGCGGATCCGGAGGGAGGGAGGAGAGCCAGAGCCAGCTCGCTATTTTCAACTACCGGCTCGCAAGCCGGAAGAAAATTTAACAACCGGCTCTTGCGAGCCGGTGCAAGCTGGCTCCAACACACCACTGTTTACGCGCAAATCTGCTCTATGTTATATTCTATTACACGTGTGTCTAAATTTCATGGCATGCAATTCAAAGAGGGTGTGGCCATGGGAGAGATATGAGTCAGTGGCATTCTCACAAATTAGGTGTGATGTTATAGAATACCTGAATGTGTGTGCCTAGCGTTATATCAAGTTTAAAAACAACAACTCTAAACTATAACTGACTTCAGTTGGGCACCAGCATTTACAACAGCTTTAGGCAAACGTAAATGCTCACACTCAAACTTAGGTGTGAAATGTGCACCATGTTAGTACTCTGTACAGGTCGTTGCATGCAGAACGCCCTTTTACAGAATACTAGCTTAGCACGGATCATCCTGGCACCTAACTTTGGGTGCCATTTATTGAATTTCCACCTAAATGTATATTATGATTAATGGTTTTATAAATTATTCCCTAGTTTGCTGTCAAATTGGTGATACCAGATCATATAAACCATTTCAGTATGTTTTTAATCTCTCATTCGCCTTCTTACTAATTTTTATATATCTTTTCAATATATGTTCAACACTTTCTAATTTATGTCACTTGTAATTATAATTTTATTTAAGTTATATAATGGTTTTAATTAGACATTTATGAACAATTTGTTTAGATTTTATTTAGATATTTTTATAATTTTATTCAGATATGTTTTTGATTGTATTAACATAATTTCTATGTGTATTTACTCATCGAATAGTCTTTATGCCCCTGATGCAGCCCATCCTAGGACGAAACATGGCCATATGAGACACTGGCTTGTAAAACCTGTGTGCAGTAGTGATATAATAAAATAGATGATAGACTGCTCCTCTATCATTATATAGGGTTGGAAAAGGGCCTAGAGAGGGGTTGAAGGGCATCATTACGCTGCTCGATGAGTATAGCAGCCTCCTGGATCTTATCGTCAAAGAAATTCTCTCCAGAGCATGGAATGCCGGCAAACTTGTCGTGCACATCACATTTCAAGCCAGTGGCCCTCAGCCAGGCAAGTCTGTGGGCACCAATACTCATGGCAGAAGCTCTTCTTATGATATCAAAAATATCATAGATCATACTAAAGGTCCTGCCTGAAATGAAGGACTGCTTTATACAGCAGCTGGTTCGGGAACCAACAAGGAGAACAATTCTAGACCTAGTCCTTAGTGGTGCACTTGATCTGGTACAGGAGGCAATGTTGCTGGCTCCATTTGATAACAGTGATAATAACAATCAGATTTGATAAAATATCTGGAGCAAATACACACAGGAAATCCAATACATGAGCACTTAACTTTCAAAAAGGAGACTATGATAAAATGAGGAGAACAGTAAACAAAACAACAACTTAATGTAGTTTGTTCAGTGTTAGTGACTGTTATTAGGTTTAATGATTGGAGAGTGATCTTTTGTACTGTTGAAGGATGGCCAGATTTATCAATAAAAATTATAAATTTCAAAAAACAAAACAAAACAAAACAAAACAACAACTTACAGAAGCTGCAAAGGTCAAAAACTTACATCAGATAAGAATGTTATTCAAAAATATCTGGAAGCCCAGACTAGATACATTCCAAGTATTATAAAAGGTGGAAGGAAAGCCAAACAGCAGCCAGTATGGTTAAAAAGCAAGGTGAAGGAAGCTATTAGAGCTAAAAGAACAACCTTCAGAAAATAGAAGAAGGATCAAACTGAAGATAACAGAAAACAGCATAAAGAATGGCACATCAAAAGCACAGCGCTAATAAAGGCAAAGAGAGATTTTGAAAAGAAGATTGCGTTGGAGGCAAAACAAACACGCATAATAAACACTTTTTTAGGTATACTAGAAGGAAGAAGCTGGTAAAAGAATTGGTTGGACTGCTAGATGACTGAGGGGTAAAGGGAGTACTCGGGGAAGACAATGCCATAGACTAATGGATTTTTGCTTCGGTCTTCACGGAGGAAGATGCCAGAAATGGTACCAGAAATGGTAGCAAATGCTGATGAGTCAGAGAAACGGAAACAAATCTCTGTAAACCTGTAGACGCAATTGGGCAATTTGATAAATTAAAAAGTAGCAAATCACCTGGGTCTGATGGTATACATCCCAGAATACTGATAAAATTGAAAAATGAACTTGAAGAGCTATTGTTAAGTAATGTGTAATGCTAATTTTTTTAAAAAATGGTTCTGGGGTGATCTGGGAAATTATAGACCCGTGAGCCCGACATTGGTGCCAGGCAAAATGGTAGAGACTATTATAAAGAACAAAACTACTGAGCATATACACAGGCATGGATTAATGAGACAAAGTCAACATGAATTTAGTAAAAGGAATCTTGCCTCACCAACCTAATACATTTCTTTGAAGGGGTGAATAAACATGTGATATGAGCCGGTCGATATTGCGTATCTGGATTTTCAAAAGACATTTCACAAAGTACCTCATGAATGACTCCTGAGGAAATCAGAAAGTCATGGAGTAGGAGGAAGTGTTCTACTGAGGATTAAGAATTGGTTCAACGATAGAAAACAGAGTAGGATTAAATGGTCAGTATTCTCAATGGAGAAGGGTAGAGAGTGGAGTTCCTCAGGGGTCTGTGCTGGGACTGCTTTTTAACATATTTATAAATGATCTAGAGATGGGAATAACTAGTAAGGTAATTACATTTCCCAATGCTACAAAGTTATTCGAAGTTGTTAAATCACAAGAGGATTGTAACAAATTGCAAGAGGACCTTACAAGACTGGGAGAATGGGCATCCAAATGGCAGATGACAGTTAATTTGAGCAAGTGCAAAAGAGGAACCACAACTATATCTATATGATGCAAGGTTCCACACTAGGGGTCACTGCCCAGGAAAAAAACCTAGGTGTCATTGTTGATGATACGTTGAAACCCTCTGCTCACTGTGCAGTGGCGGCTAAGAAAGCAAATAAGTACATAAGTAATGCCACACTGGGAAAAGACCAAGGGTCCATCGAGCCCAGCATCCTGTCCACGTCAGCAGCCAATCCAGGCCAAGGGCACCTGGCAAGCTTCCCAAACGTACAAACATTCTATACATGTTATTCCCGTAATTGTGGATTTTTCCCAAGTCCATTTAGTAGCGGTTTATGGACTTGTCCTTTAGGAAAGCGTCTAACCCCCTTTTAAACTCTGCCAAGCTAACCGCCTTCACCACGTTCTCCGGCAACGAATTCCAGAGTTTAATTACGCGTTGGGTGAAGAAAGATTTTCTCCGATTTGTTTTAAATTTACTAAACTGTAGTTTAATCACATGTCCCCTAGTCCTAGTATTTTTGGAAAGCGTGAACAGATGCTTCACATCTACCTGTTCTACTCCACTCATTATTTTATATACCTCTAACATGTCTCCCCTCAGCCGTCTCTTCTCCAAGCTGAAAAGCCCTAGCCTCCTTAGTCTTTCTTCATAGGGAAGTCGTCCCATCCCCGCTATCATTTTAGTCGCCCTTCGCTGCACCTTTTCCAATTCCATTATATCTTTCTTGAGATGCGGCGACCAGAATGTTAGGAGTTATTAGGAAAGGAATGAAAAGTAAAAACTGAAAATATCTGCCTCGACCGCACCTCAAATATTTTGTGCAATTCTGGTCACCACATCTCATAAAAGATATAGTGGAATTAGAAAAGGTACGGAGAAGAGCAACAAAAATGATAAATGGGATAGTACAACTTCCCTATGAGGCTAGGACTCTTCAGAGACAGCTAAGGGGAGATATGATAGAGGTCTATAAAATACTAAGTAGAGTGGAACGGATAGATGTGAATTGCTTGTTTACGCTTTGCAAAAATACAAGGATAGGGGGCATGCAATAAAGCTACTAAATTGTAAATTTAAAACAAATCTGAGAAAATATCACAACATGTAATTAAACTGTAGAATCCATTGCCAGAGAATGTGGTAAAAGCAGTTAGCTTAGCAGAGTTTAAAACAGATTTGGATAATTTCCTAAAAGAAAAATCCATAAGCCATTATTAAGATGGACTTGGGAATATCCACTGCATATTTGTAGGATAAGCAGCAAAAAGTCTGTTTTACTCATTTGGGATCTTGCCAGGTACTTGTGACCTGGATTGGCCACTGTTGGAAACAGGATACTGGGCTTGATGGACCTTTGGTCTACTCCAATTTTGCAATGCTTATGTTCTTAAACTATGCAATTTTCAAACTCCTTCCCTTTGGCTACTAGCCTGTGGAGGTTTTTGGTCTTCTTCCTAGGGAGAGTGTCAGCAAACTTCACTATACTGCACATTATGTTGCATAAGTGCATGCCCATAAAGAGCTGGTGGAATGGTATGCGAGACCTGAACATAGCACTCTGAAAAAATTTCATCCCAAATAATTCCAATGTCCTAGCATCTCTCCCAGGGGGCACCGATGAGTGATCTTGGAATTCTTGGCTCTTATGAGAATGGATTTGACCAATATAGAATGGTGAGGAAACTGTTGCTTCTTCAATTTTGGAGCTTTTTAGACTCTATAGAGTCAACCTTCTTGTAGAGACAGAAAAGGGGGAACCTACATTCTCATCTGAACTTCCTTCAGGATTCTGTGAACAGGCACTGTCACAGCCTCCTTTGATAGGTCGAGGAATTGGATGTTATCCCTGGGTCCCTCCTCTGTCTCTAACTTAAATGAAATGTCACGAGCCATCTCCCTCATGAAACCAATTAACAAGTTTCCTTTGTTGGAGATTTACATCTCTTGTGAGGTGGGGAGGGATCTGAAGAAAAGCCCAGTAACCTCTTCTAGCTCTTCCTCAGAATCCCAAAAATATCCAGGGTCAGAATCACTAAGATACTCCACAGATATTTTGGTTTCTACCAGTCTCAAACTACTGACACAAATGCCAGGCCTTGACAGGGAGTGCTGAGAAACTAAGGATTCCCAATGTCTGGGAACGCTTCCTCCCCGATGCACTAGAAACAAACACTAGGGTGGATAAAATTGACTTTCAAGCCACTTCGATGCCTTGGTTTTGCACAAAGGAGTGTCCCATATTCACTTCAAACTTCTGCATGAGCTACTCTTTGGCCTCAACAGAGGTGGGGGTGTCACATTAGGGGTACCCACATCCTCCTGAGTTACTTGGGATATATTACAACCAGTGTCTTGGGTCTTCAGACTGTCATATCCTCTCCGATGCCACAAAGGAAAAGTGGTCCTCATGTCATAAACCTCTTGGTGCCTCAATGCTCTCAGTGTTGTGCTCTAAAGAGAGATGATGTTGAGACAACCTAAACTCCACTGGACTGAGCATCAATGAAGATGAGAATGCATCCTTCATCTTTGTCAGGCAGGAATTAGAAGATGACTGAGCACAGACTGTCATATCCTCTCCGATGCCACAAAGGAAAAGTGGTCCTCATGTCATAAACCTCTTGGTGCCTCAATGCTCTCAGTGTTGTGCTCTAAAGAGGGATGATGTTGAGACAACCTAAACTCCACTGGACTGGCATCAATGAAGATGAGAATGCATCCTTCATCTTTGTCAGGCAGGAATTAGAAGATGACTGAGCACTGATAAAAGGCCATCAGGATCAATGTAGAAGATGATAGACACATTCTCAATGTTGATACATCCCCTGTGTCCTATGCAGCTCCAGAACCCACTGAGGCCAATGCTGTTGTCGATGGACCAGTCTTATCAGCGCTGAAAAGCTTTTCCTTCTGTATTTCCCTACCATGAATCCTCTTTTTGAGATCTAGGAATATAGCATACAATGAAAGAGGTCATATTTGGGTTCCCAGTCACTGCAGGCACCAATTGTGAGTATCTATTATGGATATGGTCCTGATGCACCAGGTGCACTTCTTGAAGCTGCTGGTATTCTTCTTAGACATGTCATCTGGAGAAATAGCTGCAATAAAATTAAATTCACCAGATGGAAGCCCAATGCCTAAAAAAAGGACTACACTGGGCTAACGATTTAAAAAGAATTAAAAAAAAAAAAAAACAACCTTGTAAGATGCTGGTAAAACCTACCCAGGGACTTAATGGGGATGGGGGGGGGGGGGGGGGGGTGGAAGACTGCACAACAGCGACAGGACTCACACAGTGAAAAAAGCAAAACAAACAAAAATCACTGGAAAAAGGCTTGATGAGGTGGACGTGACCTGAAACATATTTGTTAGGCTCCGTGGATAACTGAAGACTGAGGGGGTCTGAAAAGTGCTGCTGCCTGCTGGAAAACTAGAAAAAAACATTTTGGGATGAGATTTGTTGACCATCTCATCAGAAATAGTAAAGTTACAGAAGCAAAGTCAGAATTGACTAAACGTAGAATGGAGGAGGAAATCATGAGGAGGACTAGCCTAATGGTTAGTGCAGCAGGCTTTGATTCTGACGATCTGGGTTCAATTCCCACTGCAGCTCCTTGTGACCTGGGCAAGTCACTTAACCCTCCATTGCTCCAGGTAAAAAAACCCCCCAAAAAACCCAACTTAGATTGTGAGCCCTCTAGGGACAAATTACATGCATATAATGTGTACAGCACTGCGTACATGTAGTAGTGCTACAGAAATGATTAGTAGTAGTAGTAGTAGTAGTAGAAATAATCCTACTTGATTTACAACTATTTTGCATTCCATCATAGATCATCCCTTAGCAAAGGTGATTAAATATTAGCTATCTCAAAATAGGAATATACTAGAATTCCTCCAAATTGTGACAGGAAAGCTTTCCTTAAAATCATTCTGTAGTGAAACACTACAGGTTTGTAGCAAAATGCCACCTTCAAATTTAAACACTTTTCCATTTTTTTTAATAACCATAATGTCATTACACTCTCATAACCTTTCTTCTCAATTCACTTCACTGGCTCCCTATCCATTTCTGCATGCAGTTCAAATTTCTCTTGTTGATATTAAGGGATTCAGTCTGGTGTATCAGCATCATAAAATAGTGCTTTTCACTGATGACATCTTATTGTATGTTGAGAACCCTAGACTGACTCTCCAATAATATTGCAAGAGTTCTAGGAGTTTGGCCTTGTAGCTGAGTTTAAAGTCAATCTTGACAAAACTGAATTAATGGGTGTTACTACTGCCCAGGATGAACAGACACTGCTGCAACAATGTTGTAGGCAACTATGGGTATTCGATATTTTAGAGTGCAGATTACCAATTAAAGCAACTGTATTCCCATAAGTATTTTAAGATTTTCCAATATGAATGGATTTAGCTAAGTGAAAAGTGACTGGTTTTCATGGTGGGAGTGCATTGAAGATATCAAAATGAATGCTCTCCCCAGGTTTCTGTTTTTTTTATTTCAAACTTTACCCCTGGAGATACCAAAGTGGGGATTACTTACCAGCTTATTTTCGAAAGAGACGGACGCCCATCTTCTGACACAAATCGGGAGATGGACGTCCGTCTCAAAAACAGGTATAATCGAAAGCTGAATTTGGACGGCCCCAACTGCTTTCCGTCACGGGGACGGGCGAAATTCTCGGGGGCGTGGCCGAACGGTTGCGAAGGCGGGACAGGGGCGTTCCGGGGCGTGGTTAACAGATGGACCTCTGCGCTTGATAATGGAAAGAAGCCCCCGACGAGCATTTAGTCCACACAAAGTTGGTCCTGTTTTTTTCACGACCAAGCTTCCAAAAGTGCCCAAACTGACCAGATGACCACCGGAGGGAATCGGGGATGATCTCCCCTGTCTCCCCCATTGGTCACTAACCCCCTCCCACCCTAAAAAACAAACTGTTTAAATATTTTTTCCAGCCTCAAATACCATACCTAGCTCCATGACAGCAGTATGCAGGTCCCCCCGAGCAATTTTAGTTTAGTTGGTGCTGCGCGGGACCCATGCAGAGAGCAAAAATCAGAAGAAAAAAAAAAACATGCAAGTGCAGTCAGGGACGTCCAAATTAAAACAATAGTAATAGGGGGATTCAAACCAGCCACCTTCTGATTACAAGACTTGTGCTTTAACCACTACACCACTTATTCAGCTGTTTAGACCTCCTTCCCTTTCCATTAAGTCCCTCCAAGTTTCTGTCAGCCAATCACAGCTCGTTTAGCTGACACCAATGTCAGGTAAATGAGCTGTGATTGGCTGACAGAAACTTTGAGGGACTTAATGGAAAGGGAAGGAACATCTAAGCAACTGAATAAGTGGTGTAGTGGTTAGAGCACAAGTCTTGTAATCAGAAGGTGGCTGGTTCGAATCCCCCTATTACTATTGTTTTAATTTGGACGTCCCTGACTGCATTTGCATGTTTTGTTTTTTGGACGTCCCTGACTGCACTTGCATGTTTTTTTTTTCTTCCGATTTTTGCTCTCTGCATGGGTCCCGCGCAGCACCAACTAAACTAAAATTGCTCCAGGGACCTGCATACTGCTGTCATGGAGCTAGGTATGATATTTGAGGCTGGCATAGAGGCATCTCAGGGGGACCAGTGCACTACGAATGCTGGCCCCTCCCACGACCAAATGGCTTGGATTAGGTCCGTTTTTGAGATGGCCGGCAGCGGTTTCGATTATTGCTGAAAACCGCGGACGGCCATCTCTAGGTCCAGCGATCTCACCATTTGTGTCGTCTATCTCTAGAGTTGACACAAATAATAGGATTTCAGCGGGCCGAACCGTATAATCCAAACCAAAGATGGACGGCCATCTCGTTTCGATTTTACAGTTGGCTCCGCCTCTTCGCGGAGCAGTCTCCAGAGATGGACGTTTTTACACATGGGCGTTCGTGTTCCATTATGCCCCTCTTAATCTCCAATGAGACAGTAATACTTTCATGTGGGGTGGAAAATCTCCAACTGTTGTAGCAGTGTGTGGAATTTGGGGGTAGGGCTGGTCCCGATGTGTTATATTATTGGGCAGCCCAATTATGGCAGCTACTAGATTGTGAAATTAATCCAGATATAGCAGGAGTGATGCTGGAGCAAGGTGACTTTTTGTTATTCTCATTGAGACATCTACTGTGGATTTCTAGTCTCTCAATGTAGTATTTGCATTGAGTTTTCAATCCTTTTATGAAACATTTGTTAGAGATTTGTGGAGAAGTTAGAACTAGGTTTGAGAAGAGGTCTCCAGTGCCCTCTTAGCTCCTATTAGATATGAACCCACTTTTTGGGCTGGGTGGGAAGGGAAAGGGTTGATTCATTTTGGGCAATTGCTGGATGTGGGGGAAATATTTACTTTTGAAGAATTTAAGAACACCCATAATTTTACTACTACGGATCTCTTTCCTTATTTGCAAGTCAAATGTTTTATGAGTTCTCAGGGTTGGTTGAGGGATGACCTGGAGGAGAGGGAGCATCTTGAGAACTTGTGGGTGGCTCAGGGGAAACTAAAAGGTCCTATTTCAATTAACTAATAATATCTTAGTGAGAAAGAATTTAAGAAATATAAATTTATGGGAAGGAGATATGGAAGACAGTATTTCATGAAGTCAAAAAAGCCTCTATTTATTTATTAAGGAAAATGAATAAAAAATTGTCACTCATTAGTATTACACAACAGTCAAACTGAAAGCTATGTTTCCAACTAGTGCTACTGATATTTTTTGGAGGTGTTTACAAGAGCAAGGGTCATATTATCATAGTCGGTGGACTTAGGGAAAGTGCAGGCTTACTGGGCTGATGTAACTAAACTAATGGAACGAAGTCTAAGAACTAACTTCTCTTGACCCAAAAGTATGTTTGTTGGGACTGAGTAAAAAGAGGGGATCCAAATGGCAAGTGAGATTTAAACAAATGTGAATGGCAGCAGCTAAATGTGAGATTGCTCCCACTTGGCAGCTATCTAGTGGACCTACGATACTGGACATGAGAGTGCGAGACATTTTCATCACCCTTCTCTGTACCTTTTCTAATTCCACTATATTTTTTTTGAGATGTGGTGACCAGAATTACACACAGTAGTTGAGGTGTTGGAATAAAAATCGATACAAAAAAAGAAAAACCAAAGAAATACATTTCTCTTGCTGACTTCCAAGTAATTTCATTCTGCAGGTCCTCAGTATCTTCCCTCTCTTGTCTCTGCTTACACCCCTCCTTGGGAATGCCGCTTAAGAGGTAAGTTGCTCTTCTTTGTGCCTTCTCCTCCACTACCAATTCTAGACTCTGTTTCCTCCACCTTGCTGAGTCATATGCCTGAAACAGAAATCCAGGCTAAAAGCCCACCTTTTGAGGTTGCTTTTAAATCTTAACCCCGTATTTGCCTGTTTAATACCAATGTTTTAATCATTCCCATAATAAATGAATGAAACCCCCTTAATCTCTTTCTAGTCTAGCTTGAATAGATTTGAGCTCTGTTGAGCTGATATTCTCTCTGTGTGTAGTGCTGCATACATCTAGTAGCACTACAGAAATAAATAGTAGTAATAATATTTGTCTGCAAACTAGCACAGGGACAGGAATGGCCAAGCAGGAAAAAGGAGTACCTCTGTATAAATCACTGGTAAAACCTTATTTGGAGTATTTTGTACAATTCTGGAGACCATATCTTCAAAATGATATTAACAGGATAGAGCTGGTCTGGAAGGTGGCTACTAAAATGGTCAGTGATATTTGTGATAAAGCATCGAGGGACAGACAAAAATTTCAATATGTATACTTTGGAAGAAAGGTGGGAGAGGGGAGGTATGAGACATTTAAATACCTCTATGGTATAAATGCAGAGGCGGTAGACCTCTTCTGATTGAAAAGAAGATCTGGAACAAGAATTGATAGTAATGCGCACAGACTTGGGAGTGATCTAAAGGAATATTTCTTTATGGAAAGCATGGTGGATGCATTTAACAACTTCCCAGTGGAGGTGGAGGAGAGAATCGTTTTTAATTCAAGAAAGCATGGGAGAAGCACAGAGAATCTCTGAAAGAGAGGAAGGGATTGCAGAGCCAAGTAGTTGGTAAGGATGGGCAGACTGGATAGTCTTTATCTGCCATCATTTACTATGATTCTATAGTTGGGACCAAGGGTCAATTTTAGCAGGAAATGGAAAAGGTACCAGTTATTCAGCACTGGCAACTATCTCCTAAAAAAAGTTCTGATAGTCAACAAAAGGTCTGATTTTTTAAAATAATGTCTTCTACGAGAAGATGCTGACAAAAATATTATAGTACCAATACTTGACAGATACCTGGAGAATTGCAATTGGAAAACCTGCATATCAAGAACTCAGTTATTTCACCAGTGCAATGATACATGAAGATCAGAACTCTGGCAAGCTAAAGACTATCTTATGTTGCATTTTTCTGTGAGATAATCTCAATAGAAGAACATAAAATAAAATAGTACACCCAGTTAAACTAATCTGCAGAATTAAAGACAAAAAATACATGAATTTAAATATCAAATTGGAGAATACATTGGACGTACTTGCCATCAGTGTCTGATGCAGCTGCATAATGCATAGGGGAGCAGCCTCTCTCATCAAGGTCATTTACACTAGCCCCAGATCCCACAAGGGCAAATAGGCACTGATAATTACAATTGGCAGCAGCATAGTGCAGTGGAGTTCTGTATTGTGTTGATAAAAAGAGAAAACAGTTCTTACATTACTGTACTACATCATCATAAATTGATTTTTTTGTAAATTATCCCTCAGATTCTATATAGCACGACTTAAGTTGTGCACACAAAAGCAGTCATATTTTGTATTTGCGCACACAACTTAATTAGTTAACAAGCCAATCAGCGCTGATAATTACCAGTTAAGCAATTGACACTAATTTCCATTAATTACAATTTACATGCAGAACTAAGTGCATTCTATAACGTGATGCACGTAAATTCTAAGTTGCATAGTTGAAAAGGGGGCATGGCCATGGGCATTTCTAAAATCTATGTGTGTTATAGTGAATTCCTTCAAAAAGGCGGTAAATAAATCCTAATAAATAAATACACCCAGTTCGCTCCTAATTTAGGCATCAGGATTTATACCAAGTTTTATTTGGCATAACTGCCCTGCATAAATGGACACTCGGCATATTCTATAAACTGTGCAGAAAAGCGAAGTTACTTACCTGTAGCAGATATTCTCCGAGGACAGCAGGCTGATTGTTCTCACATGTGGGTGACGTCCACGGCAGCCCCAGGTCCGGAAAATCTTCCTAGCAACAAAAGTTGATAAAGCCTTCGAGCGTGCGGGTGCGCGCACCGTGCATGTGCAGCCATCTTCCTGCCCGTCGCACGAGAGTCCCGCTTCAGTCAACTTATGAAGCAAAACAAAGAAACAAACAACTCCAAAGGGGAAGCGGGCGGGTTGGTGAGAACAATCAGCCTGCTGTCCTCGGAGAATACCTGCTAAAGGTAAGTAACTTCGCTTTCTCCGAGGACAAGCAGGCTGCTTGTTCTCATATGTGGGTATCCCTAGCCCCCAGGCTTACTCAAAACAACAAACAAGGTCAATAGTGCCTCGCAACGGCGAGGACATAAAAAAGATTGACCTACGAAGAAACATCTGAGAGTGCAGCCTGGAACAGAATAAAAATGGGCCTAGGGGGGTGGAGTTGGATTCTAAAGCCCAAACAGATTCTGCAGCACCGACTGCCCAAACCGACTGTCGCGTCGGCTATCCTGCTGAAGGCAGTAATGAGATGTGAATGTGTGGACTGATGACCACGTCGCAGCCTTACAAATCTCTTCGATAGTGGCTGACTTCAAGTGGGCCACTGACACTGTCATGGCTCTAACACTATGAGCCGTGACATGACCCTCAAGAGTTAGCCCAGCTTGGGCATAAGTGAAGGAAATGCAATCTGCTAGCCAACTGGAAATGGTGCGTTTCCCGACAGCCACTCCCCTTTTGTTGGGGTCGAAAGAAACAAACATTTGGGCGGACTGTCTGAAGGGGCTTGTCCGCTCCACATAGAAGGGCAATGCTCTCTTGCAGTCCAATGTATGCAACTGACGTTTAACAGGGCGGGTATGAGGATGGGTAAAGAATGTTGGCAAGACAATTGACTGGTTCAGATGGAACTCAGACACCACCTTTGGCAAGAACTTAGGGTGAGTGCGGAGGACTACTCTGCTATAGCATGGTCATTACTCCGTCCTCAAACTCCTCGACCTATCCGCCGCTTTTGACACTGTGAATCACAACCTACTTCTCGACACACTGTCCTCTTTTGGGTTCCAGGGCTCCATCCTCTCCTGGTTCTCCTCTTATCTCTCCCATTGCACCTTCAGAGTTCACTCTCATGGTTCGTCCTCCACCCCTATCCCGCTCTCTGTTGGAGTCCCTCAGGGATCTGTCCTTGGACCCCTTCTTTTTTCAATCTACACCTCTTCCCTGGGCTCCCTGATCTCATCTCATGGCTTCCACTATCATCTGTATGCTGACGACACATCATCTGTATGCTTTATCTCTCCACACCAGACATCACTGCGGAAACCCAGGCCAAAGTATCGGCCTGCTTATCCGACATTGCTGCCTGGATGTCCAACCGCCACCTGAAACTGAACATGGCCAAGACCGAACTTCTTGTCTTCCCACCCAAACCCACTTCTCCTCTCCCTCCACTCTCTATCTCAGTTGATAACACCCTCATCGTCCCCGTCTCATCTGCCCGCAACCTCGGTGTCATCTTCGACTCCTCCCTCTCCTTCTCTGCGCATATCCAGCAGATAGCCAAGACCTGTCGCTTCTTCCTCTATAACATTAGCAAAATTTGCCCTTTCCTCTCTGAGCACACCACCCAAACTCTCATCCACTCTCTCATTACCTCTCACCTTGACTACTGCAACCTACTCCTCACTGGTCTCCCACTTAGCCATCTATCCCCCCCTTCAGTCCGTTCAGAACTCTGCTGCACGTCTTATCTTCCGCCTGGACCGATATACTCATATCACCCCTCTCCTCAAGTCACTTCACTGGTTTCCAATCAGGTACCGCATACAGTCCAAGCTTCTGCTACTAACCTACAAATACACTCGATCTGCATCCCCTCCTTACCTCTCAACCCTCATCTCCCCTTACGTTCCTACCCGTAACCTCCGCTCTCAAGACAAATCCCTCCTTTCAGTACCCTTCTCCACCACCGCCAACTCCAGGCTCCGCTCTTTCTGCCTCGCCTCACCCCATGCGTGGAACAAACTCCCTGAGCCCATACGCCAGGCCCCCTCCCTGCCCATCTTCAAATCATTGCTCAAAACCCACCTCTTCAATGTCGCCTTCAGCACCTAATCACTACACCTCTACTCAGGAAATCTAGACTGCCCCAACTTGACATTTCGTCCTTTAGATTGTAAGCTCTTTTGAGCAGGGACCGTCCTTCCTTGTTAATTTGTACAGCGCTGCGTAACCCTAGTAGCACTCTAGAAATGTTAAGTAGTAGTAGTAGTAGTACTATGATGAAATTTAGTATAAGGAGCATGGGCTACCAAGGCTTGAACCTCACTGACTCTACAAGCTGAAGTAACAGCCACCAAGAAAATGACCTTCCAGGTCAAGTACTTCAGATGGCAGGAATTCAGTGGCTCAAAAGGAGGTTTCATCAGCTGGGTGAGAACGACGTTGAGATCCCATGACACTGTAGGAGGTTTGACAGGGGGCTTTGACAAAAGCAAACCTCTCATAAATCTAACAACTAAAGGCTGTCCAGAGATAGGCTTACCCTCCACACGATAATGAAAAACACTAATAGCACTAAGATGAACTCTTACGGAGTTGGTCTTAAGACCAGACTCTGACAAGTGTAGAAGGTATTCAAGCAGGGTCTGTGTAGGACAAGAGCGAGGATCTAGGGCCTTGCTGTCACACCAGACAGCAAACCTCCTCCATTTGAAAGAGTAACACCTCTTTGTGGAATCTTTCCTGGAAGCAAGACTCCGGAGACACACTCAGAAATACCCAATGAGGCGAAATCTACGCTCTCAATATCCAGGCCGTGACAGCCAGAGACTGGAGGTTGGGATGCAGAAGTGCCCACTCGTTCTGAGTGATGAGGGTTGGAAAACACTCCAATCTCCATAGTTCTTCGGAGGATAACTCTAGAAGAAGAGGGAACCAAATCTGACGCGGCCAGAAGGGAGCAATCAGAATCATGGTTCCGCAGTCTTGCCTGAGTTTCAGCAAAGTCTTCCCTACTAGAGGTATGGGAGGATACGCATACAGAAGGCCTGACCCCCAATGTAGGAGAAAGGCATCTGAGGCTAGCCTGTCGTGGGCCTGAAGTCTGGAACAGAACTGAGGGACCTTGTGATTGATCTGAGTGGCAAAGAGATCCACCGAGGGGGTGCCCCACACTTGGAAGATCTTGAGGACAACTGTCCTGTTGAGAGATCACTCGTGAAGTTGCATTATCCTGCTCAACCTGTCGGCCAGACTGTTGTTTACGCCTGCCAGATATGTGGCCTGGAGAAACATGCCATGACGGCGGGCCCAAAGCCACATCTGGACGGCTTCCCAACACAGGGGGCGAGATCCCCCTGCTTGCTGACATAGTACATGGCAACCTGGCTGTCTGTCTGAATTTGGATAATTTGATTGGACAGCCAATCTCTGAAAGCCTTTAGAGCGTTCCAGATCACTCGCAACTCCAGGAGATTGATCTGAAGACCTGTTTCCTGAAGGGACCAAGCTCCCTGAGTGTGGAGCCCATCTACATGAGCTCCCCACCCTAGGAAAGATGCATCCGTAGTCAGCACTTTTTGAGGCTGAGGAATTTGGAAGGGACGTCCCAAGATCAAATTGGAGCGAATTGTCCACCATATCAGGGAATTGTGAAAAGCGGTGGACAACTGGACTGCATCCTCTAGATCCCCAGCAGCTTGATACCACTGGGAAGCTAGGGTCCATTGAGCTGATTTCATGTGAAGAGGGGCCATGGGAGTAACATGAACTGCGGAGGCCATATGGCCCAGAAGTCTCAACATCTGCCGAGCTGTGATCTGCTGAGACGCTCTGGCCAAGGAAACCAGCGACAGAAGATTGTCTGCCCTTGCTTCGGGAAGGTAGGCATGAGCTGTCTGCGAGTCCAGCAGGGCTCCTATGAACTCTAGTCTCTGAACTGGAAGAAGGTGGGACTTTGGGTAATTTATGGCAAACCCCAGTAGCTCCAGGAGTTGAATAGTCATCTGCATGTACTGTAGAGCTCCTGTCTCCGAGGTGTTCTTTACCAGCCAATCGTCGAGATAAGGGAACACATGCACTCCCAGCCTGCGTAGAGACGCTGCAACGACCGCCAGGCATTTGGTGAACACCCGGGGGGCGCAGAGGCGAGCCCAAAAAGCAGTACACAATACTGAAAGTGCTGTGTTCCCAGACGGAATCCAAGATACTACCTGTGAGCTGGCAGTATCAGGATGTGTGTATAAGCATCCTTTAAGTCCAGGGAGAATAGCCAGTTGTTTCTCTGAATCATGGGAAGAAGGGTGTCCAGGGAAAGCATCCTGAACTTTTCTCAAATCAGATATTAGTTCAGGGCCCTTAGGTCTAGGATGGGACGCATCCCCCGTTTTCTTTTGCACAAGGAAGTACCTGGAAAAGAATCCCAGCCCTTTTTGCCCCGGTGGCACGGGCTCGACCGCATTGGCGTTGAGAAGAGCGGAGAGTTCCTCTGAAAATACCTGCCTGTGCTGGAAGCTGAAGGACTGAGCTCCCGGTGGGCAATTTGGAGGTTCAGATATCAAATTGAGGGAGTATCCCCGCCGAACTATTTGAAGAACCCACCGATCGGAGGTTACAAGAGGCCACCTTTGGTGAAAAAATTTTAACCTCCCCCCGACCGGTAGATCGTCCTGGATGGACACTTTTATTGCGGCTATGTTCGCCTGGAGCCAGTCAAAAGTCTGTCCCTTGCTTTTGCTGGGGAACTGCAGGGGCCTGTCGAGGCGCACGCTGTTGACATGAACGAGTGCGCTGGGGTTGAGCCTGAGCAGGCTGGCAGGAAGGTAGATTGTACCTACGCTTATTGTAAGCATAGGGAGCATGCCTCCTTCCCCCGTAAAAACGTCTACCTGATGAGGTAGAAGCTGAAGGTGCCCAGTGAGAGAGTTTGTCGAATGCGGTTTCCCGCTGGTGGAGCTGCTCTATGACCTGTTCGACTTTCTCGCCGAAAATATTATCCCCCCGGCAAGGAACATCCGCAAGCTGCTGCTGGACCTGACTGTCGAGGTCAGAGGAACTCAGCCATGAGAGTCTGCACATCACTATACCCTGAGCAGCAGCTCTGGACGCCACATCAAAAGAATTGTAAGTACCCCTGGACAGGAATTTACGACACGCCTTCAGCTGCCTGACCACCTCCTGAAAAGGCTTGGCCTGCTCCGAAGGGAGCTGATCGACCAAGTCTGCCAGTTGCTTCACATTGTTCCGCAAGTGAATACTTGTGTACAGCTGGTAAGACTGAATTTTGGAGATGAGCACAGCTGACTGGTAGGCCTTCCTCCCAAAAGAGTCCAAAGTCCGAGCTTCCCGTCCCGGGGGCGCCGAGGCAAAATCTCTCGTACTTTTGGCTCTCTTGAGAGCGGAATCCACAACCCCAGAGTCATGAGGCAACTGGGCCCTCATCAACTCCGGGTCCCCGTGAATCTGATACTGGGACTCAACCTTCATAGGAATGGTGGGGTTAGATAATGGTTTCATCCAGTTCCTTAACAACGTCTGTTTGAGGACATTATGTAGAGGAACAGTGGATGACTCCTTAGGCGGCGAAGGATAGTCTAGGACCTTGAACATCTCGGCCCTGGGCTCATCCTCAGTTACCACCGGGAAAGGAATGGCCATAGACATTTCCCGCACAAAGGATGAGGAAGACAAACTCTCCGGGGGAGACACTCTGGCGAAGGAGTAGGGTCAGAGGGAAGGCCACAAGACTCCTCAGAAGAGAAATATCTTGGGTCTTCCTCTGCCTCCCACGAGGCCTCTCCTTCAGTATCGGACAGGAGTTCTCTGACTGCAGTACGAAGCCGAGCCAGTCTCGACGCCGAGGAGCTATGTCCTCGATGGCGATGCCGAGAAGTTGACTCCCATGCCGGCGGCGATGAAGCTCCCTCCAACGATGTCGATGGAGAGTCAACTTGGGTGGCAGCCGAGGCCAATGCCGCAAGCGGCACCGTCGTCGAAGGCCTCACCACAGGCGGGGAGCCAGCCGCCGCATCTATCGACGGTACCGTAGGCGCAAGCACCCCCAGTACCGGAACAGACGGTCGCAGCAGCCCTTCCAGGAGCCCTGGAAGAATGGCTCGGAGGCGCTCGTCAAGAGTGTCTGTCGAGAAAGGCTGTGGAATCGGTGCAGGAGTCGAGGCCAGAATCTGCCGAGGACAAGGAGGCGGTACCGGGCTGTCCGGAGACCGGCGCATCGACACCTCCTGTATGGAGGGTGAGCGGTCCTCCCGGCGTCGACGCTTCACAGGTGCTGATTCTCTCTACGCCCCGGAGCTCTCGGTACCGTGACGAGAAGGGGACCGATGACGGTGTTTCTTTGCCTTCGCTCGAGGCACGTCACCGGTACCCCTTGGTACCAACGAGGACGTGGAATCCACACGCCTCCTCGGGGTCGGGCCCGAAAGGGGTCGGTCCCGATGGGCCTGTAACGCAGAAACTCTCGAGGCAGGTGGAGACCCACTCGATGGCTCACTGCTGCCAGCGTGTGATGGTCTCTGGACAGCCATTACCTGCGCTCCTGAGGTCGATGCACTCTCCGGTGCCAACATCGACACCGCCGCCGACCTCGGTACCGCTGTCAACGCCGAAGTACCGGGCAAAGCTCCAAACAGGCGTTCCCGTTGCGCTTGTCTCGATGCTTGTGTCACTTACACACATCGGGGCGATGTTCAGCCCCAAGGCACTGGATACACCACGCGTGAGGGTCGGTGCCTGAGATTGCCCGGTTGCACCAAGTGCACTTCTTGAAGCCGCTGGCGATCCTCGATGTCATCGATGGAAAAATAGCGGTGGCAAAATCAAAACTCGCAATGGTGCCAAAAAAAGGGCACACAAAAAAGGGAAAACCCCTTACGGAAACGAAAGGAAACTTACTTGAGGGATAAACTAAGGAAAATAAAGGAAACTTTTTTTTTTAAAGAAAAAACGGAACAGCTCAAACTCGAGCTGCACACGAACTAAAACGAAGAAAAAATTGGCAAAAAAGCCGACTAAGTTGAAGGCTCTTCTTTTCTGGGGCAACAGAACCGCCGTAAACAGCTGCTTCTGACCGCAGAAAAAAGAATACTGAAATGGGACTCTTGCGCAATGGGCAGGAAGATGTGCGCGCACCCACGCGCTCAAAGGCTTTAGCAACTTTTGTTGCTAGGAAGATTTTCCAGACCTGAGGCTGCCATGGAAGTCACTCACATGTGAGAACAAGCAACCTCAGAGAATTTAGACTTATTCTATAAAGTAAGCCTAAATTAAGGCATACTTTGTAGAATACACTTAGGCATATTTTATTTCGGCACCGATGGAATCTAGTCCTACATGTAGAAAATAGGATACTTTGTACTTATCAAGTAGATTGATATAGTAAGTATAATGTGAATTTTGTATAGTTAGAACACAAGAGTGTCAATGTGAAACCATTTTATTATTTCTGTTCAGTAAAATTATTTTTTAAAGTACAAGTAAGCATATCTGCTTATCCAAATATAGGGAAACAAAAAATAAAGAATATAGGGCTTTATCGGTATTACAGTGCAGGAATCGCTAGCGCGGTTTGGTAAAAGAGGTTCATAATTAAGACAATACACTTTACCTTCCAAATTTGTCCTTTTTATTGAAATCTGCACCAGTGTTCAGTAAAAGGTTTAGACATTCCAAGTTCCTAGAAGAAAACGTACACACAAATGAATTGATTGCAAGCTTTTGGAAAAACAAATCTGCTCTCCATTACCAAGCTACCTGGATACTTCATGAAGATTATGCAAATCTTGCCTTGATGTTGCTCATCTCCATTAACTAATCTGTAACTAATAATTAAAAGAACTTCTTAACCCCCACCCCCCCCAAAGATATACATGTGTGACATTTTATATCGGAGAGAAGATCCGCCAGCAAGCGGAAAACTCAAGCACCCCACGACATTGCCAAAGTAAAATATAAATCTTGAAATATAATACACATACATTGGCAGGCATTTTTATGTTTATCTGACTTAATAGACTGCCTTTCAGGCAAGCCAAACAAAATGTTTTTCAAAAGCAAAGAGTGCAGACTGAAGAAGGAAGAAAATACCATCAAGTTTCAGGACAGCGAGAGGGGTAAGAAGGCAACTTTGGGGTGCAGGCAGAGGCCCAAAAGATCCAAGCTAATGCAAGCCAGTGATGGAAAGGAAGCAGATACTGATCTGTACTACCTATGCATGGGGTCCGGTGGGTGTCCGTAAGCTTTTATACACAGCCAGGTCTTTAAACCCACTCTGAATTTTCTTATTATAAATTTATTGTACATTCTTAAAACAAATATTTGCTTGTTAAATTTAAGATTTAAAACCATAAATCCTTTTTTCTAATCATCCCCCTATTTACTAAGCCACACTAACAGCTGCCTGCTAATGCTGACATGCCCATTCACTTTGAATGGGCTGTCGGCAGTGCCGCACTGCTTAGTAAACAGGGTGGCAAATTTGGAATTTACCTCAGAAGTAAAATCTATAGATAACTATTTCACTTTATTTCTTTTTACGAGAATACTTTGGGATATAAAAAACCTCCAATATTTAGGAAGTAATTTTATCAAGTATTTTCCACAAGCAAAGCATGCTTTACATGTGAAAAAGAGCTCTTATAAAACTGTAAGGGGATAAACACATGTAAAAAATACATGCCTCCAAAACTGCCTACACTTTTACATAGGCTATGCACAGGCATTTCCCAAGGTCCAATTTGAGCAGAACAGACGCAAAATGTATATATTTTATAAAATATGCAGGTACATGTATAGATTACACATATAAATTTATACCAGCTTCACTACTGAAGGCAGTTCTGAGGCCTATTTCATATATGGGCTTTTCTTGGTCTTTTCACATAGGTATATGCTTATAAAATTACCCCCTTAGGAAGTAATTTTCTACAGATTGCCCCAAAGTCAAGTGCCAGGATGATGTGCACTAAGCAGATTCTATATTGGCAATTGCATGCATAATAACTACTACTACTACTACTTAGCATTTCTATAGCGCTGCCAGGGTTACGCAGCGCTGTACAAGTTTAACATGGGGAAGGACCGTCCCTGCTCCAAAGAGCTTACAATCTAAAGGTTACAAATTATGTAGTCAGTGTAGGTATCATGAGTGGGGAAGGTGGTTATGCGCCAAAAGCAACTGAGAAGAGATGGGCTTTGAGTAAGGACTTGAAGATGGGCAGGGAGGGCGCATGACGTATGGGCTCGGGAAGGCTGTTCCAGGCATATGGTGATGCAAGGCAGAAGGGGCGGAGTCTGGAATTAACCATTATAAACTACTAGCCTAAGTCTGCAGTTACTCACCTAACTTTGGATGTGAATTCTTACGCTAGCTCAATGGTTGGTGTAAATGCTCGTGGCTAACTGCTGTCAGTTAGAAACACAACTGCGAGTACTCTATAACACTTATGCATAAGTCCTGGGCATGCCCTGATCCAGCCATACCCGTTGCAACTACACACTATGGATTTTGTGTACTCAATTTCTAGAATCCTGAATAATGGCCCAATGATCAAAACTCTGGCGCCAAAGCAGCACCCTAACTCTCTCATGATGAAAACTAATAGTATGCAAATGATATGCATGCTATTAGCTTCTATTATGAGGGAGCAAAGCGGGTGAATGGTGCCTGGCGCATCCATTAAGCACAACTTTTGAACAAATGCCCACCCTGCTGGTCCAATGGGACCTCTGTCTCACTCCACCCCCTTGGCCGCTGCTGTGGGTCCAGTATGACCCATGACAGGGGGGGCCTAACCTGACCCTCCCAAAAAAAGCATTCCCTGGTGGGCTAGTGGTAGAGTCTCCCCCAACCCAAACATCTCCCCAGTACCTTTGGAGGAGGGACTAGCACTCCCTCATCCTCAGTGAGAGCCACTTCAAAATGGCAGTGCGCAACTCTGCCCAGTGCATCCTGGGATGCATGGGGCAGGGCTTAACTTCCATATGTCAGAGTAGGGGGGAGGCTCTCCCCTTAAACTTAACACCAGCTCCGAGCTGGTGTAGGGTTAAGGTGGAAGCAGCGCAGAAGGACCAGAGTGCAGTTCTCTGACCAAGAGAGGGGAATACCAATGAGCTCTGTGATATTCCATGATGCGCTCGTTGTTTCCTGCACAAGAGCCCTCTGATAATTCTGCGAGGTAAATGCAGCACTAGTGTGGCGATAGTGGCCTCTAGCGCCCACATTTACGTTTGATCATCTCCCTGTCAGGGCACTTATATGCTAACTGCTAATTTGTGTCATTGTAATTGTTTCTTTGGTTCATTGTAAGCCGCTTAGAGGCTGCTTTATGTGGTAAAAAGCGGGGTATAAATGATCTAAATAAATAAATAAATAAAATTATACTCAATATTTGGCTCTAGGTCGACGTTTGTAGTGGGCGAGGTTTAGATGTTATCCCTCCGGGATTTTGCTTGTTCCTCCTGAAGAAGAATCTAAATGCAGTTCTGAATTGGAGAACAAATATATTGTGAACTTGCTAATTTGTCTAGCTGATGGAATTCACGTACCAAGTGACCAGACAACCATAGTAGTGTTGCAGATTAGCTGCTTTACATGGAACTGCAGTGAAACAATGATTTGTATGAAGTTACATAAGTAATGCCATACTGGGAAAAGACCAAGGGTCCATCGAGCCCAGCATCCTGTCCACGACAGCGGCCAATCCAGGCCAATGGCACCTGGCAAGCTTCCCAAAGTTGTTGCATTTAGAAGACTAACTGACTACATACAATTTTGGATCAATGAATGTGGTGTTTCTTCTGTAATTGATACCTTAGCTGGATCATTGGCTTCTGGATAAGACTACACTGGACTTGTTTGTTAAGATTGTTTAATCTGATAGTGAGTTGAGTGAGAAGTATGAATGGATTGATTGGTATGAATGAGGCTAGAGTGATATTATTTGTATGCTTTATATTTAATTAGCAACTAAAATAAATATTTTCATATAGTGAAAATAGTGCTCTGGAGCATATTTGTGTAATAGAGTTTGTAATATATCAGCTCCAGTTTATCTTTAAGTATCCCCACGGTGTAATAATAGTCAAATATACTAACCATTAATGCCCACAGTTATGGCATTTCTGTATCCAGGTTACAAGATTATCTACATAGTTTCGAAGTGTAATCATCCTTGCAATCACCAAGGACTGTACCTTTTAAAGAGACAGGGTAATCACATGGACATTAAGAGGGGCATTTTCGAAGGTTGTCCAAGTATGAATTAGGACGCCCTCACAAAGTCGGCCAAAATCAGGTAGGCATAATCGAAAAAATAGTATGGACGTCCTTAGACATTCCATTATCGCAGTGCAAAACGCCCAAATCAGGGACGCAAAGTATAGTAAAAAGGACGCCCATCTTCCAGAACCACGAAAGGATGTCCCTAAAACATTCACTGTACTTGACAATTTATCATATCAACGTCCTTTGCCGGTACTACGAGAAAGACGTCCTTATTACTATACTTTGGACTGCTCTGATGTACCTGGTTGTTCCGCAAGTACAGTGTATGTAGTTGCAAACATCCAGGTACGGGAAATATAATGAAAATTCATAGTGATAAATACAGTAACAAGGACGTGTTTGTCACAGAACTGCCGAAGGACGTCCATCTTATTAGACTCACTGAAGGACGGGAAGAGGGACGTCCTTCGGCAGTTCTGTGACAAACATGTCCTTGTTACTGTATTTATCACTATGAATTTTCCTTATATTTCCCGTACCTGGATGTCCGCAACTACATGCACTGTACTTGCGGAGCATGCAGATATGGAAATATAAGGAACATACATATTTTATTGTGTATATATGAAGAGGTTCACATACTTGATAATGATGCATATAAGAAGGCTCCACACGTGTGAACACATACTCATCCAAATAAGGGCTAATCAAAAAATGTATTAAGTTATGTCCAATAAAAAAAGGTATCATCTTATTTTTTCCATGTTTTATTTTATTTCTATATTGATTACTTCCAAAATGAAATCAAATTAAAATTGTAGCCTCACAACTTAAATGGTGGCACTATATATGTGTAGATTTGTAAAATGCAGCAACTACATGTGGAAGCTGTGCCACCACTTTCATGTCTGCCAACATCTTCACTTGGAAGCTGCTGGTTTCATACTATTCACTTTTCAACATATTACATTTTTTAAATGGCTGTTCCTGCTGCACATGCCAGAAAACACATGCGCACTAATGCAGGGGCGTAGCTATGGGTGGGCCTAGGCCCATCCAGTCTTGGTTCAGGTCCACCCAGAAGTGCTACACCCAAACCAAAACATTCCCTCCCTTCCCCCTCCAACCTCACTCCCACATGTCCAGCACAGCGCCTCTTCCCTTCCCTGCACCCTCGCATGTCCAGCACCTCTCACCCTTCCTGCAGTTCCGGCACTTTCACATCTTTCTTACCCACCCCCCATCCTTGCTGCGGCGCTTGCTCACTCTATCATCGCCGCCCAGCAGGAACTCCAAACAGCCCTGTGTCAGAGCCTTCCCCTCTGCCGCATCTCACGCAACTTCCTGTTTATGCAGGCTGGGTGGGACGTGGCAGAGAGGAAGGCTCCGACACAGCGCTGTTTGGAGTTCCTGCTGGGCGAGGAAGGCTCTGACACAGCGCTGTTTGGAGTTCCTGCTGAGCGGCGATGATAGAATGAGCAAGTGCCGTGGCAAGGATGGGGGGCGGGTAAGGAAGACACGGAGGTGGTGGTGCCGGAACTGTGGGAGGGGAGAGAGGCACTGGACATGGGGGTTGGAGGGGAGGGGCCCTGGACATGCATGCTTGTGGCTGGGAGGTTGGAGTGAAGGGAGAGAGGTGCTGGGCATGTAAGGAGGTGCTGGAGGGAAGGAATAGAGATGTGGAACTGTGGGGGAGGGAAGGGATAGAGTTGCTGGATATGTAGGGGAAGAGAGTTGCTGGATATGTGGGTGGGGGGGAAGGGAGAGAGGTGCTGGAGCAAATGGAGAGAGGTGCAGGATATGTAGGAGGGAGAGAAGGGAGAGATGTGCTGGGTGAGGGTGTGGGAGGGTAGGGAGAGAGGTAATGGATATGTGGGGGAGGGCAGGCGGGAAGGGGGAGAGATGCTGGGCATGCAAGGGAGGCTGCAGCAAAGGGAGAGAGGTGCTGGATATGCAGGGGAAGGCTGGAGGGAAGGGGTAGAGATGTGGACTTGCAAGGGGGGCTAGAACGAAGGGAGAGAAGTACTGGACCTATGAGAAGGGGAGGGGTTAGTGTTAGAGGAAAGGGAGAGGGATGTTGGATCAAGGAGATAAAGGAATAGGGGGGTCAAATGCTGAACCCACAGTGGAGAATGAACCAGATGCATAAGGGAGAGGGAAGAGAGGAGATTTGCTGGTTGGAGTGGGTTAGAGAGGAAAGGAACACATTGGTGTGTGGGAGGGAGAAAGGGGACATAGAGAGGTACAAAGAAACAGAAGGGAGATGATGAGCATTGGATGGGAGCATGGGGATAGGGACACAGATGAGATGCTGTATTGGGATGGCATATGGGCACATAGGGGCAATGCCTGACACGGGGGTGGGGAGGAAGATATGGGAATAGAGATACAATGGACATGGGGGGGGGGAGATATGGGAATAGAGATATAATGGACACAGAGGGGAGATACCAGACAAGAGGGAGAATAGGAACACAGATGGGAGATGCTGGCATGGGGTACAAGGGTGCACAAAGGAATGATGATGGATGCCGGGATATGAACACGGGAGATTCTGGATAAGGAAATATATGGACACAGAAATGGGAGATGGAGAGTGGACATGGAGACAGAAGAAATGTCAAATGGACAGGAAAGACACAGGGAAGCAGAAACCAGAGACTGGGACCAATATGATATGAAAAATAAAATGACCAGACAACAAAAAGGTACAAAAAATTATTTTTATTTCTATTTTGTGATTAGTCTATGTCAGATTTAGCATATGTCAGACATGGCTGGGGCCCAGGGAAGAAATCTGGGAGAGGACCCCAAAGCCCATTACCAGGCTGCACCTTCTTCTGCTTCTGGCATGTGATACCTTTATATTTTGCACAGGAGGAAATGCCTTTCTTTTTTGTTTCTCTAGTGTTGTACTACATGCAAGGTCTGGTTTCTTGGGGTTTCAGTTTAATTTATATTTATAGAGTTTGTGGTCACTTATTCTGTATTTGGCTCTTGTGTTCTGTATGCGTGGCCCCGAGGTATTCTGTCACCATGAAGTTTCTATGTAGTATTCTGTAGTAATTTGGCTTGTTCAGTTTTCTTGATGTATCAATATTTTAGAGCTGCTTTTCACAGGTAGAGGATCCTTGTTTTGGAAGTTAGTGCTGGCATGGTAGATTTTCTCTAGATTCTGAGTGACATTTTGTTTGTAGATTTCTAAAAATTACTTTACAACATGTCCATTATTGAGATTACCAGAATTTCTTTGTATGGTGAGTTTTATGGGGAAATGTCCTTGCTGTGCTCTGCATCCATTGTTGATGGAAGGCCAGGAGGTTCTCTGGATGCGGAATGTGTTTGGCGTTCAATGTTTGGCTTTCAATATCATATGTATGTTGGGAGGACCGTGGCTCAATGGGGGCTGAAGAAGAGTGCAGTTCCTTGTACTTCCTTTAGCTCTCAATTGGCCACTGAAGCCTGCACTGCTACCCTCATTGAAGTTATTGGGAGTAAGGTAGAGGTGAAGCATGGGGTGGGGTGGGGTAGGGGCAAAGCATGGGTGTATTAGGTGGCTGGAGATTTTTTCTCTTTCAAAAAGTTGGCAACTCTAGTGCCCACCCATCCAACTTGTTGGCCCACCCAAAAATTGCCGTCTGGCTACGCCACTGCACTCATAAAGGTATTTTAGAAAATGTTCTGCGTTCACAGAGCCTTTTCTAAAATACGATCAAAATTGAGGATGTCCCAACCAGGATATCTCAATTCCAATCTCTATGTTCTAAGTAAAATGGGGCTCTATATTCTTAGTTATTCAATGCTAATATACTCATGGGAAGGAAGCAGAGATCTCTAAATTTTCCAGCAATGGTTTGAAAATGTCACACTCTTTGAAATGGTATAATGAGCAGAATGTTGCTGGAGATTATTCAGGAGAGGACTTGTTCTTGATTAATGTCTATGGGTCAGTATGGGGACTGAGAGTTTGTGAACAGTCTGCCTTTGAACACTGAGGAGCAAGGGAACAAAGTGAGTACAAATCCAATCTCTACTTTAACTGCAGCCAAAATACTATACAACAAAACTGTGAAAATTACATTTTGCAATACTGTTAAAGTCAAGGTTAAAGACTATTACTGGAAACTCTTCTCTCCTACTGTAAAAAGCCCTGAGGTCTGTGGATGGAGTGATAAAGTACAAAGTCCATTTATTGAAAATTTGACATATGCTAGCTCTTCTCATTGAAATAATTCACAAAAACCCACCAAACAAAAAACAACCAAAATAAGACTTCTATAGTGAAAGTCTTTGGAGTTAGTTTTGCGTATACTATGACAGTTATGAACCTAACTCATTTGGAAACACTGATCCCTCAGAGAATCCTCAAAACCAAAAGACACAATGTAGAAATAGAAAACATCAAGAAAAATTAACCAGACAATATGGTATAACAGAAGAAAGCTGTTACAACATATTATTCAGATGATCACAATGCAAACAAAATGCAATCAGGTTCATCACAGAAACTGAACTCATGTCACTAAGTACAATGACAGGTTAGACAGGGTAGGAAGAAAGGAAGGGAGGGAGGGAGGGAGAATGGCATTATATGTTAAAGATAATATTAAAGTGACAGAATTGCAGGACTTACGGGGTAAGGAAGAGGCACTGTGGGTCAATCTGTAAAGAGAGAATGGAAAATGTATTTACATTGGTGTGATATACAGGCCTCTTTCAAAGTCAGAAGAAATTGCGACAGATGTAACTGAAGACATTCAAAACATAGCTATAAAAGGGGAAGTACTACTAATAGATGATTGTAATAAGCCAGATGCTGATTGAAGTACCCCTTTTGTAGGGTGGTCTAGAAATAGGGAGATCCTGTATTTTCTACAACAAGAACTGTTCTAGCAGTTTGGTAATAGAACCCACAAGGGATGGGGCTGTGCTTATGAATGGGGAGGTCATTTTTGATGTTATAGTGAGTGATCATCTGACATTCAGTGATCACCAGATGGTGTGATTCAATATTAAGGCAGGCGTGGAGAGGATCCATTCAAACGTGAAGGTTCTAGACTAAAAATAACAACTTCGTTGAGATAGGGGACTATCTCAAGTAGTTGTTAGCTGCATGGGAACATCTGGAAGAAGTAGGAAAGCAGTGGGCAAAACTGAAACGATCTATTTTAAAGGGAACAAATCTTTTTGTAAGCAAAGTAAATAAAAGTAAGAGGAAAACAAGACCACTTTAGTTCTCAAAACTAACAGCAGAAAAGGTTAGGAAAAAGAGGTTAGTCTTCATAAACTACAACAGATCACAGAAAAATGAAAACAGGGGACAAAATCTGGGAAAGCTAAGAGCTGATAAAGTAGTCAGGAAATCAAAGATGGAAATGGAAAAAAAACAGCTAATACAGTAAAATGGAGGGACAAGACTTTTTTTTTTAAAGATATGTTAGTGATAGGAGGAAATGCAAAAGTGGCATTGTGAGATGCACCTGATGTCGGTGCTGGGCAAAATGGTAGAGACTATTATAAAGAATGAAATAACAGAGCATATTCAAAAGCATGTATTAATGAGACAAAGCCAACATAGATTAAGTGAAGGGAAATCTTACCTCACCAATCTATTGCATTTCTTTGAAGGGGTGAACAAACATGTGGATAAAGGCGAGCCGGTTGATATTGTGTATCTGGATTTTCAAAAGGCGTTTGACAAATTACCTCTTGAAATACTCCAGAAGAAATTGGAGAGTCATGGGATAGGAGGTAGTGTCCTATTGTGGATTAAAAACTGGTTGAAGGATAGAAAACAGAGAGTAGGGTTAAATGGTCAGCATTCTCAACGGAGAAGGGTAGATCGTGGGGTTCCTCAGGGGTCTGTACTGGGACCGCTGCTTTTTAACATATTTATAAATGATCTAGAGATGGGAATAAGTAGTGAGATAATTAAATTTGCTGACGACACAAAGTTATTCAAAGTTGTTAAATCGCGAGAGGATTGTGAAAAATTACAAGAGGACCTTACGAGACTGGGCGTCTAAATGGCAGATGACGTTTAATGTGAGCAAGTGTAAAGTGATGCATGTGGGAAACAGGAACCCAAACTATAGCTACGTAATGCAAGGTTCCACGTTAGGAGTCACCGTCCAAGAAAGGGATCTTGGCGTCAATGTTGATGATACATTGAAACCCTCTGCTCAGTGTGCTGCGGCGGTTAAGAGAGCAAATATAATGTTAGGTATTATTAGAAAAGGAATGAAAAACAAAAGGGAGGACGTTATAATGCTTTTGTATCGGTCCATGGTGCGACTGCACCTTGAACACTGTGTTCAATTCTGGTCACCACATCTCAAAAAAGATATAGTGGAATTAGAAAAGGTACAGAGAAGGGCGATGAAAATGATAAAGAGGATGAGACGACTTCCCTATGAGGAAAGGCTGAAGCGTCTAGGGCTCTTCAGCTTGGAGAAAAGACGGCTGAGGGGAGATATGACAGAGGTATAGAAAATGAGTGGAGTGAAACGGGTAGACGTGAATCATTTGCTTACTCTTTACAAAAATACTAGGACTAGGGGGGCATGCAATGAAGCTACAAAGCAGTAAATTTAATACGAATCGGAGAAAATCTTTCTTCACTCGACATGTAATTGAACTCTGGAATTCGCTGCCAGAGAATGTGGTAAAGGCGGTTAGCTTAGCAGGGTTTTATAAAGGTCTGGGCGCTTCCTAAAGGAAAAGTCCATAAACCATTATTAAATTGACTTGGGGAAAATCCACTGCTTATTTCTGGGATAAGCAGCATAAAATGTATTGAACTTTTTCGGGATCTCGCCAGATATTTGTGATCTGGATTGGCCACTGTTGGAAATAGGATGCTGGGCTTGATAGACCTTTGGTCTGTCCCAGTGTGGCAAATACTTACAGTGGTGGAAATAAGTATTTGATCCCTTGCTGATTTTGTAAGTTTGCCCACTGACAAAGACATGAGCAGCCCATAATTGAAGGGTAGGTTATTGGTAACAGTGAGAGATAGCACATCACAAATTAAATCCGGAAAATCACATTGTGGAAAGTATATGAATTTATTTGCATTCTGCAGAGGGAAATAAGTATTTGATCCCCCACCAACCAGTAAGAGATCTGGCCCCTACAGACCAGGTAGATGCTCCAAATCAACTCGTTACCTGCATGACAGACAGCTGTCGGCAATGGTCACCTGTATGAAAGACACCTGTCCACAGACTCAGTGAATCAGTCAGACTCTAACCTCTACAAAATGGCCAAGAGCAAGGAGCTGTCTAAGGATGTCAGGGACAAGATCATACACCTGCACAAGGCTGGAATGGGCTACAAAACCATCAGTAAGACGCTGGGCGAGAAGGAGACAACTGTTGGTGCCATAGTAAGAAAATGGAAGAAGTACAAAATGACTGTCAATCGACAAAGATCTGGGGCTCCACGCAAAATCTCACCTCGTGGGGTATCCTTGATCATGAGGAAGGTTAGAAATCAGCCTACAACTACAAGGGGAGAACTTGTCAATGATCTCAAGGCAGCTGGGACCACTGTCACCACGAAAACCATTGGTAACACATTACGACATAACGGATTGCAATCCTGCAGTGCCCGCAAGGTCCCCCTGCTCCGGAAGGCACATGTGACGGCCCGTCTGAAGTTTGCCAGTGAACACCTGGATGATGCCGAGAGTGATTGGGAGAAGGTGCTGTGGTCAGATGAGACAAAAATTGAGCTCTTTGGCATGAACTCAACTCGCCGTGTTTGGAGGAAGAGAAATGCTGCCTATGACCCAAAGAACACCGTCCCCACTGTCAAGCATGGAGGTGGAAATGTTATGTTTTGGGGGTGTTTCTCTGCTAAGGGCACAGGACTACTTCACCGCATCAATGGGAGAATGGATGGGGCCATGTACCGTACAATTCTGAGTGACAACCTCCTTCCCTCCGCCAGGGCCTTAAAAATGGGTCGTGGCTGGGTCTTCCAGCACGACAATGACCCAAAACATACAGCCAAGGCAACAAAGGAGTGGCTCAGGAAGAAGCACATTAGGGTCATGGAGTGGCCTAGCCAGTCACCAGACCTTAATCCCATTGAAAACTTATGGAGGGAGCTGAAGCTGCGAGTTGCCAAGCGACAGCCCAGAACTCTTAATGATTTAGAGATGATCTGCAAAGAGGAGTGGACCAAAATTCCTCCTGACATGTGTGCAAACCTCATCATCAACTACAGAAGACGTCTGACCGCTGTGCTTGCCAACAAGGGTTTTGCCACCAAGTATTAGGTCTTGTTTGCCAGAGGGATTAAATACTTATTTCCCTCTGCAGAATGCAAATAAATTCATATACTTTCCACAATGTGATTTTCCGGATTTAATTTGTGATGTGCTATCTCTCACTGTTACCAATAACCTACCCTTCAATTATGGGCTGCTCATGTCTTTGTCAGTGGGCAAACTTACAAAATCAGCAAGGGATCAAATACTTATTTCCACCACTGTATGTACTTAAGGGTGAAAGGGAGAAAAATGTAGAAGCTGATAACGGTAAGGCAAAATTGCTTAAGAAATATTTCTGTTCTGTGTTCATAGATGAAGGGTCAGGATTAGAACCACAGAAGATAAACACAAATAAGAATAGAAGTGTGGTATAGTATGAACTATTTTCAAAGGATTGTGTTCGTGAGGAGCTAGCTAAACTAAACGTGAAGAAAGCAATGGGGCTAGATGGCATACATTCAAGGGTACTGAAGGAACTTAGGGAAGTTTTGGTGGCTCGGCTGTCTGACCTTTTCAGTGCTTCTCTAGAGTTGAGCGTGGTCTCAGAGGGTTGGAGGAGGGCGAATGTAGTCCCTTATCCACAAAGGTGGAAGTAAGGAGAAGGTAGGGAACTACAGTTAATCTGACCTCTGTGATAAGTAAATTAATAGAAACGCATCTAAAAAAAGAGAATAGTGAGGATTTTGGAATCCAATGGACTGCAGGACCCAAGACAAAATAGGCAGGTCTTGTCAGACAAATCTGATTAATTTCACTGACTAGGCGACCAGAGAGTTGGATCAAGGAAGAGCACTAGATACAGTGAACTTAGCTTTTAGCAAAGCTCTTGACACAGTTTCACATAGATGACTTCTAAATCAACTGAGTGCCCTCGGTATGGGCCCTAAAATGACTGACTAGGTTAGGAACTGGTTGAATGGAAGGCCATTCAAATTTTTGTAAGCGATATAGCCAGGGGCTATCTGGTAAGGTTTGCCTCTTTGCTGAAGATACCAAAATCTGTACTAGGGTACCCATCATGGTGTGAACAACATGAGGAGGGACCTAGGGAATGTGGCAGTGAAGATTTATTTTTTTTTCCATTTATTATCATTTTCAATAATACAATCACACCAAATAGTTGTGACATGAGAAATAAGAAAAAAAAATACATATGTGGAAAATAAAATGAAAGTGTCACCAATCATCCACATTATAATAGGAAAAAAGGTGGGGAAGTCAGGAAATATTTCAAAACAAGAAATCAAAAACTAATTGAAAGAACACTTATCCAAGAGAAATCACCTCAAGCTCACCTATACAGCCTAAGAGGACTTCTTATCTTAATACTTGGTTCCTCCCTAGTGGAAATAAATTCCAACAATTGTTTGGGTTCAAAGGACATGTTAAGTTTTACCCTCACAATTTATCACACAAGAACAAGGAAATTGCAACAGAGGGCCAAGGCTCTAGGTTTAAAAGCCAGGAACACTTGGTGACTTTTCTGAGTCATTCTAACCAAATCAGGATAAATTTGAACCTTTGACCCCAAAACAACTCTCCCATATTATGGAAATAAGCGCAGAACTATGTTATGGTCTGGTTCCAATGTAAAAGTCACTACTGAGGTAGTCCTCCATCAGGTTCATTTCAGGAAGAGAAGAATTGCTTGACTCTGGATTTCCAGGCACAGAAGGCTTAACCAGAGATAATAAATCCTCGCTATAAATGGTAAAGCTTCTGAAAGCACTTACAAAATCTCCATCAAGTATTTCCATACCATGGAAATCAAAAATGATTTCGGAAAATTCAAAAATCTAAATATATTCTTCCTTAATTGATTTTCCAAGAATTCAAATCTCCTAGTTGTAAAATTCTTATCCTTAACCAAGGTTTAATTTACTAATTGAAGGGTTTATTTCCATAACCTGCTAAGTCTGTATTAGTTGCATTGGACTTAGCCCTTCAATTGCAACTCAGATCTAATCATAAAAGGACTGCAACTTAGCAGTGGTCTTCCACAGTTTTGGTAACAGTAGTTAAATTACCAACACATTTTTCAGCTAATTTCAGCATAGATGTATGTGGGAAAGAGCGGGGTACAAAGGTAATAAATAAATAAATAGAGAAATTAAGCACCTGGATGGCATCCCAAAGTGACTCCTTTGTCACTACTTGAGGCTTTTGCAATTCCAACACCATAATCCCCAGTGGTACAACTCCTTGGGCCCAAGTGCTGAATGCATCTGATTCCTGGCTGCATAGGAAGCTACTAATATCAGGGAGGAAGCTGTAGTGGGGAGGGGGGACCCTTCAGAGACAAAATTACAGGCAATGCTGCTCCAACAAGCTGACACTTCTTGACAACACTGTTCCCACATCCAGGTTTTTGACGCTGCTGCCAAACAAATGGGTTGCGTCTGAATACCAGTGGATGGAAACAGATTTATTTACTTATTTATTGTATTTGTACCCCACATTTTCCCACCTTTTTGCAGGCTCAATGTGGCTTACAGAGTATGGAAATGAGAACGTCATTACATGATTTAAGAAAACAGTCGATCATAAGCTGGGGTGAGAGAGGAATTTAGGTAGGAGGTGTTAGGTAAGGTCGTAAGATTAAGTAGTTCCTCATGATTTGTCCTAGAAAAGCACCATGCATGCACAGAATGCTCAGTATTTCAAATAGCCAAACAAATGGTGTTCACATTTACACTGAATGCCAAATTTTGGCACATATTTGGTACATTCACCAAGACAAGTTTTGTACTGAACTGTGACCTGGTTGTGACATTAGGACAGGGGATGTGGCAAAGACTGGTTTCCGGTCAAAGTCTGGAAGCACCTGTACCAGCAAGGTACTTTTGCACTATAATGCCAGCTCTCTGAAAAAGTGGATCAAAAAATACCTATAGATGCATAGATAACCCTAATAGGAATATTCAAAATAGAATATTTTTGAAGTGAGAGAAGAGGAGCGAAAGTAGAATAAGTATAAAAA